>NW_004524604.1:3905107-3914635 GCF_000260255.1 Octodon degus | reverse complement strand
AGGTAATAAAGTCAGTACCCAAAAGTCAATAGCATTCCTGTACACAGACAACAAACACACTGAGAGGGAAATTATAGAAACAATACCTTTTACAGTAGCACCGAGGAAAATGAAATACCTTGGAATTCATCTAACTAAAGAAGTCAAAGATCTTTTTGAGGAAAATTGCAGTACTCTGAAAAGAGATCGTAGAGGACTTCAGAAAATGGAAAGATATTCCATGGTCCTGGATAGGAAGAATTAACTTTGTGAAGATGGCCATACTCCCAAAATTTCTGTACAGATTTAATGCAATCCCTATCAGACTACCACCAACATACCTCACAGAGGTAGAGAAATCATTCCTAAAATTTATCTGGAACCAGAAAAGACCTAGAATAGCAAAGGCAATCCTGGACAATAAGGACAAGGCAGGAGGCATTACCATTCCTGACTTGAAATTATACTACAAGGCTACTGTGATAAAATCAGCATGTTACTTGCAACAAAATAGACCTGAGGATCAATAGAATAGATTAGAAGATGCCGAAGCCCCTATGAACACACTCAGCCACCTTTTCTTTGACAAAGGAGCCATACATACTCACTGGAAGAAAGATAGTGTCTTTAACAAATGGTGCTGGAAAACTGGCTTTCTACGTGCCAGAAACTCATACTTGACCCAGGTCTATCACCATGCACTAAAGTCAAAATGGATTAGAGATGTAAACATTAAAGCAGAGACACTAAACCTTCTGGAAGAGAAAGTGGGAGGACCTCTTGAAGACATAGGGGTAGGCAAAGATTTCATGGACAGAAATGAAATTGCACGGGAAACAGGTGAAAGAATTAACAATTGGGACCTGCTCTTACTGAGAAGTTTTTTCATATCAAAAGATATTACCAACGAAATGAAAAGGCTACCCACAAATTTAGAAAAAATCATGACAAGTACTCAGACAAGTACTCTCTAGAATGTATAAAGAACTAAAAACCATTAGGGCCCCGAAATTTAAAGACCCAGTCCAGAAATGGGTATCTGAGATGAACACACACTTCTCAGAGGAAGAAATTAAAGAAGCGAATAAATATATGAAAAAATGCTCCACATCCCTAGCCATCCACGAAATGCAAATTAAAACCACATTGAGATATCATCTCACCTCAGAAGGAATGGCTATCATAAAGAAATCACCCAGCAACAAATGTTGGAGAGGCAGTGGGGAAAAAGGAATCCTTCTCCACTGCTGGTGGGAATGTTGATTGGTGCAACCGTTATGGAAATCAGTATGGAGACTCCTTAGAAGGATGCCCATCACTTGAGGAATGGTTGAAAAAGATGTGATATTTTTACACAATGGAGTATTATTCATCTATTAAGAATGATAAACTCGAAGCTTTTATATTGAAGTGGGTGCCACTTGAACATATACTTATAAGTGAAATAAACCAGACACACATGTGTAAATATTGTATAGTCTCCCTAGTATAAGAACTCAAAAGGAGAAATATAAGTAGAAAGGTATAATACAAGTAAAAGGAAAGCAGGATCTCAGGGACTAACTAATCAAGAGAGGGAAAGGAGAACAGCTAGGAGACATGAATAAGCCAAGCCATACAGTTATATGTAGAAGATCGGCAAGGCAATGTTCCTGAGAATCTTCAGAAGATTTTTTAATGTAGCAGATAATTGGAAAGATTCTCACCCTGACTAACTATATATACTGATTCCTGTGAACTGAGCTACTGCACTGCAGATGGTAATTTGCAATAGTAGTTTCATGCTTGGAGTGCCTGTTATTCTGGTCTTCTGACAATGGGCTGCTTGTCATGACATGCCAGTTGCTGCTATGATGTCTCTTGTGTAGGTGATTGTTCAAGAAGAAGGGGGTGGTGAATGAAAGCAAGAGACAGGAAAAGGAATATTGTGGGACTGTCCTGCTTCAAGGTTGTATATGGTGAGATTTTTGTACTTATGGGTAAATATAAGAAGTATATAATTCTTTATGCCTATTTTTAAAATGTATTGTAATTTTTAAATTTTTTTTTTCATATTCTATAGGGACTTTAAGTTCAACATATCAATACTTGGTGAAAAGTACCTGTTCCATATTATGCCTAAGATATTTGATATGCAGACCGATAGTGAGGTTAAGCTTAACAGCCTAGGTTGTATGGTAATAACAATAAGCTTGTCTTCTTGATGGTTAACAACCTAAGTTTGCAGACCAAAATTAGAGAAAAAGGAGGGCTGCAAGGAAAGCCAACATTTTGGCTCTAGCCTTTTAAGGTCAGTTAAGACTCAGGATATATTAGAACTTGTACTGTAATGTCATGTAACTCGGTAGTGTCCCAAATTTTTTGATCAAGGAGATTATGGGACTAAAGAGGAAAGTGATCGATGATGTAGAGTGTGCCTAAGGAGTCACATGGAGAGAAAACATTCTCTCAGGCTTTCACAGAGAGCACATTGGCCAAGCAATGGCCGTGAGTCATCCACATGTCTGCTGTGACAAAGGTTCTACAATTTGAGGTACAGGATCTCAGGATAAATCCTGAGGGGATTTCACTGACCTTATGAGACCCAAAAGCTAGAACTCTTGTTGTATAGGTCCTGCTTTACCTTGGTCTTGGCCATCCAGCAGAAAAGTATAAAAATGAAATATAAGAAGTAAAGCATGCTGTTATGTTGAGCTGTGGGGGAATCAAGTCAACAATTTCTGACATTGCCAGTCAAGCGGAAGACCCAATACTATTATGGGCTGCTGGACTCGTGGAATATTTTGCTGTATTTACATACCTATAATATTCAAATAACGGAACTTAACAAAAAGGGGTATACAGACGATTGTATCTGTGTATTCAAAGTGGCTTGCATAGATATATAGTTACATTTTCTTAATAGAATGATTTGTTCTAATGGTGTTTGTGAATAAGATATCAAGTCTGCATCTTGTACAGCAATTAACCACTAGCAAGAATGTATGCAGTGTGTTAATTATTGAAACTGTACTACCGATTTGATTTGCAACTGTCATTTCTACTTGTTTATCAATAAAATTATGGGGAAAAAAGAAGTAAAAGAAATAAGACCGTTTCTATAATGGAACAATATTACATACAGGAACTCAGGAGATACCATAAAAGCAGTGTTTTGAAGAAATTTTGTAGTAATGTATAACCATATCAGGAAAATAGTGCAAGTTCAAACAAACTACTTAATCTTGAATCTCAAGATTAAGAAAAGAAGAACAGTTCAACCTCATATTTCATATGGAGGAAATTATAATGATTGGAACCATAATTAATACAGTGGAAACTAGGAAAACAAGACAATTAATAAATCGAAGAGTCAATTCTTTGAAACATTTAATTAAATCAGCAAACCCAAACTTTATCCAAAAAGGGAAGATTCAGATCCACACAATTAGAAATGAAAAGGGTGAGATCGGACAGCCCCTGAAGAAGTCCAGAAGATATGCTGTACTTACTTTGAAAACCTGTACTCTGATAAGATGGGAAATGCAGAATAAATGGACAGTTTCCTAGATATATATGAATTACCAAAGCTGAATCAAGAACATATAAAAAATTTAAACCATTATCAATCAACAAAATCAAAGATGTTATTGAAAGCCAACCAACAAAGAAAAGCTCAGACCCTCATGAATTCTATAAGAAATTTAGAGAAGGCCTAACAACACTACTTCTTAAACTCTTCAATGAAAATGAAGCGTAAGCAATACCCCCAAATTCATTTCTGAAAAGAAGTATTACTCTGATACCAAAACTGGAGAAAGACCCAACTAAGAAATAGAATTACAGGCCAATCTCCCTAATGAACATAGATCCAAAAATCCTCAGTAAGATACTAGCAAACATAATGCAGCAAATCATCAAGAAGATTATGCATTATGACCAAGTAGGATTCATCCCAGGGATGCAAAGACGGTCCAACATATGTAAATCAATAAATATGCCTTATTAACAGAACCAAGTACAAAATCATATGATCATCTGAGTAGATACAGAAAAAGATTTTGACAAAGTCCAGCACCCACTCATCATAAAATACCCTACAGAAAATTGGAGTACATGGTCTTTATCTCAATCTGATAAAAGCCATCTATCACAAACCAATAGCCAACATCATAGTAAATGGAGAAAAACTGGAAGCTTTCTCTCTAAATTCAGGAACAAGACAAGGATGTCCATTCTTTCCACTGATATGCAATATAGTACTAGAAGCTTTAGCCAGACCAGTTAGACAAGATAAAGAAATAAAAGAAATGATGATAAGAAAGGAAGAAGTTAAATTGTCCTTACTTGCTGTTAACATTATACTCTACATGGAAGACCCCCAAAACTCTACTATAAAACAGCTAGATTTAATAAGCAAAGTCACCACTCAAAAACCAATAGCTTTCCTGTGTATGAATAACAAACTCAGAGAAATTAGGTAAACAGCAGCTTTGACAATAGCATTTAGAATAATGACATACCTAAGAATCATCCTAACAAAGGATGTAAAAACCTATATTGGAAACTACAATGCTCTGGAAAAGGAGATTGAAAAGGATATCATAAAATGGAAAGATACCCCTTGCTCTTGGGTAGGAAGAATCAATATAGTAAAAATGTTATACTTCTAAAACTGTTACACAAATTTAATGCAGTCTTGGTCAGAATTCTCATAGCATGTCTCACAGAATTAGAAAAAGAAAAAAAAAATTGGAATCAGAAGAGACCTAGCGCAGCAAGGGAAATTCTGGGCAACAAAGACAAGTCGAGGGCATCACAATCCCTGACTTGAAATTATACTATAAAGCTACTCTGATTTAAAAAAAAAAAAAAAAAAACTAAAGGTGAGTGGCACACTTTAGAAGATGCAAAAACAACTTCAGATGTACTCAGTCACCTTATCTTTGACAGAGGTGCCAAACACATTCACTGGGAAAAAAAAAAAGATAACCTCTTTGATATAGTGCTGGAAAATTGGCTCTGTACAAGCTAAAGATTAAAATTGGACCCGTATCTTCACCATGCACTAAACTAAATTCAATATGGATCAAATATCTAAATATTAATGGAGAAACATTAAATCTGCTAGAAGATAGAATAGATAAAACTCTTGAAGACACTGGTGTAGACAAAGACTTTATAAATAAAACCCTGATTACACAGGAACTATCACAAAGAATCAACAACTGGAATATCATGTTACGAAATAGCTTTTGCACAGCAAGAGAAAACACCGAGTGAAAAGACAACCTACAATGTGGGAGAAAATGTTTGCCAGATGTTCCTCAGACAAAGGATTACTATCAAGAATACATAAAAACTCAAAATAAATCAGACCACCCACATTTAAAGACTCACCCAAAAATGGACATCTGAGATGAATATGCACTTCTCAAAAGAAGAAATAGAAATAGCAAATGAATATATGGCGAAAATATTCAGCATCACTGGTCATTCAAGACATGCAAACAACACTGAGATTCAGCGTTACCCTGGAAAGAATGGCTATCATCAATAAATCAACCAATATCTAATGCTGGTTGGGCTATAGGGTAAAGAGAACCCTTCTCCACTGTTGATGGGAGTGTAGAATGGTATAACAACTATGGAAATCATTGTGGAGATCCCTTTAAAAACTAGAATTAGAGGTCCCATTTGACCCAGGTATTAGCCTTCTGGGTGTTTTCCCACAAGAATTAAAAACATCAAACCACAGCAATATATGTGCACCAATATATGTTTATAACAGCACAATTTGTAATAGCTAAATCTTGGAAACAATCCAGATGCTCATCAGCTGAAGAATGGATAAAAAAGATGTGGTCTTTTTATGAAATGGACTGCTATTCAGCCATAAAGAAGCATAAAGTTTTTATAGATTAATGGATGCAACTGAAGACCATACTCACAAGTGAAATAAACCAGTCTCCCATGTGTAAATATTATATTGTCTCCCTAGTACAAGAAGCTGAAAGAGTAAATAAGATCCATAATGTACAATAGACATTGAAAAATTGAAAGAAACTTCAAAAGGAAAGAGAAATTGGGCTGAGGGCATGGACAAAAGATGGAAGGGAAATGCAAAATATATATGAATTAAGATAGAATACTAATTCTTATTTCACTGAAAAGAAAGGTTTGTGCTATATTATTTGGACAATTAAGTGCCAATATGTTGTACTCTTTAGTTTTTAGTTTTAAGATAACAATGTGCAGTGCATTAAACATTGTTACTATCCTATTATTTTGTTTTGAAATTTTAGGGGTTTTTTTTCTCTTTAAAAGTTGAGTGTTCTATGGATTTTAAGTTTAAGAGAACATTGGAAAGAAGCTTTAAGATGTTTCTCTGCATATCATATTTCTGTTTATTTCTATCTTTGCCTGTATTTTCTTAAAATCCTGTTTAAGCAACTTTTTTCTGTGGAATCTTGGTTAAAATCTCTAAATAGAAGCACTTGACTAATGGAATCAGTTCATATCAGATTACTCTGTCATAATCATAGCATTCTCCGATATAATCAGCATACAACTAAAACACTGGATATAAAATTATAAGCTTCTGAAATCTCATTTTAGAGTATTCTCTTGTTAGCATTCTTTGAAGGATTTTGAAAACATGTGCTTTATATTTCCTTTGTTGTTAAGAAGAGTGAATTAAAGACTACTTCTAGCCACAACTATATAAATGCCCTCACTTATAGGTTTGCATAACCCTTTACAATTATTTAGAAATAAATTTAGTGATTTCACTGTATTTCTCTCAAGAATCAAATATTTAGATGTCTTATGTGTCTTGGAAATTTGACAGCAACATAGTTTGTGGTCACAGTTGCTTCAGCTGTTACAAGATATTTAAAAGTGACTTTTGAAAACACTCCTGTCATATCTCTGTACGTGTTTTTAAAAAACAAAATTATGATCTATTTTTGCATCTGTTTCTTAGTGATTTCTACCATCCCTCTGCCCAAAGTACTTATATTCTTTATCCAAACTTAATAATTTTCTGACCACATATGTGTGCCTTTGCTTTGGCTGTTTCCTCTCCTTGGAATTATACCCTTAACCGTGGTCAAATTTTCTGCTTCTTAAGGGCTACATATTTTTTTTAAGGAAATAGGGAAGTGGAAGGTCAGGAAATGAGGAAAGGGTTGGAGAAAAGGGGAAAGGAAAAGAAACAGAAGAAGAAGGAAAGTGAGACAGGGAGGGAGGAAGAGATACAGTTGGTTGTTTTTTATTTTATTTATTTTTTTTTTTTGAGGGGACGTTAAATGTTGACTCATCTGACTACCCCTGAGCAAAAATATGGAAGTTTATTTATACCTTTGCAAAGTTAGCAACATGTGACACAAGGTTGCCTACTGACTAATAGCCGGCATTAACCAGTAAGGATATTTATCTCAGGACTGAGGTAGCTTGTTTGCTTTAGGCACTGAGGTCTAGTCCCACCTACACACATTTGACCAGTTTTCCAGCTTTCTCAGCTCCCAACATGTCCCTATTTTTTTGTTTTGTTGTGTCAGAGATGGATGTCCATTGCAGTTGGAGAAGCTGTGTTTGGAGAATTCTTTAGAGAACCTTCTCATACTTGATGCCAGTCCAAAGATTTTAGGCCCTTGAATTCAGCAGTGTAACCCCATATAGTCCAATAGTTGGTAATAGTAGTGAGTTATCAGTACAGCTGGTAAGTGTCAGACATTGTTAGTGACTTACAGCTTAGCATATTAATATGGCATTCTTTTTACATCTCACAATTACACTTTTCTGTGAGTGGTTAAGACCAAGTTAAAACAAGACCTATATAAATACAACTTTAACTTTTGCTATCTGACAAGGTCAGGTGAATCTCAGAATTTATATTGGAACCATGTACAGTACCTCTTAGGCTTCTGTCAGGTGACAAAATTTCTTTTGCATTGTTATTGAAGCAATTTTGCTATCCTTGAAACTCCTTTTTATGTTACTGTTTTTCTCTTTTATATCATATATAATTATGTACATATTTTATCTCGCAAAAAGTGCTTTTCAGACTCTGTTAGCAAATGAACCATAATGTTGTAAAGACTGTGCCTATGTAAGTTTAAAAACATTTTGTTGATTGGATTTCAGTAAAAACAAATATATAAAGCAAAAATTTAATTATACAGTTTTTGGTAATGGAATATAGTTTTAATGACGTTCGATATGCTGGTAAGTGAATGAATCTGTTAATACTTTCAGAGTGATAAGCAGTAACAGAATTCCTTCACCCCAGCAGTTCCTGTGTGATGGTACCATGTTAAAGAGAGCACAGATTTGGTTTCTGACCAAGGTGAGATGAAAGAACATAGCAAGCCCTTGTCTGGTCTGTGTGGATACCAGCATCCAGGACAGCAAGAGAGGATGCAATATTTATATTTTGAGCTGTCATTAAAGCCTCAGTACTTGCTGTGATCTCTAATAATTTATAGCCCAAAAATGGTAATAAGTATACCAGAAATCATAAGGATTATCTCCAAAATAGGCAATATCAAAAATTGGCCTTGATAGTATAATGTAAGCTTCTTTAAGTTCAAGACTAGGTACTGTACTAAAGATCTGGATGGAAAGGCTAATAACAAAAATTAATTAAAATAGGAGGGTGGAGATTGGTGCTGGTGAATAAAAGCATTAAATGGAGGTATACCATCATATTCTCCATGAATGCTTGTAATTGTAGCTATCAAGAACACGGAAAAGAAAGCCTGAGAAGGAAGTCATAAAAGTCAAGACTGCATGTTGAATTTTTTCCTTTGATTGTTACAAAAATGCTTGGTTAAACTAAATGGAACCATGTGCTAATTTTATACAATTACTGATCTGTATTGATTGCCACTGTAGTTTGGTATTTCCCTTTATTTTGGTGGCCTGCTTTCCTCATGCCCTGGAATATAACTCAAAGCTACAGGCAGCGAAACAGTCTATTGTTTTGTTTGCTAGAAAGTGCACCCTGTATGGTCTCCTGTCTAAGTTGGAAATATTATGTATGTCCAGGACTATTCGAGTATTTTATAAACAATAGCACACAATAAATTCCATGCATGGGCCGCTGCTCCTGAAAAAAACAAACAAACAAAAAAAAGACTGTCCTTGATCTTTAATGTTAACTCACTTTATGGATGAATAAGTCACATAGCTTTAAGTTTTGTCTTACTAAGCCAGTGACTCCCAGGGTATATTGCCAGTTCTGACTTTCGTCCCACACTACAGGTTTAGCTACCTTCTTAACACCTCTGAGTACCCACCAATTATTGTGTGTGTGTGTGTGTGTGTGTGTGTGTATACATGTGCATGCACATGCACGCATTTATACATGTATGTTGTCAGAGATTAAACTGAGTGCTTTGTGCAGGCAAGTACCTTGCCACAGAGCTACACTACAAGTTTGGACAACTTAAACTTTTTTTTTTTCCAAAGTTTTATTGATAAACAGCAATGAGACAGTTTCAAATCAAATCGGAAGTACAGTTTCAACAAATAATACACTGCATATATTCTTCTTAGTGGTTAATT
>NW_004524604.1:3903664-3904875 GCF_000260255.1 Octodon degus | reverse complement strand
CAAAATGGATTAAAGATCTAAACATTAAAGCAGAGACACTAAATCTCCTGGAAGAGAAAGTAGGAGGAACTCTTGAAGACATTGGGGTAGGCAAAGAGTTCATGAAGAAAAATCAAGTCACATGGGAAACAGTTGAAAGAATTAACAACTGGGACCTGCTCTTACTGAGAAGTTTTTTCACGTCAAAAGAAATTACCAACAAATCCGTGTAGTCAAAGTGGTTGGGATAGATATATAGTTACATACTGTTAATGAGTAGAATGATTTCTTCTAATGGTGTTTGTAAATAGGATATCAAGTCCGTATCTTGTACAGTAATTAACCAAGAATAATGTATGCAGTGTGTTAATTATTGAAACTGTCCTTCTGATTTGATTTGAAAGTGTCTCATTGCTATTTGTTTATCAATAAAATTATGGCAAAAAATGAAGCACAAAAAAAAAAAAAAGAAATTACCAACAAAGTGATAAGGCAACCCACAAGTTTGGAAAAAAGTCATGACAAATAAGTACTCAGACAAAGGTCTGCTCTCTAGAATTTATAAAGAACTGAAAAACACTAGGGCCCCAAAATTTAAAGACCCAATCCAGAAATGTTTATCTGAGATGAACACACGCTTCTCAGAGGATGAAATTGAGTGAATAAGTATATGAAAGAATGCTTCACATCACTAGCAATCTGCGAAATGCATTTAAAATAACATTGAGATATTATCTCACCCCAGAATGAATGGCTATCATAAAGAAATCACCCAATAACAAATGTTGGAGAGGCTGGGGGGAAAAAGGAACCCTTCTCCACTGCTGGTGGGAGTGTAGACTGGTGCAACCGTTAAGGAAATCAGGCGACTCCTTAGAAAAGTTGGACTGGAAATCCCATTTAAACCAGCTATTCCTCTACTGGGAATTTTCCCAGAATATGAAAACATCATATCATAGGGATATATGTGTGTCTATGTTTATAGCAGCATAATTTGTGATAGCCAAATCTTGGAAACAATCAAGATCTCCATCACCTGAGGAATGGTTGAAAAAGATGTGGTATTTTTACACAGTGGAGTATTATTCAGCTATTAAGAATGATAAACTCGAAGCCTTTATATTGAAGTGGATGCCTCTTAAAGATATACTCTAAGTGAAATAAACTAGACATACATGTGTAAATATCATATAGTTTCCCTAGTATAAGAACTCAAAAGAAGAAATACAAAT
>NW_004524604.1:3902370-3902999 GCF_000260255.1 Octodon degus | reverse complement strand
CAGGATCTCAAGGACTAACTAATCAAGAGAGGGAAAGGAGAAGAGCTAGGAAACATGACAATGTCAAGCCATACAATTATATGTAGAAGATGGGCAAGGCAATGCTCCTGAGAATCTCCATATTTTTTAATCTAGGAGTTAATTGGAAAGATTCTCACCCTGACTATATATACTGTTAACTGTGAAATAAGCAACTACACTGCAGATGGTAATCTGTAATAGTAGTTTCATGCTTGATGTGCCTGTCATTCTGGTCTTCTGAATGCAAGCTGCTTGTCATGACGTGCTAGTTGCTGCTGTGCTGTCTCTCAGGTAGATGATTGTTCAAAAGCAGGGGGTGGTGAATGAAGGGAAGAGACAGGAAAAGGAATATTGTGGGACTGTCCTGCTTCAAGGTTGTATATGGGTAGATTTTTGGACTTATGTGTAAACATAAGAATTATATAACTCTTTATGCCTATTTTTAAAATATATTCTAATTTTTAAATTTCATCATATTCTGTAGGAACATAAAGTTCAACATATCAATACTTGATGAAAAATGCCTGTTCCATGTTATGCCTAAGATGTTTGATTTGCAGACAGATAGTGAGGTTAAGCTTAACAGCCTAGGTTGTATGGTAATAACA
>NW_004524604.1:3898524-3902270 GCF_000260255.1 Octodon degus | reverse complement strand
GGCTATCAATCTTAACCTCACTATCTCACTGCTGGACAACTTAAACTTCATAAGTCAAAGTAAAGGCTTTTTCCTTAGCATTATCACCCAGTGTCCACTCCAGGATCCTATCCTGTCTGTGGTCTGCTCTGTCTGAATTGAGAGCATAGCATCTCCCCAGTCCCTCTGAGCGAAACTGTGGCATCATCTAGCCTGCTGTTCTCTCCCTGCACATCCATTCTTTCAGGAAACTGTTGACAGCTCTAAACTGCTCTGGGTCCAGCAAGTTCTTACCTTCTCTACGGTGACCACTGTGGTTACAGGTTGTCATCATCTCACTCCAGATATTAGCACTTTGGCTTCATAATCCATCTCCTAGATTATGAAGATTATTTGTTCTCCTTTGTGGCTGATATGCAGGGCGCTGACTTTAAACTGTGTTACCATGTTTTAGACTTGAAATCTCAAGGTTTTCAACAGCATCTCTGCCTTATTTGAGTAATTTGCTGGATGGAGTATATGTTGACTTTTCCTGAAATACCAAAGAAGATGTTTATAACAGAAAATGTGTAAAGTAGCTGTTAAAGACAACAGTGTCCTGACAATTCCCAGCACATTCACCCAGTGAAATACATTTTCCATGGGAATTGTGAGCCATGGCTCAACAGTCTGATTCATGGCTGATAAAGGTTAAAAGGACCATTGACTGCAAGTCTACATCAGCACCATGTAAAATATGCAAACTAATTAAAACTTGTATCCAAGCCAGGCATGGTGGTTTATTCTTATAATGTTAGCTATTCAGGAAGCTGAGGCAGGAGGGTTGCAAACTCAAGGCTAGCCTAGACAACATAGCAAAACCTTGTTTCAGAATGGCAACCTGTGCATGGTGGTGTACACCTGTAATACCAGTACTCAGGATGCTGAGGCAGGATTGCCAGGAGTCTGAGAGAAGCCCAGGCTACCTAGTGAGTTCAAGATGCCCAAACTACAGAGACCCTGTCCAAAAAAAAAAAAAAAAAAAAATGTGGTGGTGTACTTCAGTCATAGAAGTGGGAGAGCATTTCTATGGCACATGTAAGGCTCTGGGTTCAATTCCCAGCACCCCCAAGAAATAAAACAAAATGAGGTATGTTCAAGCATCTCTCACACACAGTTATTAAAGACTTATAAATATGTAGGGAAATTTTAAGTTTTTTTTAAGGTTAGGTGCGGTGGCACAAGCCTGTAGTCCCTGCACCCAGCAGGCTGATTGCCACAATTTCAAGGCCAGCCAGAGCTATGTAGTGAATTCAGGACTAGCCTGAACCACATAGTGAGACCCTGTCTCAAAAAAATAAATAAATAAAAAAGATTTCTTTAAATTTTTATTTTGGTTTTTTGCTTGTTTTGTTTTGTTTTGTTTTGGGTTCTTTTGGCAGTACCGGGGATTGAATTTAGGACCTTGCACTTGCCAGGCAAGTGCTTATTCTACTGAGCTATCTTACTGGCCTCTAAAAAGATTTTTTTTTTTTTTTAATAAAATTAAAGCGAGTCCTAGCCCAGGCCCAGTGAGTGCGTGGGAGAGCTTCCTGCTACCCTGCACCAGCAGGACCTACAGGTCCGAGCCCAGGTACAGCATGAGTGAGACCCTCTACCACCACCTTGGGATGCCCTCCACCACTCTGGAGCAACTCCCCTACCCCGCTTGCCCAGTAGGAATTTCTGCTACGTTCAGGAACCCCCAGATCCAGTCCTAGCCCAGGCCCGGTGAGCGTGTGGGAGAACTTCCAGCTACCCTGTGCTGGCATGACCTACTGGTCCCAGCCCAGGCGCAGCATGGGTGACACCATCTTTCACCCTCTTGGGACGCCACCCATCACATAATAGTACCCCCCTCACACACACACACTCACCCCGCACACAGAGTAGGAATTTCTGTCACGTTTCAGAAACCCCCAGATCCAGTCCTAGTCCAGGCCTGGTGAGTGTGTGAGAGAGCTGCCTCTCCCCTCTACTGCACCTTGTCCCCTCCAGACTCAGCTCAGGCCTGGCATACAGGCCTGGGGTGAAACCCTGCAGCTGCAATCCCTGCAGAGAGTATAGGAGACAGAACCACCCAGCTAGTCCAGGAACAGAACATCTTGTGAGAGGGGCACAACAGGTTCACCCCCAAGGGCAGCAACCAGAAGGAACTGAGCACAACAGCCAGACCCAAGCCAGGCACAGCTGGATAAATCCAAACTTTGTAGATTTGTGCCTGAACTTCAGTAGGTGCTAAGGTTATAACTGCAACAAAGATCTACAACAAAGGTCAGAAGACAGTGCTACACAAAATGACAACGAGAAGGAGCAAAATGCAATCTCAGAAACCAAGCCCACCTATAACAAGTGCAGAGGACACTAACACAGAACAAATTGGGAATCACACAGCTGAAAGCAATGAATCAACAGCTTCTGAAACAAAGAAACAGCTGCAGAAAGGTATAGAGGAACTCAAATTGGAAATGAAAAAAGAAATCCCTGAATTAATAAAATCTGCAGTGAAGAATCAAATGTAGACACATAAGGAGGAAACCCAATGCCCACCAAGAACAAATGCAGAGGACACTAGCTCAGCTCAAATGTACGAATTAATAGTCAATAGTAAATAAGCAACAGCAGAAAGTTATGGAGGAACTCAGAGCAGAAATCTTTTGTGAAATAAAAGAATTCTTGGAACTCATAGCATCTGAAGTAAAGAATCAACTACAGAAACATAGGGAGGAAACCCAATTTGAAAAAAACACGGCAGTAAAAGAATTTATAGCTCCTTCTAAAGAAGACATTGATAAAAAAAAAATAGAGGAGATTAGAAAAATGATGTATTCCTTGAATGAGCAATACAGGAAAGAAATAGATCGCATGAAGCAGAGTCAAAGAGATATAGAGGAAATTAAAATCTCAATCACAAGCTTGCAAAAGCGTTTAAGTGAATGTGAAGAGTTTCAGATCTTGAAGATGCTGGTGCAGCTAGTGAAAGGTAAGAAAGGATCTCTTAAAAACAACAAGGATGCTGGAAAGAATAATCCATCACCTGCAAGATGATGCAAAGATGAACAATGTGAGACTAATAGGCATCAATGAGAAAGAAGGAGTCAACACAAATGACATTAAAAAAATATGGGTAGAAGTAATAGCAGAAAACTTCCCAAATATGAGGAAACAATCTGACATTCAGGTAACTGAAGCATACAGAATGCCAGGTAACCTCAAGCCACTTAAAAACACACTGAGACATGTAATAGTCAAGATCCCTGAAATTCAGCACAAGAGTAATATACTGAGAGCTGCTAGAGAAAAGAAACAGATCACATTCAAAGGAAAACCCATCAGAATTATGGCCGACTTCTCTTCACAAATCATGGAGGCAAGAAGAGCATGGAGCAGAGTACTAAAAGTCCTCTATGAAAACAAATTCCAGCCCAGACTACTATACCCTGCAAAACTCTCTTTGAAGTTTGATGGAGAAGTGAAATGCTTTCATGACAAAGAACAACTGAAGAATTTTATGATGACAAAGCCAACCCTACACAGGCTACTGAAAGATGTTCTAGAGAGGGACCAAAATGATCAGAACACAACGAATGAGTTCAGAAGCAACCAACTAAATAGGGCAAGCAATTAAACACAGGAGAAAAAGGAGAAACGACGACAGGTACATAACATGTCAACCGTAAGTCAATACATCTCAATTCTAACCATCAATGTAAATGGACTCAATTCACCAATTAAGAGAAATAGACTGG
>NW_004524604.1:3894161-3898424 GCF_000260255.1 Octodon degus | reverse complement strand
ATATATAGTTACATTCTCTTAATGAATAGAGGGATTTGTTCTAATGGTGTTTGTAAATAGGATATCATGTCTGCATCTTGTATAGCAATTAACCACTAGGAAGAAAGTATGCAGTGTGTTAATTATTGAAACTGTCCTACCAGTTTGGTTTGGAACTGTCTCATTGCTGTTTGTTTCTGAATAAAATTATGGAAAAAAAATAAAATTAAAGCAGATTCTAATTGTCTTGACTATAGGTTGTGGTTCAGTCAAAACATGATTTGTTTCTGATAAGTTATTTTTAAGTTTTTATATAAAATTAAATCAGATACTAATTTTTTTGAGGTTGAGGTTAAGTGAACGGATCATTTGATTCTTATAAAGGTTGTTTTCAGGAAGTATAGATAACTTTATGCTTCATAAACTGTTCTTTGTGCTTATGTCAATTTTTGAGATATTACAACAGCGCATTTGAATAATGTAAGTGGCAGTGTCAGATTTTCTGTGACTTCTCTGTAGCAATTTCTTGAGTAACCCAGTGCACCTAGAAATTATCTTAAAACCTGTATTAACTTTTTTTTTATATTTTATTTTTTTGATATGGGAGAGCAAGGCTTAAAGTTCCTTCTAATGAGTCTGGTTTCTTGAGACTAGTGTATAGCTTTATTTTTTGGAATAGGCCTTCCAAAGTTTAAGGCATTAGTTTTTAGAAAACTCTTCTTAAATATTGAGCTGCTAAACACCTATAGAGGCAGATAATAAGGCAAGAAATTGAAACAGTCTGTTAATCACATTGGTAGTATAAAACAAATCATCTGAAATTATAGTTAAGTAATAAATACAAACAAGGCAAAAATCCAAATTCCAGAATTCAGATATACAAAGATATATTTTGACTAAAAAACAACAAAACAATGTTTATTGTAGACTAATTCCAAATGTGAGGAAATCTCAAAGGAACTAGCTTCTGTCAGTTTAAGAACATTAAAATCTAAATGAACGTATGTTAACCTACAGTCCATAAATGACCTACACGTGAATCTATAAACTCTAGGATATGTATATAGTTTTATGTGTATGAGCAGTGTCCTGAAAAGAGAGACTATAGCTTTCACCAATTTTTCAAATGAATCTATTCTCTGAAAAAAGTTTTAGATCTTCCTTGTCAATATCAGTTGGCATGGTACTTGAATGAGGTTTTTTCTGAACAGTTATGACAGTTTTTTATTAACTCATTTTGTCATAGTCATGTCCCTTGTCACTGAGACACAATATCAGACACTCACAACATAAAGGAGTTTAAGTTGGGCTCCAGGGGGCTTATCTGGGCTCACATTTTTAATTCATATTTGGACAGTTTCAGAGAAGATACAGCTTGATGGAAGGACCTGGGGAAGAAAGCTGGTCACATCATGGTAGCCAGGAAATAAGGAGAAAAGGAGCTGAGAAAGGAGATTCACTGTCTGGGTCACACCCATTGTGTCCCACCTCTTCCAACCAGGCCCCGCCACCTAACAGCAAGTCAGGTGTGATGCTTGTATAATCCCGTCCCCTTCCACAAGCCATACCTCTGTGAGCATAGGCTTTGTGGGGACATCAACATATAAACTATAATAAGCTTCTAGGAACTTGCATCCAGATTTTTAAAGATTAAGCCAAGTGAAGGCAGTGTTAATAATTTTAGCAGTTGTATTTATATAAAATCTACTCTTCTTAGAAGGTGTTGGGGGGCCGGGGAGATGACTTAGTGGAATAAGTGCTTCCCTGGCAAGCGCAAGGGCCTGAGTTCAATCCTCGGTCCCCCCCCCCAAAAAAAAAGGTGTTGGTTCATTATGTTTCACTACCATTAACAACTGTATTAACAAGCTGAGGTACCTATTGTGATCTGTAGTTCCTATGATTGTAATGTTAAGCAGTATTTTTTTTTTCCTTTTCATTTGGTGCATTTACCAGTGAGTATAGCGGATCCTGCTGCCCTCGGCTTCATCATTTCCCCATGGTCCCTGCTGCTGCTGCCGTCTGGTAGTGTGTCCTTTACAGATGAAAACATTTCTAATCAGGATCTTCGGGCATTCACTGCACCAGAAGTTCTTCAGAATCAATCACTAACTTCTCTCTCAGATGTTGAAAAGGTAACTGTTAAATTTTTTATTAATTTTGTTTTTTACCTTATCCCAGCCCCCTGAAAAAAATACATTGAATATAAAGTGAATGTATGGGGCAGGGGAGATTTCTCAGTAGAATAAACACTTCCCTGGGAAGTGCAAGGGCCTGACTTCAAGTTCCCTGATTCCTCAAAAAAAAAAAAAAAAAAAAAGAAGTGAATATGTATTCCAAGAATGTCATATTTACTTTTCTTAAGAAAATTCAAAATAGTTCTGTAAAAGCTTATAGCACTGAGAAAAATAGCTTAAAAGTGAGCCACTATTAATTTATATTTGTGCATATAAAATGCTTGCTTTGTATAAACCTGCTTATTAGGAAGATACAAACATAACTTGAAACAAAAATCACTTCCCTTCTTTGAAACAAAGCAAACTTTTTAAAATGTGATTTTTGTTCATTAAAAATTGGAGAAAATTCCAGGGTCCCCCGCCACAGTTCCACTGAGAAGTGAGCAGTTGGAACTCAAATTTTTGAAAATATTTAGGAAAAAAGAAAATTGGCTTTTTGTCAATTGGCAAGCATTCTTGTGGTGTTCTGTTTTGGTTGGAACATGTTATGTTGCATGTATGTGTACATGGACCAGAGTCTGCTGAGTTTTATAAGGTTCAGAAAAGATGGTTGGGAAAGTCTTGACTTTTGTTAATTTATCTCAATAAAAGCCCACTGGAGAGAGAGAGAGAGAGCACGCACAAGCGCATGAGCGAGCGTGCCC
The DNA here is from genome assembly GCF_000260255.1 of Octodon degus. NCBI lineage: Eukaryota > Metazoa > Chordata > Mammalia > Rodentia > Octodontidae > Octodon > Octodon degus. The sequence continues at coordinate 3,895,567 of NW_004524604.1, read as the reverse complement.
TGATTATTATATATATAGAATACCCTATAATATATATCTAATTTATATAAATAAAAGATTTATCTGTGATACATGAAAGGTTAAAAATACTAAAGGGATAAAGTGTTTTGAGATTATGCAAAAAATTAATTTTTAGCATAGAATAATTTTATAGAGATAGTAGCATTCTCAGTTATCCAAATTCTACTTATTCTCAATACTCTTAAGAATAAGTAGAACAATGAATAGCCACTAAGACAACAATATGCAATATATTAATTATTGAAACTGTGCTAGTAATCGGTTTTGAAGCTGTCTCATTGCTATTTGCTTCTTAACAAAATTATTTTTAAAAAAAGAGGAAGTAGAATTTATATAAGTGTAAATTTCTAGGAAGGACATTCCACTCAGTATTATTAGTTTGCACAGTGACAAGAGGCAAGATCGTCCACTGTGGTTGGGAATGGCCCCAGACCAGCTAGGATAGCACTTTAGCTGTCTAAAGGGCTGAAGTTACAGAAACAGAGGTGCAGGGCAACATGAAAAAAGTTTAGAATACCAGAAGCTGAATCTTTCTTCTGAGGCAACCAGAATCTGTTGTACTTTTAGGACTGTGATACAGTGGGATTTGTGATTTTGGAGGTGAAGCCTGACAAAAGCAGGTAGAGATTACAAGATTTCACACGAGTCTAACTGGGGAGTTTTAATAATCTGGAGAGAACTGAAAGTAGTGTAATGCCTTGGGAATATAAAAAATGGATGAAGGAGATATAGTGGACACAAAAGTGGTGGAGTTTGACAGTTCATTTGATGGAACAATGCCAATGATGAGAAAATTTATGATAGAAAGTCAATCTGACAATTGTAATATCAGTGACTTCAAAAATATCAGTGTGCACATTTTATATTTTCATACATATTGCCTAGTTGCCATCTAAAAGAATTGTACTGATTTATCTTTCTACTGAGAATCATATTTTACTTTTTGAGAGAATAAATGTGATGATTAAGCTTCTTGATTTGAGCTGTCAACTCTATCTGAAGAAAGACTGATGAGAATTGGTAACACAACTCCAGGCTTCAGTTTATTACATTTTATAGTTCATAAGCTACTTAATGAAAGTTGGGACATACAAACCACCAAATAGAGATAATAGCTGAGGTGGAAACACTGCATAACGCATTAGCCGTAAGAAATTTCCCACTACCTGAGATGAGGTATTTGAAGAGAGCTTTGTGTGCTATAGATTGTGTACAGTGCTGGCCACTGTTACATATCATGAAGGTTTTCAGATGTACTGGTAGTGTTTCTTTAAGCAGAAAAATACATGTAGCTATTAATTTCTGTTGTTAACTACATGGCTTTATTCTGGACACTGCATGATTCATTTAATGGTTTCCTTTTTTTTTTTTTTTTTTTTAATTTT
>NW_004524604.1:3858473-3894061 GCF_000260255.1 Octodon degus | reverse complement strand
TTTTTTTGTGGTACTGGGGATTGAACTCTGGACCCTGCACTTGCCAGGCAAGCACTTATTCTACTGAGCTATCTCCCTGGCCCAGTAGTTCACTTTTAAGAGAGTAATTAGAAGTTTCATAATAAAGTGTGTATGAAAATTTTTTATCCATTGAAATTTCTGGATCACAATCAAGCGTCAAGGTGTGTAAAACCAGTGAGTTTTGCATGCGTGACCACTTTGGGAGAAAGTGTCTGTAACATCACCAGTCTCTTAAATATTTCTGGTGACCTCAGCAGACATAACCACTGCACTATATATATAGTAAAGCTATGGATATCTTAGTTTTAAAAACTGCTACTAAATTACAGGAGAATCTTGTTTTCTAACTATGAATAATTTTGGATAACTGTCTATGAATTCTTTCTATAAGGCTTTTGAAATCCACAATAAAAGAAAAAAGTGCTTAATACAAATTTCAGGTATATATGTGCTTTTCTGATTCACTATAAGGTTTCCCAGTTTGCCCTATAATGTCAATATCTTCAGGCACGTAAACTGCTGTGTTAAAAACAATTGGTAAATGACCTGTTTAGCGAAGTGAAACCATTACAATGCTAAATGTTTAGGAGCAATGGTGACAAGATGGATGTGCATATGTGACCATTACTATGTTAAAGATGATTATTTTGTAAGTCTAACTGAAAATTCTAGTTTACCTTTGTGTACAAGTTATATGCAAACACTATGCTATTTTACGCAAGGGATTGGAGTATTTATTGATTTTGTTATACATGTGGGTCATGGAATCAGTCTTTTCCAGATAAGTTATTAGAGACCCCTGCAGAAGGTTCCAATCTCCAGCCCAGGTTGGTGGTACATGGCAAGAAAGGAAAGAGCAACAGACAAAAATAGAGGGACCCATAGCAGGGATCTGGGATGACCAGTTGCTCTCAGGAAACAAAAGACCCCAAAACGTTCAGCACCTTGGTATTCATTCAGTGAGGAGGTGGTGAGGGGATTATGACTGGATGTGCTAGACAAGTGGTGAGGCTGACAAGGCTTCTAATGGAGGGAACAAAGTATTTTTGCAGAAGTGACAGGAACAGGCAGATTAGGTTATGGTTAATGAATAACCTGCTTTGTAGTCCATTCTGGGAAGAAATTTTTCTCTGGAATCATGATGCAAGGCTAAACAGAGACATTATCTCATATCTTATCTCTGTGGTATCACAGCTTATCTAGCTGAGCTGAGCCATAGCTGTTGATAGCAAACTATATATTAGCCCATTATCAACTGCCTGCTTTCATGTATGTACACAGCCTTGTCTGGACTAACTAAAATGAAAGCCAGTTTGGGAAAGTTACCTGTATAAAGCCTGCATTGCTTTTAAGTAAGCACAGTGACACTTGGGTCAGGGGAAGCCAACATGGCTGTCCTCCACTATAAACAGAGGATATTCTGATTTTAATATGGCAACAACATGTTGAAAAAGTGGATGGTAACTGCATTGAATGATCTTCTTGAGTTAAATATATCTCATTGATTAACATTCAAAAATCAAACAAACAAACAAAAAAAACCTACATATTTTAGGCCCAGCAAGATAGCTCAGTAGTCTAAAGTGCCTGCTTAGGCAGGTGCAGGGGACCCAGGTTTGATCCCAGGCACCACATGCTGTGCCAGTCCCACCCTCAGGGTGGGCTGAGCTGGCCAAAAAAAACAAAACAAAAAACAACAAACAAACAAAAATTTTCAGTAAGTGTTTGTTATTGCATATAGACCATTGCCTAGTATTTTATTGTGAGTAATAGTGCTTAGCAAGATCTTTACACATGAAAGCGTTCCCTCATTCAATAGATTTTAAAAGTATCTTGTAAACTGTATGCATAAATCTGTAGGAAACATGTCCCTTTGACTAGCCACATTTTTATTGTTGTTGGTACAGGGTCTTCGCTAAACAGTTTGGACTCATGGTACTCCTCCTGTCTCAGCTTCACCGGCACTGGGATTACAGGCATGGTGCCTGGTTTTTTGGGCTGGCACAGTGTTTGGTACTGGGGGTTGAACTCAGGACCTTGCACTTGCCAGACAGGTGCTCAGACTGCTGAGCTATCTCCCCAGCCCCTGACTAGTCACACTTATGCAGGTCACACTAGGCTTTTGATCCTCTGGATTTTTCTCTTTTGCATATAATTTTCTACTTTCTGGTTGCTATTTGACAGTTATTTTGTTATAGTTTTGATAGAATCTGAATCAGACTGTTATAATTTGTCTTCTAGAATATTGATATTTATCAGGGTTTTAGAGTATTTAGCTTAAATGCTCATTGCCACTGATTTTGCAGTCTAAATATCAAGAACTGTGACTTCCTGCCATCTTTTGCTTTACTTCTTCAACCTGACCAGCAGCCTCAGCTGAACTTGGCATAAAATTAGGAGTTCTTAACCACACTACACTATATTTATTCCTTGTTAAATCTTATCCATCCATTCTCTTTCTTCTCCTTTCCTTGTATTATTCACTTGCTTATTTATAAATATTTTTATATGCCAGGGCTCAGTATTATTGAAAGAAAAAAGTCAGAATTGTCCACTAGCTGAGTCCAGTGTGCACTCATATAATTAAATTGACATTATAAAATATTGTGGTTATGTTACCACAAAATCATTAGGATTGTCACCAGGAAGCCAGCTCCTGACTCTGAGGAACCTCGAGGAAGCAGCCTTTTCCAGGCTTCCGAGTCCTTTTGTGCTGTTGGTGCGAAAATTCAGTCATGGCACATAGGTGGTCATGAAGAACGATACGTAGAGTTTAAGATAAAGCAGATAGAGAGAGTTGCCTTCAAACCAGAAAGTAGGCAGTGACATAAAGACATCTGCACCAAGTGCATGCAATGTTGATTACTTTTATGTGCACAAGATTTATTCCTGGATTCAGGGAACTATGGTGATTATGATGCTGAGTGCTAATAAGTCAACATTTTCCTTTTTCTTTTTGGATTATTAGTATTCACTCAGGGGCCTTCATTTTAAGAGAAACTTATGAACCAAAGATGTTCTATACTAATCTAAATTAGGTCTTAGCCCAGTAAGGGATAATCCTTAAAGAACATTTTTTTCCTTGATATCATTGGACCTTAGGCTGTGGAAACTGAATGTTCAATACCTTGTTCACCTTGTGTCTTCTAGTCTGAGACCTAATAAATAATTACGAATGCATTACACACTGAGATCTTTGTTTCTTTACTTAACTATTACTGGAAAAGTATGCGATTTTGTATATTGTCTTCATCCCTCAGTTCTTTTAGTATCTAACTACTTGCCCACAGGATGGCTTCTATATAAGAAAAATAATTCCTAGTGAGGATGCAGAGACATGGGGTCCCTTGTATGCTGTTGCCAAGAATGTAAAATACCATCAGCGTGGAAAGTAGTACACAGAGATTTTTTTTTTAGTTTTACAATATTTGTTTATTTAATTTGTATACTTTGTAGGATACACTATGACAATTCACTACATGTATGCAATGTGTATACAAATCAAGATAATAAGCATTTCCATCTCTTCTACCATTAATTATTTTTCTGTGTTGGGAATATAATACAGAGATTGCTTTAAAAATTAAAAATAGAATTACCACATGGTCCAACAATTCCTTTTCTGAACATATATCAAAAGAATTCAGAGCAGAATCTCAAAAAGATATTTACATACCCATATTCCGTGTATCATTATTCACAATAGCCAAGAACTAGAAGTAACAGATGAATGAATAAAGAAAATGTACTGTATCCATGCAATGAATATTATATACCCACTAAAATCCTGTTAAATGCTGCAGCAGCAATGAATTCATAAGAACATTATGTCAAGCAAAATAAGCCAATCACAAAAGAATGAATGTTCTGACTTCAGTCATATAAATTATCAGGAGTAAACAATATCAGAGAAACAAAGTAAGAAAATAACTGTAGATGTGGGAAGATTGGAGAGTAAAGGCTAGCAGCATATAATAATCTTTCTAAGACCTGGAATCCAGGCATCTAGAAGATAACAATGTAGCAAAGAGGAAAGGTAGGACTTTGAGAATCAAGAAAGAACCCATAGGGGGCCCACAAGGTAGCTCAGCGGTCTAAGTGCCCACTTGGCAAGCACAGGGACCCAGGTTTGATCCCTGGCACCACGTGCCATGATGACCCCATCCTGGGCACACTGGGCTGGCGATTGAGACCAGGTGTGGTGGCCCCATTCCTATAATCCCACCACTGGGAAGGCTGAAAACAGGAGGATCACTAGGAGCCTGAGCTGTATAGTGAGATCCTGTACGAAATACATAAAAATTTAAAAAAAAAAAAAAAAAATAGGAAATCTAGAAATCACAGAGAAACTGAAGATATGCAGGGAAAAAAAAAATCAAAGTAGTCTGAAACCCTAGCTCAGACTTCTAGATAGGGGGACCTAGCTCAGTAAACAAAGGTAAGCATGGAGAAAGTTGGTAGCCCCAGAAAGAAAAATGGACCCTCAGTACTAGCCCAGTGAGTGCGCATGATTATTGTAAGTGGCAATAAAGTGAAATTTTACCATGGCTATGATTTCTTCCACATGACAGGGTAGAGTTGGAGAAGAAATCCAATGCAGCACCGTCATATTTGGTCATGATTAATCAGGAGCCATTTTGGAGAAGGGATTAATTGTTTAAGACTGAGCTACTCCTGGAATCAGAAGCCACAGAACAACTACATTTCAGGCTTCCTGGGGTCACTCCACCATAGTGACTGGTTGGGAGATGACCACAAGAGGCTTACAGAGACAGTGTGTCAGCAGTCCCACTTTCTGTGGTGAGAATCCAGGGGGTGCAGTTGCACGTGGTTTTCTGAAGGAACTGAGCCTGAAAGTGCTGGCATTAGGTCCAGTGGGATGCTCATGCTCTTGCACAACCTACTTCACAGAGCTTAGCAGTCTGTTTGCTTTTCTTGTCTGCTCATGTGATCAGGGATGTGTTTCAGTTTGGATGGTTTCTAAGCCCAGGGTACATGGACAGAGGGACCCCCATCCCAAATAAAGAAAAAAAGACAAGGAGGAGGAGGAGGAGGAGGAGGAGGAGGAGGAGGAGGAGGAGGAGGAGTAAGTGTAGAAGAAGAAAATAACTCCATTCACAATAGGTTCAAAAAATGAGTATTTAAGCATTAACCTAATCAAAGAAGTAAAAGACATCCATAATAAAAACTATAATATTCTGCAAAAAGAAATCAAAGAGGATTTCAGAAAATAGACATCCCCAGTTCCTGGAAAGGCAAAACCAATATTATTAAAATGACCATACTTTAAAAAACTGATTCTATAAATACAATCATAACCAAAATACCAGCATTTTTCACCAAACTATAAGACAATCCTAAAATTTATACTGAACCAGAAGAGACCTACAGTAGCAAAAGCAATCTGGCAGCAAGTGCAAAAAGAGGTATCTCAATCCTAGATTTAATTTTATATAGCAAATCTGTAGCAATAAAACCAGCATGGTCCTGGCAGAAAACAGACATATGGACCAGTGGAGCAGAACAGAGGATGCAAGAGGAGTCTCAGGCACATTCAACCATCTGATTCTTGACACAGGGACCACAAATATATACTGAAGGAAAGTTAGCCTCTTTAACAAATGGTACTACACGGGCTTGTTTTCCACATGTAGAAGAATGGATCTAGTGGGTCTAGACCAGTATTGCTCACCCTGTACTGAAATAAAATCCAAATGAGCATGCATAGTGGCACATACCTATAATCCCAACATGTAGAAGGCTGAAGCAGGAGGATCACCATGAATTCAAGGCCAGGCATGGCTACATAAGCAAGCCCAAGGCCAGCCTACACAACTAGTGAGACCCAGCCAAAAAAGAAAAAGTCAGTATGTATCAAATACCTATTTATTACAGCAGAAACAATTTATTGGAAGATAAAATAGGCAAAACTATTTAGGACATAGAAAATGAGCTTATGAACAGAATACCAGGTGCACAAGAAATACAATAGTACAAAGAATCCATGAATATAATTGCTCAGTTGACTAAGCACCTGCTTAGGCAAGTGCAGGGACTGGGGTTCAATTCCCGTGGTGTTGCACCAGCCCCACCCCCGAGTACACTGAGCCGGCCATGGAGACCAGGTGCAGTGGTGCACGCACTGGGGAAGCTGAAAGTCCAAGCTGTACGATGAAACCCCATACCAAATACATTTTTTGTAAAAATTATAAAAAATTAAAAAGCTTATACACAACAAAAGAAACAACTAAGAGAGTTAAGAGACAACCTACAGAATGGAAAGAAAAATTTCTAGCTACTTCTCAGAGGACTAACACTTAGAAAATACAGAGCTTAAAAAAAAGGGAAAAAAGGTAAACTCCCAAAATAAAAGATCCAGTGAAAAATGGGCAATTTAAATGAATAGGCCCTTCTCAGCAGAAGTACAAATGGAAAATAAGTACTTGAAAAAATATTTAACAATTTTGGCTATTAGAGAAATACAGAAATACACTGAGATTCCATCTTACTTTAGTAAAAATGTCATCAAGATCTCAAAAATAGCAAGTGCTGATAAGATTATGGAGAAAAAGGAACGCTTCTACACTGTAGATGGAGATCTAAAATAGTACAACCGATGTGGAAATTAATATAGAGATTCCTCAAAAACTAAAAAATAGACTCAGATGTTCCACTTCTAGGTATCTTCCTAAAGATGTCATGTTTCAATGATAGCTGCACACCTATGTTTGTAGCAGCACAAGTTGCAATAGGTACATAGGGCATGGCAGATGTGAAATAGGAGGGGTGGTGGGGAGAGAGAGGGAAGGAAGGGGCAGGGGACCAGAACACTCCCTTCCAGGTCATTTTTCCCAGAGGCTGCCTTCTCCTACCAGGCCCTGCCTCCCAACAGCACATTCAGCTCTGCACTGATCAGTGGGCCAGTCCACAGATGAAGATAGCTCCCCACTGATCTGTGGCCTCTGTGTCCATCACCAGGTGCTAGAGAAAGGTCAGTGTGGGATGTATTCACAACAGGGTTGTACTGTGCCATAGGGGATACATCTGAGGCATTTGAAGGAAAATGGATGCATGTTGTATTTCTCTATATAGATTTTTGTATGTACTAGTAAGGGTTATCTCAAGAAACAGAAACCATAGGATGTGTGTGTGTGTGTACATATGAGGTGTTATTAGAAGATACAGTGTTTAAATTTTTTTAAGTGTTACAATAAAGGTCACATGGCCATTAATCCCCCTTACAATATTTCCCCTCTCTTCAAACGCGCTTGTCCCTCATTCTTTCCACTTTCTGAAGGAGTTCTGAAGGCCCTTCATGGGTATTACTCTCATAGCTGCCCAAAAGTCCAGAATCAATTCGAAGAGTTTAACTTTCATTGTCATTTTCACTTTGGGACAAACCAGAAGTAACACAGTACCAGACTAAGACAGTAAGGTTGATGAGAACACGTGATGTTTTTACAAACTTGCCTTTCTGTTAGTTGGTACTTGGTGGCAGCATTTTCTGAAATTTTAAAGTCACATCTCTTCTTTAAAAATTAATTGTTCATTGGTACATTTTGGTTATATATAATGATCACATTAATCATAGAGAATTTGTACCTGCACAAGATATAACTTGATTCTTTTCCTCCCCTTTCTCTTACCCCCCTTCAACCACTTTTCTCTACCTTATTTATAAAATGTTTGTTTCCATTTTTCTCCTTTTCTCATTTTTTTCTTTGCTCCCTCTTTCTTAGTTCCTCTTTCTAGTAGAGCATTTCCTTCTGGTTTTACAATATCTATTATACATTTTGATCCTTACTTACACTTTTAGTTTCTTACACCAAAAATATAATGCACTATTTAAATGTGTGTGTGTCAGATTTATTTCGCTCAAGAGTATGGTCTCAAGGTATATCCATTTAGTTATACATAGCTCACGTTTATCCCTCTTGATCACAAAGTGCTGCTGTAAACACAGGTGTACACATGTCACTGTGGCATGAGGCTTTTAATTCTTTGAAGAAAATACAAAGGAAAAGAGTAGCTGGGTCGAGTGCACACAGAGTCAACACTCAGCAATCAACAGCCTTCCTTTATACCAATAACTCAATGAGAGAAATTGTGAGACAACCACTTTCATGATAGCATCCGAAAGAATGAAATACCTAGGAATCAGTCTCATGAAGGAAGCAAAAGACCTCTGTGTTGAAAACAGCACTTGGGAAAGGAAATTGAAGATGATGTCAGAAAATAGAAAGATATTCCTTGTTCTTAGGTAGGAAGAATCAGTATAGTAAAAATGGCCATACTTCTAAAATTGTTACAGATTTAATAGCATCCTGATCAATGTTCCAACAGTATATATGTCACAGAATTAGAGAAAACATTTCTAAAATTCATTTGAAACTAGAAGAAACTTAGAGTCTGTAATTATGGGCAAGAAAGGCAAGTCAGAGGGCATCACAATCCCTGACTTTAAATTGTACTGCAAAGCTACCATGATAAAAACAACAAGTAAGCAGACCCAAGGATCAATGGAATAGATTAGAAGATACAGAAAAAACTCCAGACATACCTTATGTCATAAATCCACTTGTGAAAAAAGATCCCACAACTGCTGGAGAAAGTGACCGGAAAGATGGAGTAAGTGTGTTTGAAACTAGAGTGATTTTTTATGGTGAATGAAAGTGTATAGAATTAGCCAGCTGGACTCAGTTTAGATGACTCCAATTTTGTTGGCAGCATCCAAAGCATGATAATCAGAAGTCAGTCAAACACATGCCTCCTCCTCTCCGTTAGGCCAGATCCCACATCATGGCTTCTTCTCCATGTTTGATCTGGTGCTAGGTGGCCTTGATAGCCACAGTGACCTCAAGGTGTGGTGTCCTGTCTTCTTCATGCTGACTCAGGGGAGCTGATGATGGCAGAGTGATCACATTCCTGGCCACAATCCCCAGGGTATTTGGGCTGCCACCAGGACTGCAGTGTCTTGGGATGGTGGAAGGTGGGTGACATGTGCAGCTGTTTATTGTGGTTATGGATACCTCTCAGCATGTCCTCTGGAACTGCAACATTTTTGCTTTGGCTTCAGCTTCAGGAGGGATAGGTGCTTTCTTTGCATTCAATGCCAACTCAGAAAAAAATGAAGGTGGTTTTTTTGTTTTGTTTTAAGGGGAATTAATGGTCATGTATCTTTTGCTATAAGAAAGTTTTCACACATTCACTGTATTTTTCCACCACCCCTGGGATGCATGTGTATAAAAAGATGGCCTATCAGGAGATGGCTCATGCAGTGATAGAGGCCAAGCAGTCTCACAGTCTTCAAGGCAAGTTCACAAGCTGCAGGCCCAAGAGAAGAGATTATGTCATGCCAGTCTGAGGCCAGAGGCCAGACAACATTAGAACGTTCAGTGTAGTTCCAGTCCATAGGCCAGCAGGCTTGAGGCCCAGGAAGAAGCTTCTGTCCAGAGCAGAAAAAAGTTAAATGTCCCAGTATTTGAAGGCAGTAGAGACAGAACAGATTCTCTCAGAACAGCAGACCTTTTTGTTCTTTCCTGACTTTCACCTGATTGAGAGAGCCCCACTCACTTTCAAGAGGTCAATCTGCACATTCAGTGAGCTGATTTCACTGTTACTTTCATCCAAACATATCTTTATAGAAACATCTAGAGTGATACTTGGCCAAATATCTAACCACAGCATGGCACACTCAAACTGACACGTACAGTTAGCCATCACACTTATATATATATGTAGAAAATCAGCAAATACCCAATATTGTGATCTAGTTTTAAGAATTCTACCAATTTATACAGTGACATATAAAAGTTATTAGCAAATAGTAACTCCTTTAATGTGCTAAGAAGTAAATAAAGAATCTTAAAGCACTGACCATAACTAAAAGGATCAAAAGCTGAGCATGCTAGCACGTACCTGTAATCCCAATACTTGGGAGGTGGAAACAGAAGGATCACTGTGAGTTCAAGGCCAGCCTGACCTACATAGTGAGACCATGCCTCAAAATAAATAAATAAATATCACAGTATAATTTATAGTGAGTGTATAGTTAATCTTTCGAACTAACACTTTTTGTTCTTTATATGAGGCTACTTGAAAAAGTGTCTGCATCAGGCTCTGTAAAATGAAACCTAGAATGAAGCATGGTACAGAGAGAATGCACTATGCTCTCCTGAACTTCATGTATGTTTAATTATGTTCATCAGACATGTATTAGGGCCAGGGAGATAGCTCAGAATAAGCACTTCCCTGACAAGCGCAAGGGGCCTGAGTTCAATCCCCGGTTCTCACACACACACACACACACACACACACACACACACACAAAGAGAGAGAGACATGTATTAAATGTCTACTACATCGAAGTTCTATGTTAGCTGCTTAGCAGGATACTAAGATGTCTTACCGGAAAAAAAGACTCTTCAAGAAGATGAGAAATGATTTCTGTAATACAGAAAGTAATTACATGGTAATACTAGTTAACTGCTTTATTAGAGATACAAGTGGAATGTAGCTGTGTCATCTAAGATGATAATGCTCTTTTGAAATGGTTTATAGCACTGGGCATGCATGTAAATGATGTTGAGAAACATCATCTCTAGCCTTTCAAATATGGGCAAAACGTCCATTGACAAAGATAAAGGAAACCATTTTCTGTAAAAAGAATAGCTTAACCGATGAGAAAGAAAAGCATGTGTGTTCCCACACAGTTTTATCTAGTAGTGCTGGGATGTTATGTCATGATAAGGGAAGGCACAGTGACAGAGAGAAGCTTCTGTCAGAGGTGGAAGCAGGTCATTGTGACCTTTGAAAAGATTATTATAAAAATGTAGTTTTCAAGCTGGGCATGGTGGCACATGCCTGTAATCCCAGCATTTGGGAGGCCAAGGCAGGAGTTTGTTCTGAGTTCAAAACCAGCCTGGGCTACAAAGTGAGTTCGAGGCCAGTCTGATCTGCTTAAGAGTACCCTGCCAGTCTGATTTGCATAAGAGTACCCTGCCAAGAGGATGGGGAAGGGAGAGAGAGGACAGGTGGGCACAGAGTAACAAAGGCAAAAAATAATAAGACTAGGGTATAGTTGGTTCAAAAATATGTGCAATAAAAATTCAGTATTGATAGATATAGGCTAAAAGTTTAGCTCTTAATCTCTTACGGGGAGGAAAAAGGGAAGGTGATTACTACTTAAAAGATTAGCCATCCTCACTCTTAGCTGATAATTGTACTTGTTTCTTGGGGGGAGGGGAAAAAAAAGTAGCACAAGAATCATGAAAAAGACTTTTCCCAGTATCCCTTTTCCCACTGACCCACATGATTTCTTCTCCTTTACCTCCCTGGCACAGATGACTGATGGGACCCCTCTGTAAGGCTAGCCCTTCCTTTGTACATTTCCTTCCAGCTCCACCTGCTTACTCAACAGTGTCCTCCAACAACTAATACTCCATCTGTATGTCTAGATTCCCCAGTTGGGTCATTCCTGTCAGCATAAAAGTATTATTTGCTCCTATCTTTAAGAAACAACACAAATGAAAATTCCTTTGATCCTGTATCCTTTTCCTTATCTAGCCCTAGCTAGATATTTGTAGTCAGAAAAATGTTAATCAAAACAGCAATTAAGGTTTTTTTTTTCTTCACATTTTATACTGGCAAAAATCCAGTTCTTGTTACTGGTGAAATGCAAAATGAGAAAACTTCAATATAGCAGAATGTGACAGTGTGTATGAAAACCACAGGTGATTAACCTGTTCATCCACAATTTCAGAATTAATCCAAGAGAAATACTTGAATGTACAAAATGACATTTTAACACTATTGAGACATAGTTACAATAGCAAATGTTTGGAAAAATCTTAATTGCCTTTTAGTAACAGATTTGTTAAATAATGTTATATCGCACAATAAACATCTTTGCAGTGGAAAAAAGGGATAAGCTCTAACTATTGGTATAGAAATACCTCTGTTGATAAACTAAAAATGCGAGGCACTGAGAAACTTTTAATGTTTCTGAGATTTTATAAAAGAAGTTTAAATAAGCAGGAAGAAACTTCATGTTCTTAATTTTTATTAGTACATATTTGTAATGAGTAGTGATTATAGTCATTATGGGAGTTGGTACGTGTACATAGCTCATCTTAATTTTTTATGTGTCTCCTCTCTCCATCTCTTGGCCCCCTTCTCATTTGAAAAAGATCTAATCTTAAATAAAAGCTATTAAAGTGATCATTCACAAATAATGGGTCGTGCTGGGGAGATGGCTCAGTGGAATAAGTGCTTCCCTGGCAAGCGCAAGGGCCTGAGTTCAATCCCCCATTTCACCCCCCCCCCAAAAAAAAAGGGTTCACAATTAGAAAAAAATATGCATTCTAATAATTTCCAAGCCAGGCATGTTGGTGCACAGTTGTAATCTCAGCACTCAGGAGGCTGAGGTTGGAGGTTTGCTGTGAGTTCAAGGTCAGCCTGGGCTACAGAGCAAGACCCTGTCTCAAAAAAGATAATTTCCAATCTTATTTTCTATTTGTTGTTGTTGTTTTTATGTATTTGGTACAAGGTCTCACTATGGAGACTGGATTTGTAGTGATCCTCCTGTTTTCAGCCTCCCCAGCGCTGGGATTACAGATGTGCTCCACCATGCCCACATTCAGTCACAGTCTCAGTGGGTTTGAGGGCCGGGCCAGCGAGGCATGTGGTACCAGGGATTGAACCCCATCCCTGCACTTCCCTAGACAGGTGCTTAGTCTGCTGAGCTATCTCACCGGCCCTTATTGTCTGTTTTAAGCTCTCATATACTTTATGCAAAATATAAAATGAAATTTTTAATATTGTATTCAGATATTCTTTGAAATGAAGTATAGTAACTGAAATATTTTATTATTTCTAGATCCATATTTATTCTCTTGGAATGACATTATATTGGGGAGCTGATCATGAAGTACCTCAGAGCCAAGTAAGTTAACTTTTTACATTTCTTATACTTTTTAATTTGTACAGTTTTTGTAGTTTACATTTGTACAGTTTTTAAAATGTTCTTTCATGTAACTGTGTATTATAGTACATAAGCAGGTGTATCAGTTGGGTTTTTTTGAAGCCAGGTCTAACTAAGTAGCTCAGGATGGCCTAGCACTCACAAAAATCCTCCTGCCTCAGCTTCCTGAGTGATAAAATTACAGTCATATGCCACCTCACCCTGCTACATCCCATTTTTATACTGGTTGATCATGTCACCCTTTAACAAAGAATTAACAATATAAATACTAATGAAATTATTTTCAGGGTATTCTTAGAATTATAGTTATCACCACCAAGGTTTGAATAATTCAATCTTCAAAAGAGTTGGTGGGGCCAGGGAGATAGCTCAGTAAAATAAGTGTTTGCCTGGCACACGCAGTGTCCTGAGTTCAATTCCCTGTACCACAAAAAGAAAAAAAAAAAAAAAAAAGAGTTGGCCTCTTCAAAAATTATAGCCATGGAAATGGTCGTATATTTTTTTTCTAATTTAATGCTAAATCATTAAATCCTGCTAAGGATGGTAAATGATTGATGATCCATTCTTGCACTGAAAATAAAACTTTTTATGCTAAAATTATGATAATAGAACTGGGGATGTAGCTTGGTGGCACAAGCACCTGCCTGGCAAGCACAAAGTCCTGAGTTCAATTCCTAGTACCAAAACAAAAAACTAATAATAGTCCTAATTCTACAACCAGTGTATATGTCATGAGAGAACATCATTACTTTTTTCTCTTGGGAATTCAGAATCATGTCTTGCTACCCTACAGCAAAAGATGCAGATAGCAAGTTAACTCTTTCTCAGGTCTTAGATTTGGATGGCCATTGAACCACTTCTTGTCTTTTTCTTTCTATTTTTTTGAGAGAGAAGGTGCTCAGGATGCCTTCAAGGCAGGTCTGATTTGGCTTGAGGATGAGGGGATTGAACCACAATATCCTGAGCCTGACTGCTTAGTTTCAGCAGGCACTTAAACACCTGAGCTAATGGGCAGGCCCCCATAGTCTTTTTTTTCTAAAGTAGTTCTGATTCTTCACTATATACCTCAATATAAGCGTAGTAAATAGCAATTGAAAAACTTCAAAATAGTTTCATTTTATCAAAGCTAAGATAATAACATTTAAAATTGAATTTTAAGTATTTAGAAGTCAAGCTGGGCGTGGGTGGCACATGTCTGTAATCCCAGCACTCAGGATGTTAAGGCAGGTAGATCATTGTGAGTTTAAGGCCAGCCTGGGCTACAAAGAGAGTTCAAGGCCAGCCTGACTGCATAGTGAGATTCTGTCTCAAAAAGAGAAAAATGAAGTAAAAGAGGAGGAAGGGCGAGGAGGAGGAGGGAAAAAGGGGGAAGTAGGAGGAAGATGATGATGATGTCATCAAATAAAACTACTCATTTTTTTCTTACTAAATGTCAAAAGTAGCAAATATTTTAGACTTACACTCCCAAATATGTTAAAATCCATGAAAGATAATTCAACTTCATTTGATCCAATTTTACACTATGAGGAATAGTATAAAGTCGAATTTTTACTGAAAGTGTTTGTGTTGTATATCAAGGAGCCAAACTTGGCCAGATAGCTCAGTGGACTAAAAGTCCTGCTTAGGGAGATCACAGGGTCTGGGGTTTGATCTCCAACGTGCCATGCCAGCCCCACCCCTGGGGCATGCTGAGATGGAAGATTGGGACTGGGCATGGTGGCGCGCTGCCTGTAATCCCAGCTCTTGGGAGGCTGAAAAACAGGAGGATCACTACGAGTCCGATTTACATAGTGAGACCCTGTGGACCATGTAGACCCTGTACTAAATACATTAAAAAAAAGAAACCAAACTTCATATACAATGTGATCAGTCTATAGTTAACATTTTAATCTCTGCTGATAATTGGAAATAAAGTCAGTATCAATAATGCATAAATCAAATGATAAACCTTATGCTTTGATCAGAAATTATCATTTTGGAAATATTTCATGTTAATTTGAAAGTATTCTTTGTATCAGACACTACATACACTAAGATGACTGTGTCCCACTCCAGTGGAATCCATTGGAAAGCTGTAAATAGCTAAGTAGTTCACCATAGTGTGAAATGCTAGGCTAGAGGCAATGGATAGGACTGTAAAACAATAATTGAAGGGACCGGCAAGATAGCCCAGCGGTCTAAAGTGCCTGCTTAGGCAAGCACACAGGGACCACAGTTCAATCCCGGCACCACTTGCCACACCAGCCCCGCCCCCAGGTTGGGCTGACTGGTGACCAAAAAAAAGAAGTAAAGAAAAATAATTGGAGTTTCTAATTAGCATTACAGGATAAGGACAGTCTGAAGGCACTCCTTCTAAGTGATAACCTAAAAGATAAAATAATAACTTCTTGGATGGGAAACTGTAAAAGTCCTAAGTGGATGTAAACATTTTAATTCCCATCAGCGATGGAAAACTCCATTATGCTCTGCTCTTTACCAATATTTTGTATTATTAATCTTTTTATATATTGGATGAAAAGTAGGTTTATTGGGCAGTGCTGGGAATCAAACCTCTGTTCTACCAATAAACTGCACCTCCAGTCCCATTGTAGCTTCTTCTGTGGTTTTTATTTGTATTTCTGAGTAATGATGTTGACCACCCTACTTATGTTTAATGGCCATTTGGATATAATATTCCAAAAATAATGTTAACTAATAAAAATAACCTCACATTATTGGTTTCTCTGTTTCACCAGATAAGAACTTATATTTAAATTATCTTGAGTCATTGTAATAGCTAAAATATTCTGTTATTGTGGAAATATCAGTGTATTTATATAGAATGAAAATATATCCTACTGAATATGAGAAAATAACTTATTGCCTTCAAATGGCATTTAGACAAGAATTGTTTTTCAAAATACTTAAATATTCAAAGAATCCCACTTCTACATCAAGAAAACAAAGCAACCCAGCTGTTTTCTGTAATACTTTATATGTGAGAAGACAGTTTTAGCCATCTTCCATTAATTTTTCTTTTCTTAGGTTTTTGGGGGTTTTTTGGCCAGGAAAAAGTAAATGCAACAAGATTTGTCTAGGCTAATAGAGAAAGAATTTCTTTCCATACACTTGAAATTCATTTGTCGTGTTTCCTAGGATTTGTAGACAGGCTTTTCTCA
This sequence comes from Octodon degus, assembly GCF_000260255.1. Taxonomy (NCBI): domain Eukaryota; kingdom Metazoa; phylum Chordata; class Mammalia; order Rodentia; family Octodontidae; genus Octodon; species Octodon degus. Next base: position 3,877,900 of record NW_004524604.1, on the reverse strand, counting down.
CATTAGAAACAAGATTAGGCAGACGTTACATGGCTTTTTCTTTCTTTCTTTTCAGCCTATTAAACTTGGAGATCATCTCAATAGCATACTGCTTGGAATGTGCGAGGATATTATTTACGCTCGGGTTTCGGTTCGGACTGTCCTGGATGCTTGCAGTGCCCACATCAGAAATAGCAACTGTGCACCTTCGTTTTCCTATGTGAAGCAATTGGTAAAACTAGTTCTGGGAAATCTTTCTGGGGTAAGCTACAATTCCATTTGGTAAATATAACCACATTTAAAAATTAGTATCATAACATAGAATTTTCTTTAAAAGTTTTCTAGAGACAGCATTTTCTCAATGAAGACTAGGCATGGGAAATTGAATTTCTTATCCTATTGTTATTTACTTGAAACAATACTTAAAATTTAGAAGACTTGTTGTTGCTTAGATTCCTACATTTTATGAGAGCCAGTCTTTTTTTAGCACTTTATTCCAGAAAATGTCATAGGATCATATCACACTTTTGAGCTACAAGTGTCTGCTTTTGCCTTCCTAGGTGTTTTCCCAAAGACCTTTGAAAGTGGTTCTATCATTGTGAACACATGAAGAAAAAAAAAATTAACGTGAAAAATGAGCTTTAGGGCCAGCTTTAGATAGCTCAGCAAATTAAAGTGCCTGCTTAGGCAGAGGGCAGAGGCCGGCCCTGCCCCTGGGGTTCACTGAGATGGCAATTGAGACTGGGTGTGGTGGCGTGCGCCTGTAATCCCAGCTCTTGGGAGCCTGAAAACAAGAGGATCACTACAAATCCAGTCTGTGTAGTGAGACCCTGTAGACCCTGTACTAAATACATGAAGAAAAAAAAAGAAAAATGAGCTTTAGAAATATTTAAATATATTTTTATTTCTTTATACCTGCTTCTTGGTCACTCTGGATCCTTTAGATTTTCCCAACCTTTCCCATCTTCTCTGGACGCCAGCATCTAGATGTGTAGGAAGCATCCATGCTGTGTTTCTGCCAGATGGCCATAAGACTTGGGCTCTTCCTCCAGTCTGGAAGTGAAGAATCCAAGAATAACAAACTTCATCTGACACTCCCACCTCTGCTCTGCATCCCTTCAGCTACCTCCTGTCTTGTTTACCCTACTTTAGGTACTTCTTGGTTTTTTGTATCCTCTGCTTCTAAACCTTATCTGCTCTTACCCATGGTGGTTTCTACTTTGGTTGCTGTAAATTTGTAGCTGCACGCAGTGTTTTTCCTGGCTCCTTCTTAATTCCTCATCTCAAATGTAGTTCCCTCATCTTAGCTAGGATGTTGTACGGCTGCAGGAATATATCTGCACACTTCTAGTTAATGTGAAACAGGCTCAGGGATCTTCTGGACAAATGGTTTATAAACTGTCTTCTCGTAAGCCTTTGCAGTTCCAGGTTGGGAATGTGAAGTAGAGGCTGAGTGATTGGGTTTCTTGGCTGCCCTTTGACCTTTTTAACTATGGCAGTTCCTATTTTTATTTGTTTTATTTCTAGATGTTCCTTTGTTTGAACAAAGGTAGTCAGTAAAATATGTGAAAGCCCTTTATCCAGGCCAGTTTCCCGCATTGCAGTTGATCTTAGCCAAAAGGCTGAGAAGGAATTTTTTTCCCCATGTTTTTGCACATGAAGTTTTATTAAATCTATGATCAAATAGACTTGAGAAAAAAAAATTTTAAAGAAATGTATTTTTGCTGTAGAAATTCTCAGTGCCTTTAATGCACTACACTTAATACACCACTCTATAGTATAAATCTTTACAAACAATGGGCACACTGACCAAACTTTTCTCAAACATATTTGATACTGGAGGTCTTCTTTCATGCACCTATAATAACACTTATATTCTATGAACCATTCCTTTGCGGATGAGAATATTGAGTTCACATAGCTTTAGGATTTAATTTTCTTGTGAGTCCAGGGGTCTTCCTACTACACCACAACTTCTGCAAAAACTTTGTGTTCTTTGCTGATTTTACTTCTATAGTAAAGTGCTAGATACATTTTTTTCTTCTACCTTTCCATGAAGAAATAATCCTCCATAGGAATTTTATTACCTCACCTATAATGATTACCTGTATTACATAAAAAAAGCTCCATCCCTATGAGATTTGGCATTTAGTTCAGTTTATTATATTACTTATGTGTATGTGAAACCTGAACTAAAGGAGATAGGTATATAAATAAAATATTTGACTGAAGTGTTTTTAAAGTTTAATTAATTTACTTAATCAAAAAATGCAAATAAGGCTGCAAAACTAGGAAAAATTTAAAATGTATGAAATTCATAGAGGAAGAATTTAAGATAGAACTGAAGTTAAAGAATAGTTCTTTGAGGTAAATCTTGTAGGCTAAATAGAAAGTGATCTCAACAAAGAAAGGCAGCCTTGCACACCTGCCATCAGATGGGAAAGAGCAATGCTAAGTCTGGCCTGAGTTGTGCTCGAAGACTAGTGGGAGAGAAAAATAGGGGTCAGCTGGAAGCCACTTGTGGAAAACTTGCACTTAAAAAGACAAATTTTTACCAATATGCTATTTCTCCTCTACCTTTCCACTGTTCTTCCAAGTCCCCTGAGTAACTGGAGCAGGTGTGTTTACTATGTGCCAGGCACTATGCTACATGATTTGTATGACTTGTCACATTTCTTTATCATAACCCCACCCTGAAAGAGACGCTTTCATCTTATTTTAGTGATGATAAAACCAAGGGTCAAAATGATTAAAACATGGCTGTTGCCATACATAGGGTAAATGACTGAGATTTTGTTGGCCTGGGGTGTCTCCAGACCCAAAGTCTTTGCTTCTAGCTGTTACTTTCCTCTCAGGCTGTTATTGTCCCCAGAAGCTCATAGGATGAATTAGTCTTTCACTACTGTGAAATTCATTCCAAGTGACCATAATTCTTACTATCTATCTGTATTACTGAACAATAGTGAAGATAATTATTTCAGTATTGGTGAGCTGTTTTAAGGTCTTTAGAATTTTTTTGCTTTTTCTAAATTTCTGTCTAATATAGGGATAATAATAGCTACCACATGATGTTGTATGGGGAACAAACAACATTTCACAAAGCTACAAGGCAGTAACTGATGAAGAGTAACTGTTCACGTCATAATTGTTGCTAGTGCTTGGCTCGATGAGGGATTCCCAACTACACAGAACGCTCACTATCTTTTCTCTCACTGATGCTACCGTGTAATCTAGACTAACATTTATGCAGTTTAAAGGATAGCACTATTCAGAAATATTTCCACTCAAGTATTAGAGGTAGGAATCATGCTAGACCTTCAGATATACTCTTACACAGGTTTTTAATTGATATTAAAACAGTTCAATTATAGAGGACTTCGGGGCTGGGGAGATGGCTCAGTGGAATAAGTGCTTCCCTGGCAAGTGCAAGGGCCTGAGTTCAATCCCCGGTTCAAAAAAAAAAATGTTATAGAGGACTTCAATTTCTTCTCCATTTTATATCTTGACATTTCTCCTCTGGTGGTTATGATTAATGTTCTAACTTTTCATCCTTCATAATATGGAGTTTGACCTAATTTGATGTACTTTATTTTAAGCATATATTCTTGGTTAAAAGTTCTTGATAATAAGATTATTGAGATATTTAAAGGCTCAGAGATTATTGAATTAAATTTAATTGTTTTCCACCAATGTGTGTGCTTAATTTGAAGACCATATTTCCCAAATGTTCTGGCAGGCAAGATCTAAAAAATAATTTTTGAAAATAATTTAGTTTCCTTAATGCATATTTATGATCAGAGGGGGCCTGGCCCTAGCTCAGGCCTTTAAGTGGCTGCTTCCACAAAGCTCTCAGCCTCAGGTTGCTGGAGTTCGAACCTCACACCTCTCCAGCTGGCCAAAAGTGCCCTGAAGCCATTCGAGGAACAAAAAAAAAAAAAAAAAAATCCATATTTATGATCAGAAGAAAGTTTCATCATATAAAAATTAATTTGATTTTAAAATTTTATAATTGATCAGATAAAGTAGTTAATGGTTCAGGGAAGAAAAGGACACTTCAACTTTACTATTTTCAAAAGGAACTCAGTGGAACTACTACTATTATCTACCTAATTATGTTCCTGGTTGGCAGGTATTCTTTGGTAATTGTTTTTCAAGTTTTCATTGCCTGAAGATGAGTTGGCCAGTGTGGGGTGTAAAAATCTTATCCAAGGAATACAAATTACAATAAGGTGTGGAATATCTTTGCAATGGCAGTGAGTCAGAGTAAGACTCCAAAAGTTGTGGTACTAGTGCCTTCCGTAGACAATTACTATGAGGCAAAAGGGAGATTCTTTTGTCAAACTTGATTTTTGATTACCTATGTACAGACAGATCAGCTTTCCCGAAACAGTGAACAAAAGCCTGATCGAAGCCAGGCTATTCGAGACCGATTGAGAGGAAAAGGATTGCCAACAGGTAAGAGTACCTTAATAGGAAATTGGTAGGTTTTAATTTTATTATTTCTTTTATGAAATTAAATTTACCTGGCTTGGAAATTGAACAATTTTAAATGTGTTTAGTTAGAACATAAGATGTAAAGTTGAGGCAAAAAACAAACAGAAACATTAGCCACATTCATAAGTTAAATCCACCCAAGTTATGCAGAAAACGTTAATACATAAGGACTTCCATTGAAATTATTTTCCTTTCCAATTTTTTAATCAATAATAACATCATTTATTGTTTCAGCATGGTATTTTATATTAAAATACATCTTAAAACGTGATCAAATAAACATTCATATTTGTGAATATAAATATTGCTTCAGTAACCAGCATTATTCTTTCTGCACTCACATTTTCTGTTTTAATTCTTTAATGGTAATTATAAACCACTAACTTGATCTCATCACTAATTTCATGTCTTGAAGTTATCAAATGCTGCTTTAGTAAGTAAAAATGAATAGTGGTATTTGCAAATAGCATTTTATAATTATGAGTCCTATGGTAATTATATACTTTTTTAAAGAAATGCATGAAAACCCCAAAACAAAACAAAAATAGGAGAAATGAGGGCTGGGGAGATAAGCACAAGGACCTAGGTTCAATCCCCCTGTATGCGATGCTGGGCCTGGAACCCTGGCACGCCATGCTGCCCTCTAAAACCGGATGTGGTGGCATAGGCCTATAATCCCAGCACTGGGGAGTCTGAGACAGGAAGATCACTATGAGTCTAAGCTGCATTGTGAGACCCTGTACCAAGTAAATAAAAAAATACATAAATAAATACTTTTCTTAATTTTTATTTAAACAGGAGAAATGAATTTTTATATAATTTATCTTTAGTATTAAGTGTCATTTACACAGTTTAATCTAAAAATGAGTTTTTGATTTTGCTAATTATTGTTATTCTTTTAACTTCTCATTTGTAATACTAAAATTGTGATTGTGTGTTATTTTGGATTTTGGAGCAAGGGAAAAGTAAGTGTAAAGAGAGCTGAAGTATATTATGTTAAAATAGTAACTGATATAAGCTAATAAAATATTGAAAGGGTAATATCTAATTTTTAATTTGATCAGTTATCATAATAGTTTTCTTATTTAAAGAATTATGGGGACATTTATGATAAATCTTTTTATAAAAAATAAACAATTGATTATCTGAAGCAAATGTTTTAAAAAGAGATCAAAACTCCTGTATCTCAGAGCAAAGAACATAATGTAAACAACTGTATTGTTTATGAAGTCAATGAAAACCTGTAAAATTGTTTCTAGGGAAGTGACTCTGTAATTGTACAGGTAATTGTCTATTTGGTGCTTCATGTTATTTACTGTTAATAAAGATTTTTTTTCTCGTAAAGGTATCTTAGCTTTCAGAGAAAGGTAAATTGATTTCTGATTAGATTGCATTTCTTTCTAATGTATATACTATATATGGGTAAAAAAATGCAAACTAGACTTTATTTATTTTGCTTTCTATAATGCATGATAGCAGTTAAATGATTTTAGATCATTTTTGTTTTCTTTACCATGCCCCTATGTAAAAGAGACACACTTTCTTAAACGTACAGGTCTATTTCCCTTTCCTATTCTAGGATTTGAAGTAGGATATTATATGAAATTTGGTGCTAAGAATAACAACAGTTTGTTAATCCATTAAGTTTTAAATAGGTCCCCCATTTTAAAACTAAAGAAACTGAACAGACTGTCCAAACAGATTATGAAGGTATATCTTCAATGACCACAAATTAATAGATCCTTAACAGACTATTCATGTATCTTATTCTCTAGTAGTGATCTCAGAGAATAAAATCTTCACTGGAGAATAAAGTTTTCAGGATTACAGTTAGTCACTCAGGAGAAACCTGAAATAGAGGGCCTTAATACTTAAATAATAGCATTGTTTGAATCAAATGTAATGGAAAAAGATTCTTCTGATCATACTAGTCATTGCTTTTTGTAATAGCATTACTTCACAAAAGCTTTAATTTACCTTTTATTTTATTTTTTTTTTTAAAGGAGAAACACATTTTCTTTTAACATTTATTTATTGTGTGTGTGTGTGTGTGTGTGTGTGTTGTGTGTGTGTGTGTGTGGCCAGCTCAGCCCACCAGGGGGCGGGGCTGGCATGTGGTGCTGGGGGATTGAACCGCGGTCCCTGTGCTTTGTCAAGCTTGTTCCAAGTAGGTGCTTTAGACCACTGAGCCATCTCTCCAGCCCCATAAGGAATTTTTTTTTTTTGTGTGTGTGTGTGTGTGTGTGTGTGTTTTGCTCCTTGAATGCCTTCAGGGCACTTTTGCATGGCTGGAGTGTTGTGGGGATCGAACTACAGCAAACTGAAGCTGCCAGCATTGTGGAAGCAGCCACTTAAAGAACTGAGCTAGGGCTGGGCCCCCTTAATTTACCTTTTAAAAACTTATAAAACCTTCTTTCACAGACAAAATCAACATAAATATACCAATTATACTCATTAGTGGAGAGAAGCAGTTAGCAGCTAATAGTAGTATGTACTATTTTAAAAGGAATGAGATTGAAACAAAAATTATCTCTTGAAGAAATCTACAACACTCGGTGTTGCTTTTTGGGACTCTTATTAGTGAACTCAAAGCAGTCATTTGCAGCAAAGCAGTCTTGTCTTCCCACATTGGTAGTTCATTGGCTTTCAGTTGGCTTCCCACACTGGTGCCCATCAGTGGCCACCAATCTAAAATGTTGTGTACTATTGTCCTTAGTTTACTAGTGCTCTGACTACAGTGTTCAATAAAGAAAGTATCAAGATGGGCAATGGGATACAAGAATTAGATTAAAATACGTAAGCAAATGCAGGAATGTCTTATAACCAGCAGTTTAACTTGTCAATTTAGCAAGACCTTGCCTCAAATTAAAACTGAAAAGGACTATTGATGGAGCTTAGTGCAAAGACCCAAGTGCAATCCCCAGTACACACATTCATACACATACACACACACACACAGAGAGAGAGAGAGAGACAGAGAGAGAGACAGAGACAGAGAGAGAGACAGAGAGAGAGAGAGAGAGAGAGAGAGAGAGAGAGAGAGAGGAGTGTAGGAGTAGTCTCTTTTATCAGGGAAGTGTTTGTTATAGTTGTTTCTATTTTTCATTTATTTGGGGATATTAAAACATAATATACAACAAAAAAAACTTCATCAATTAAAATTTAAAGAAATTGTTCAACTACAAGTAAATAACCCTCGTGTCCTCCATATGTTACTTTTGAACTCTGTCACCAAGCTAAGGCCTAGACATGTGAGCTGTCTGCCCTGCTTTATTGCTTGACACTGCCACTGCTGGTAAAATGGCTTCACTAAGCAGAAAGAATTTCCTGCCAGGCTTACATTGGAAACCTACACCGTGATCAGATCACTGTGATAGTGCTTCAGAACTTTGGGTTTGTTGATTATATCAAGTGTTTTTTAATGTACTTGAACACATTTGTGAGGACAGATGGGGAATTGAGGAGCCTTCTGTAATACTGAAATGTTGTCTTGAAGTTAATTTCTACAGAGAGGCTATGAATCTTTGGATCTCTCTGTCAGGAGAGAGGTGAAGAATGATATCCAGTTAAGGATAATGTTATCAGTAGAACAAAAAATAGTTAAAGCACAGTATACAAGGAAGATTTTTCCAATGTAAAATAAATACAATATATTCTAATAGGAAGACACTTTAGATTCTTAAAATCTCTTACTGTATCTATTCGATGTATAGTCCTTATTTTCCATTTAGATTTTAGCCAAAAGGAAAATTCTCCAAAAGGAAAATGTTTGTGGTTTCATTTTAGATTTGGGTGCTTACAGTTTTATGTAATTTAATGTTATCTGTAACCTCTGAACTTAGAACCTCTCAAGAGATGGGAAATCCCTTTGTAGTAACCATTTTTCCTATTTTGAAGAATTTGATACTTTTTAAATAAGGATAAATCTAAAACATTTATGAGAGATCTCGTGATTCCTAGTTTCCAATATTTCCTCTCAAAAGAACTTTTTAAAATCCCCTTTCAATAGATAATTATATGCTTAGGAAAACAAAGCTTTCTGCTTTGAGAAAAGGGGTGACAAAATTTAAAATTTTATGTTTCCCTTCTTCAGAAGAGCTCAAAATAGCACCTATGAATTAGTTCATTTATCCTGCCATCTCTAAAAAGAAAACTTAATGAATTATATCCATATTTTATTGAGCGACTTGCCCACACTGATGAACAGAATAGAAAGCTTGTATTAAAGCCCAGCCTTGTTGATAATAATCTTGCTGGTAGATTATGCTTCCTAAATTGAATTTTAAGGATTTCTAAAAGTTATGTACTCAGCCCATTATTTTAGCATTCTTTTAGAATCAATCTTATAATGAAACAAGATATGGTCCTTATGTTATTGTTCTACTTGGGAGTGGAAGTGGGGAGGCTAGTGGGAGTGATGTCAGATAGGCAACACAATGGAAATTTTTATACAATGAGATAGGTATCTTAAAATACTTTTTGAGCATAGTGGGAGGAACAACTATGCCAGGATAGGGTAATATTAAGATATGTTCCTCTCTCTAGAAACATTCTAGAGTGCCTCAGATGGCATTACTTTCAGCGAAAGCATTAGCAATTTCCTATCATCACTATAGGTAGTAAACACAGCTATTAGATGTACTTAATTAGTCCAGTGTTGTCCACTGCCTGTTAGGTAGAATTATCCTAATAACCTAAACCTATGTTTAGAGAGATTTGGAAAGTATTTGAATAAGTTGCCTTCTCTGTAGTCTCAAGTACCTACCAATTACTACATGACCTTACTGTTAACAATACATGATCTTCACTGATGTGGGGCTTAATACCAGAATTAATATGGCTAGGTTCTGTATTTGAATTTCCATTTTTCTGTGCCTATAGTAAAGAAATTGTTCCTAGTCTTTAATAGCATAAAGCAGCTTACTTTACTAAGATTTGTATTTTTCAGAACCAAATTATTATTACTTTTTATTTTACTACGTATTTTACTTTACATCAAGAAACCTCTTGCAAAATATAGTTTTATCAACCTAGGAGAAGTTGGCTAGGCAACTGCATTGCCAGTTGTTTAATTGAAGATAATGCTACCATTAACATGGTAAAATGCAGTGATACTTCTGTTAGATAGGAATATATGATTGAAGAATGGTGTGTTTATACCAGCTAAAATGCATTTGTACCTAGATAACTACCTAAAGTGTGTCTCTTTTTTCTTCCAAAGAGCAAACAAAAGCAGTCCTAGACTAATGAACCTAATTCAGAGAATAGAATTTAGCTCAGACCTCTTTCTTAACACTTCCTTTTTTCTTTTCCATCAATAGTTTCTTCCTTTTATCCTTTTGTGATTTCTAGCTCATAAAATTCTACCAAACCCATCTCTGACAGATGTATACCTGTCACTCTGATTCTTGTCTCATACTTCCTTAACTCTGTTTAGTTTCTTCAGGAAGATCACTACTCTCCTAGCTTTCTTCTTTTCTAGCTACTTTTTCTATTATACTACACCTTTCTTGGCCTGTAGGCCACCAGAAAAGACCTTAACTATGCCTCAAAGTCATCTTTTATAAACACAAATAATTATGAGGTTTTAAATTACCTATCATAATCTGATTAAAATCATAGCTAAATTCAAATATTTTGTAGAAGTAAAACAAAGTTACAGCAAACTTTCAAATAAATTTTCATTTTCTATTGCTTTCTTTAAAATTGCAAGTTATTAGATTTTTAAATATATATGGAAATGTTTTCATATCTAATTAATTTGTACCAAAACAATAAAAACTCAGCATATTTAAAACAGTACTTATTTAAGAGCCAGCTCTTCTAAGATTCCATAACCCGTGAGTATATTGTTAGTAACTGCTAATGACCTAAATGAGAATAGCACCTGCTACAAGTGCAGTAACCTCAAAGCACATTTGAAAAGTAATCTGTTTATATTACAGTGAAGTTAGAGTGGACTTCTTGGAGAAAAACATACTTAAAATAGAACTATTGCATGAGAAAAAAACTAATTGTGAGAAAGATCTGAAGTATTCAGAACAGCAGAAAAGTATATGCTATCCAGAGACCTTCATGTATTAAGAGCACTTAACAGAGAAATTTGTAGCCTGGACAGAATTAGGGAAATAGAAACAAAACCATAAAGGATATAAGTGGCAGATCTAAAAAGAGTTTAAATTTTGAAGTGCAGTGTAGTGTATCTTTAAGATTCATTAAGCAGAATAGTGGCATTGTGCAATTTACATTTCAAAAAAAAATTTGGGCTGCTGAATGGAAAATAGCTGAATGAGAAAGTAGATGCCCCAGGCAACCTATTAGGAGATCATTGCAGTGATATAACCAAATGATAATGCTAACTTGGACTAAAGTGGTGGCAGTGAAATTGGAATGAAGCACACGAGGGCTGGTGAGATGGCTCAGTGGTCTAAAGCACCTACTTAGAACAAGCTAAGCAAAAGTACAGGGACCGCGGTTCAATCCCCAGCACCACATGCCAGCCAGCCCTGCCCCCTGGTGGGCTGAACTGGCCACACACACACTAAATAAATAAATAAATAAATAAATATTAAAAAAAAAAAAAAGGAGAAGAAGGGGATGGTGAATGAAAGAAAAGACTGGAATGAAGCACACGAAATTAAGACATCTTTGGGAATTTAAATAGCCAGCATTTATTATGGAATATGATAGGGACCCTAAAGAAGATGACACATTTAAGAATGCTGCCTATATTTCTGTTTTGAGCAAACAACTGGATAATGGCACCACTTACTCTAATAACAGCTGAAGGACAATCAGCAGTCCTGGATGTGGGAAGCAAGAGATCAGCTTAAGCATGTACAGTCGTAGATGCTTCTGTAATACACTAGTTAGGTTATAGAAGATTGGAGCTTCCAGAGGGAGGTCAATGCTAATAGTATAAATTTGAGAGTAGTTAGAATATGAATTTGGGAAGGGTTCGGTTTGGTTTGGTTTGGTTTGTTGATGGAGATATTAGATTGTGTTTATTTACTAATAGAAACTCAAAATGGAATGATGATGGCATAAGCAGATAGTATAGAAGTTAATAAAAAATAAAATCTTTGATAAAAAGGAATGGGGATCCAGAATATATATTGGAGATTGGCCTTTAGCTGACTGGAAATTTCATCCTTGTAACAACAGGAAAAAGATATGCAGACACAGGTAGACATAGGATTAGTTATAATAAGATGAAGAAGCACCTCTCTGACAGCTTCGGTTTTCTTGCTAGAATATAAAACAGGATCATCAGCTGAAAGAGGAGAGATTTAAGGTGAAATTTCAAAAATGAGGATAAGTGAAGTAGTCCCTATTGTTAGCGCATAGTATTAATTGTCCACCTTGATTAGTCGTGGGTTTATGGTGTTGGTAAAATATCCACTTGATTATAAATTTGTTCCAAGTTTTAACTACTTGTTGATAGCCAAGGCAGTAGAAGAAGGTGGACGGTTGCATTTATCTGTGGCTTATGATTCTTTAATCTTTTCAATTATTCTTTATAATGTATTAATGTATTCTATCAGTTTCTAAGAATATCTGTGTTCTCTAGTTAATACATTTTAAAGTAAAAAATTTCAAATGTGGTTCACTTCACAATATAAAAATTAAATTGCAATATAACTTCTGTATAACATCAGTTCATCAATTTTCAGATTATATTGGAAGCTAGAGTCTATAACAGTATGCATGTTCTGTTTCTCAGTGTTGTGTGTATGGACATTATTCATATTTGCAATTGAGTAGTTCTGTAGAGGTAAATGAGAAATAAAAAAAGCATAACATTTGAATCTGATTCTTTAGCATTTGTTGCCATTCTGAAAATAATTCATTTTTTTCTAAGATTTTTTTTATTAAGGTAAAATTTGTGGTCATGGAATCAGTTTATAGTTATTCAGAAGACAAAATTAATAGCTTCAAATGAATTAATAAGCAACTTATTATTGCTTAGAAGGTTTCAGGGGCTAAGGTGATAGCTCAGTAGAAAAAGCGCTTGCCTGTCAAGCTCAGGGGCCTAAGTTCAATCCCAGTTCCGCAAAAAAAAAAAAAAAAAAAATTTTCAGTTACTTTTTGTCACATAGCAGGCAAGCTGTCAAAGAGAAGTCACAGAAAGTAGCAGGGGCCTGTTGGGTTAGTAACTATAAGATATTTTTCCATATTTTTGCCCAATGGTGGGCAGATACGATTTTTTATTGTTGAATCTGTATATTCACAAGGTTAATGTCTAAATGGGCATTTTTGATGAGACTCCAAATTTATAGACTGCTGCCTTAAAAGCAAGTAGAATGAAGTTACTGGTTTTAAATGTTTAAAGAACTATAGAATAAGTCAGAATTGGTGTTCTATTCCATTTGGCAAAAATTAATATATTTTTGTTGCTGTTGTTTGTTTTTGAGACAGGGTTTCACTATGCAGTTAGGCTGGCATTGAACTCACAGTGATCCTCCTTCCTCAGCCTCCTGAATGCTAAGATTACAGGTGTGCACCAGCACACCCGGAAACATTGTGTTTTAGAGGGAAAGCCTATTTTAGTACATGATGGTCTGCCATCAAAGAATTTGATTTCTTTCATAATTTAAATGTAACTAAATTAACTGGATTTCAAACACTATGAAAATGTTTGAAAAACATATCTAATTCCAATAAAATTTTGAACTTAACAATTCCAAATGCTATAATATTATTTCAAGAATTTTTCTCTTTCACATATATTTATTTAAAAGACCAGGATATAGTAGGTTTTTATGCTCAGTAATACATGTTTAAGTTATACATTTAGAAGTTAATGGAGCACATCATATATTCAATTATTACCCTCAATCATTTCATGAATAATCAGTATTGCATCAAACCAGATAGTATCAACAACTTTCATCTGTGTTTTTACAAGCAATTAATTTACCTTTGGTAATAAAACGCTGCTTGGAGAGTAAGTTCAATATCCTATTTATTAGATAACAGACATTGGGCTGGGAGTGTAAGTCAGCATGCTTGTATGTGCTAGGTCCTTGGTTTGATCTCCAGCACCACAAAAATGAGATGAAGAATGGAGGGGAAGGCATTGGACCATGAAAAGTTATGCAATCATAACATGTCTTTCTACTTCTATCACCATCACCATCACGCTGTTTCATCTCTGATCTTTCTTTTATAGAATTTAGGAAATTACCACCACTTTCATTGTCAGTAATGGGTTACATTCCGATTTATTTTCTAAAAATTCTATGCATACATGATAGATTCTTATCATTCCAGGAAGAAGCCCTGCTTCTGATGTAATAGACTTACACAAGGCTCCATTCTCTCATCAAACCTTTCTTAACAAAGGGCTTAGTAAATCTATGGGATTTCTGTCCATCAGAGACACTCAAGATGAGGAAGATTATTTCAAGGACATTTCATCAGATAATAACTCTGGACATGAGGATTCTGAACATACCTATTCCCCAGATCAGTTCAAAACTAGTGGCCCTCAAAAGAAGGCTGTCCCTGGCATTGATGCGCTTCCCAAAAAGAAGATTTGGGCGTCATCCATGGACTTACTATCTTCACCTGACAGAGACTTCTCTCCTGGAGAGATCAACAGATACCAGCGCTGTCACCCTGATGGTGTCACAGGGCAGACTTCAACTACTCCTAGGAAAAAAGAGGCCAGGTACTCTGATGGAAGCATAGCCTTGGATATATTTGGCCCTCAGAGAATGAATCCAGCATGTTACACACGAGAATTGCCCACTTCCTCAGCAATATCCAGTGCTTTGGACAGAATTCGAGAGAGGCAGAAGAAACTTCAGGTTCTAAGAGAAGCCATGAATGTAGAAGGTTAGTAATTTTGTGTGTGTCTGAGAAAGAATTGAACCAAAGTATTTAAAATTATGTCTTGAAATAAACAGTTATTAAATCATTCCACAAGTCTTATTTCCACTGCCAAGCTTTTGAATCCAGTTTACATTTATTTCTTCTGCCATTTTCATTCTTTCTCCACCAACGGACCCTTCTTCTGCACAGTCGTCCTTATACACATTCCAGTTTCTAGTCATTGTATATACTCCCTTGGTTTTGAGGGCCACGTGTTTTTAGATTGTAAGCTTTTCAAGGGCAGGGGGTATGTTTTCTAGCTTGTACAGTCTCTCATGGGAGGCTTCAGGAAGTAGCTGGCTCATGGGAATGAGTAGCAGCAAAATCTGGTGTAATTCTGCAAAATCTGAATCCCAAGAAAGTAGAATGGTGCATTGGCACCATAGCCACCATCTTAAAAATACATTTCAGGGCACAATTCTAGTAAAGTTTGATTTCTTTCAGCTGAAATAAAGTTTGGAATCTATACTTCTAAAGTCATAGCGGTAAGATTTATAGGCTTAGAGTCAGCCTAGGTTGGAATTAGTTCCTCCTTTTGGTACCTACATGACCTTTAACTTCAGTAGTTAAGTGATCACTTCAAGTCTAAATAATTCCATCTAGAAAACAGGCCTGAAAAAATAAATTAAGGGAACACTTTAGAGTGATTAAATGAATTACTACATTTTATGAAAACAACTTTATACACAGTAAATTCTAGCAGGGCATGCTGGCTCATGCTTGCAATCCCAGCATTCGGGAGGCTGAAGCAGAAGGATTCAAAGTTCAAGCCCAGCCCAATCTAAATGCAGAATTCAAGGCAGCCTGAACTACAATGAGACTCTGTCTCAAAAGAAACAAAAATAAATAGGTAATAAATTTTCTAATGTTCTCAAGTGTGATTTAGTTTCAGAAAGATTATTTTCCTTAGTGTTTGGTAAATTAATGATATGAATTAGTGAAATTTAGGGAATTTTTTTATACTTAAACCTTTGAGAATTAAAAAGGAAAAATCAAGCATTGTGGAAAAATGTTTTATCTGTTAAATTACAGCATAATTTTCTATTTGATATATTTTGTTTGGGTGATTTTTATCTTGATTAACTATAACAAAACATTTTATACCCTCGTAGTACTATGTGATCCCACTATCTAATCAAGTAATGTGTGTATACATGTGTAACAACTTTGTTAACATTAACAAAACTCATGTAGAACAGCTTCTTTCTAAATAGGCATATATAAGGGCCAGCAAGATAGCTCAGTGGACTAAGTGCCTGCTTAAGCAAGCGCAGGGACAGGGGTTCAGTCCCCAGCAGTACATGCCTGCCAGTCCTGCCCCCTGGCACGCTGAGCTCCCCCCAACACCAGTTGTGGTGGCGCACGCCTGTAATCACAGCAGTGGGGAGACTGAAAACAAGAAGGATCACTAGGAATCTGAGCTGCATAGTGAGACCCTGTACTAAATACATAAAAATAAATGTGCATATATATGTGCAAAGATGATCCATACTGTTTGTCAAACCTTATTTGCCCCAAAGGTAACTAGGATTTAGAAATTTTAGATTTGTTTCAAGAGGTAACATGCAAAAGAAAAGCTTCCTTTTTAAAAATAAAATATGCTTTGAATTGTTGAATAGAGAACCATTTCTGTCCTGGAAATGGGTTTTGCTATTACTGAAAATCTTTCTAAAACATGCTCATGTTTTGCCAGAGGATATTTTAAAATCCAAGTAAACAAAATTAGAACATGTTGGTTTATTGTGAGAATCCATCACCTTCAATAAGCTGTCATTGTTATATTTGCAAGTAGTAATTATGCTTGCTTGAGAAGAAAAGCATTATTTAAAAGGAGTATTTGAGATTTAGAAGTCGAAAGGAATAATTCTTGTTGGTTATTTAGTTGAGTAACTTCCTGGTCTTAGGCTATCCTGCCTTTTTCTAAAAGGTGAAGCAATTTGTGTTAGGTGTGCAAATAAAAGTGCAGATTCCTAATCTGAAGATTTGGGGCCAGGGTTATAGCTCAGCAGCACAAGCTTCTGCCTAGCAAGTGCAAGGACCTGAGTGCAATTTCAAATACCAAAACAACAAAAATTTTAACTAGTATACAAAGCAAAAATAGCAAATAAATGTAAATTCTATGTATCTCATTTAACTCTCATAAAATGGCTCTGCAGTCCCCTTTCATGTATGATAAAGCGTGCAGAACAGTGGGTATCACTACATATTGGCATTTCTAATATTTGAATTTTTTTTAAATTTATTTATTTGGTACAAGGTCTCACTACACAGCTCAGACTCAGTGATCCTCCTATTTTCAGCCTCCCCAGTGCTGGGATTACAGGCATGCACCACTAGCCCCAGTCTCCATGGCCGGCTCAGGCCTTCCCAAGTCAGGGCCGGTGCAGCATGTGGTGCCAGGGATCAAACCCCAGTCCTTGTGTTTGCCTAAGTGGGCATGTAGTCTGCTGAGCTATTTCGCTGGCCCTGATATTTCTAATATTTGTATTTTAAAATAAGTGTACTGTATAAATTTTGTAATCTTAAATTTGTTAGTTGCTAATGGATCAAAGTAATTTAGAATCGGGTAAGGTCTTGTGTCACATGTTACCCAAACATAGTCTTGATCTCAGGAAGAGCTAATGACTTGTTAATGCTAGAATAGTCATCATTTTAGGAATTGTAGTTTGTCCATCATGAATTTCAAAGTACCAGTCTAAAGATTTCCTAGCACATGTTACTTAAGTATTTTTAAAGAAGCATTTACTTAAGTATTTTTAAAGAAGCATTCCAATGATTGTTGAGCTAATATGACAATCAGGAAATGGCTGCACTTCATTTCATTCGTCTGGCTTAGTGAGAAGTCACTGAACTAGACAGCGTGATCACTGTCTTCCCCTTCAGGTGTGAACCCTTTCCTTAGGCAAGGCCCCATCCTCTTAGAAGTAGTTTTTACGTAAATCACCTGTACAATGTCTCTTCAGCTGATGGCATCTGCCAGCCAAATAGCATAGTAGATCCCAGTTTTAAAAATCAATGTTTTTAGAGCGGAAAGGGGTCTAGCTACCATTTTATCTGAGCAGCTCATTTTCAGAGAACCAGAAAAATAGACTAGTTTGCCAAATGGCATACATAATTCATAACAGACCTGTAATTTTAGTTCCGATCTCTTGAGCCCTGTTGAAAAGTTTGTCCACTCTACCATACGAATTTTAAGAGATCACATGTGTTTCATATTGTTGGGAAGACATTTTTACTGCCTGGGAAGTTGAACATTCAACTAACCACCTAACTGACAAAACCCATAAGTCTCTCCTTAGTAAAATTATATGTATAATTTTCAGTGCATTGACACAAGATAGCATTTTAAAAGACTAAAATGAGATCTTTTTGGATCTTTCAGAAGTAAACTGGAGGCATTAAGATACACCTTCATGTTGCTAGATTCGCTTTATAATTGTGTTGTGATGAGGTTTGACCACGGTATAGCTTGAATGTAGCTAACCCAACATCTGATGAGATGAGGGTATGTACTCTAGAAAGGCAGTGTTTGGCAGTGTTCATGCATACCTCTTTGGGAATAGGTGAGAGTAACAAAAAAGATTTCAAGAAAGAAATTATAGTTGAAGTTCGAAAATTAACAGTGTAAGATTATTATTATATTAAATTAACACTTAAGCATTCTGATCTCTTTATAAAGCAACAGGGAAAAGGACAAAAAAATATAACTTTAGCTCTCTCTCCCTCCATCCCTACCCCTCCTCCCCCCTCTGCTCCCCTCCCCTTCTCTTGGTTCCTTTCTCTCTTCCCCTCTTTACTCTTTCACCTTTTTTCACCTCAGCATAGGACTACATCTTTCTTCTTCCTTAATCCCAGCATGTTCTGTTCTACCTCTCTCTACTGCTTCTCAAAACCAGGGAAGTTGTCAGTTTTCTAGTAGGTGTATGCCTGACAGATGTCCCTGTCTACCTTATGATGCAGTCACCACACACACTGTGCTCATTGCTCTGTGGCTGGCAAGAGATTCCTTATTATGAGAGATCGACTTGGAACTAGTACTGTGACTATGATATGATCAGTAGTCCCACACCCTGGGTGGGGACCATGAATAGTATTTTGCTCCCAGCAGTTGAAACTCCTCTGCATTCTTTACAATACAGTATCATGAAGGAAAATGTGACAGTGATAAAGCTATTGTCTACAAAAGAAGCTATGGCTAAATGTTATTTATTTAATGAATGATTAGTCAATTCACCATGCCTCAAAATTAAATACTGTTTCCTTCCTTCAAGTACTGTGACCTCTGGTCCTAGCCTAATTTTGTTATCCTGGTATATCCCTGTAAATACGTCTTAAGATCTGTGTTGTACAACCACAATATATAAACCCTTGATGGAAGGAATATTCTCTTATCTATGCAGTCCAACTCGTTCAGGTGCTAGATATTTGTGACATGGCTTGTTATGCCACTGAGGAACTGGTTTAAGTTTTACATAGCCAAACTGGCCCATGTGGCTTCAGACGATTCCTGTAGAAAGCTAGTCCAGTGTACAGTATGAACACTCTATTGAGGAGGCACTCATCTAGAAGCATTTGAGAAGAAGTGAGCCGTAAATTGTTGTTTAAAGAACACAACTGACAGAACACAACTGACACCTCTTACTCAAGTGGAAGAATGACATTGCATTTTCAAACAGTAATGAAATGTGAAACCATTACAAGCCCTCCGGTATCTGCACTTATAACAGTGTAGCACTGATTTTTTTGACTTAGAAAATAATATGCTACTTTGTTAGACAGCAGGACCCTAATTTGAATCTACTAACAGTATTATTTTTATAGGCCCATTTTTGGGTTTTAACTTTGCCATCTGTGAGAAGTATAGAAGAAATATTGTAAATGAGTCTTACTAACAGTGAATATCATTACAGGTTTTTTTCCATAGTTTTATTGAGAAACAAATAGCAATGAGACAGTTTCAAATCAAATTGGTAGGACAGTTTCAATAATTAACACATTGCGTACATTCTTCCTAGTGGTTAATTGCTGTGCAAGATGCGGACTTGATATCCTATTTACAAATACCATTAGAACAAGTC
>NW_004524604.1:3852932-3858373 GCF_000260255.1 Octodon degus | reverse complement strand
CACCATTAGAACAAATCCCTCTGTTCATTAAGAGAATGTAACTATATATCTATCCTAACCACTTTGAATACACAGATACAAAATGGACATTCATTACAGTTTTTAAGATCCAGTGATTTTAACCTCAAAAATACATCTTAATTTCATCCCAGGCCCTATGTCTTTGTGATGCAATTTCCCTCTCTACCAGACAAACTTGAATACACTTCTTTGTTCCATCACCCGAGCACCAGAAAAGCTTAGATTCTCATACTTAAGGCTCTCCACGATTGTGTGTCTCATCTCATCCTTTTAGCATGTACCAGCTTTCTCATTCTCTCCACCCTTTCTTACTTTCCTATTCTCCCTCCTTCCTCTTTGTATGTATACAGAGAGAGGAGTAGATGTGTGTATATGCACAAATGTATATAAAGAAATAATATCTACCTACCTATCTGTTTAAAGTTTCTTTTAGATTTCTATGCTTTTATTCATATAGCCATCCCTCCTTGAGACTATCAGGTTCAGAAAATCCTTTACCTTCCCAGTTTAGAGTGATGGTCATATTTTTTCTTTTGGATAGCTTATTTGTCCTCCTATAGATCTCAGAAAGTTGACCTAGTCTAACTCACAGTCATGTCCTTAGCATCTGCCATTATACCTGTGCACATGTAAGTGTTAAATGTTTGTTAATACATCTGAGTGTCATGGCATGGCTGTTAGAGAAATTTTAGTTTATTCAATAATAGTTTTCCAGATATGAATACAATAATAATTTCTACTCAGTTATACATAGTGAGGAGAAATCCCACCTTTTCTGCTTTGTCCAACAATGAAATCACATACAAATCAGTCATAAGCTAACAACTAATAGCCAATTCAGTCGGTTTCCTATGAACTCTGTAGTCTTTGAGGGCTCTAGAAGGATCAGGGAAATAGAACAACTGAGAATTCTGCAAGGTATTACAAGAGCATGGGCCCAAATCATATTCCAGATTTCTGGTTACTACATTGCACAGGACTGGCATGGATGGAACGGGAAGTTATTTCTTCCTCTGTTCCTGCCTCTGCACCTTTGGCATTTATCAGTTAACAATTTACAGAGTTTCCCTATATGCCCTTATTCACCTTCACCTTACTTGTGTATATTCACAGTTGCATGAGCTTTGCTCTTTCAAATTAAAAATGTTATTCATCTTCTCTCCCTTTCAAGGTACTTAGATCATATTCTGTTCTAAAGTGTGGTGTAATATAGAATGTGGAACACATAAAAGTGTCGTTTCTTCTTTCCAGAAGTTAAACTCCTAAAAAGAAGCTAGAGAAAAACACTTACTATATGAATACAGGGTGATATTACTTGCATATCTCTCATTTGTTTGAAAAATGAAAGGTTTTTTTTATTTATTAAAGTTCATAACCTTAAAAATGTAAAGCTTTAAGAATGTTTTATAGTTCTGAGCTACAAAAGTACTGATTTTTAAGTCAGTTCTCTGAAGCTTGTGTTTTGAGTCACAGTATAGGTAGAGAAAGGCCAAGCTAAAAGCAGTGTTATAATTCCTGTTACTGCCATTGCCATTGCTTTAGTTGTACTTTCTACATTTTGCTTGTCTGAGCATGAATATGTGTCACTTGTAAATGATGTTTTTAGATTACAGTGTGTGCTGGCTTGGATTTACTTCAATGTGAAAATTGCAGGCTGAAAATAGCTTAATGTAAGCCTAAAATATTTTCCAAGGCTTCATAATTGGAGTCTAAACATTTACAGCGTTTGTGGTCACATGAGCATTTTTATGTATTTAAGTGTTGAATGCATTATGTGATGGTGAAAACTGTGGCCCTAGTTGTCCAGATCTCAGCAAAACACTAATTTCTGAAAAGTGCTTTTTATTGTTGCCTGTAAAGAGCCTCATTCGGAAAATGGGAGTTACTATGAATTCTGTTCAGGTGGTAGTTTATGCTTAAAGACTAATAAAATATTTGTCAAGTTTTTATACCATTAAATTTTGGCAAAATAGTACATAATTAAAGGATCTCTTCAATTTTGGGAGTACTATTTGATTACAGAATCTATAAATGGACTTCTATCCAAATCTTAATTCCTTAAGCCATTCTTTAAGTCCCTTCTCTTCATTCTCTCATTACTATTCTACACAATGCTTTTAGAAGAGAACATTGTTGATTGATAGATAGATCGATCGATCGATCGATCGATCAATTTGTGTGTGTTTGTGAACATAAACCTGGGCTGATTTTACCCTCCCATTTGCTTTTTTGCACTCATGAGTATTTCAAACATTGTGGAGTTTTGTTTTGTTTTTTTCATATTGGGATTTGAACTCTGGACCTTGCACTTGCCATTCAGGTGCTAATGCTACTGAGCTGTTGCCCCAGCCCAGCATTGTGATTTTTTTCATAAAATTCTTTCTTCATAGGAAGTCAAAGTAAAGGGAACTACCTAATGAAATGAGGAAGAGTCTTGATTCTAAATGGCCCCTCATATAATGATTTATACATTGTAAGCTTCATAAAGAAGTATGCTCACTGAGAAAAGAAAACTTCAAACCAACAGTTAAATTAGACTAGCCTTATCCCATAGAAGGCAAATACACTCAGATCTGCAGTTGTAATGGTAAAAACTCCAATTTTTCCTATTATAGTTCTAACATTGCAATGAAATTAGCCACATGTGTGTTTTATAAAATGGATATTTGTTATTCATGGGACCATTGCACATGATTCAAAAGTCTTAGCATTCAGAAACCTTAATAATATTCTGTAAATGTGTAAAAGCATCTTTTAGCTTAAAAGTGCTATGATAGTGTCAGGTTAAAATAATGTCATCAGGTTTTATTGACTCTAGGAAAAGGTATATGAAGATTTATGATGCTGGAGCCAGGGAGATGGCTCAGTGGAATAAGCGCTTCCCTGGCAAGTGCAAGGGCCTGAGTTCAATCCCCGGTTCTGCCAAAAAAAAAAAAAAAAAGATTTATGATGCTATTTGTTATGTGGCTGTTTGGATCTTTGTATAATTATCTTTTTTTAAATATTACCTAGTTGAGGATGAATGGATAATAGAAATGTGGACTTCATATACAATAGAGTACCACCACCATAAAGAAGGGTAAACTTGAGACATTTTAGCGTAAATGGTTATACCTTGAGAATATAATTTTAAGTGAAATAAATTGGACACTCATTTAAGTAGCAAATTGTTTCTCTTGTGTGAGAAACCCAAAGGGTAAGTAAGAAGCAAAATAAGGATAGATATTCGGAAGTAGAGAAAAAAAATGTTCAAATGGGAAAAGAAACTGGGATAAAAAACAAAAAAGAATGAAAGGAAAATAACAGAAATAAAAGTTTTATAAATGGTGAAGGTCAGATGGATTCAAGGAAGGGAAGGGAATGTGGAAAAAAGAATTAAGATATAGTATATGTAGATACAAATTCCCTATGATCATACAAGGTACCAATACATTTTTTTTTATTTCCCACCTCTACATTTTTTTTTTTTTAAATCACCCAGTTACTATCACTTTCTTAGAGTCTGGAGAAAATCAAAAGTCCTAGAACTATACCTTAAATTCAAATAGAAAACCTATTTGAGATGTAAGGATCTTCTAAAAATTAAAAAAGAAAAGTTAATAATGATAGGACATTTCATTCAAAATAAAGTATGGGCTAGCAGTGTAACTCAGTGATAGAATACTTGTTTAGCACGCAAAGCCCTGGTTTGGTATCCAGTATCACAGGGAAGCGGGGAAAAAGAGGAAAGGATGAGAGACAATTAGTTACTACGTTTATTCTGCAAAATGGAGGAAGAACACCTCTGTTTCATTAGTGTCTATTAGCTACCTTTACATATATGGGTCATTTCAAAGTCTCAAGAAATGTTCCTGCCGAAATAATCCATAAGCATAGGAAATGTGCTTCTCATTATGTGTTCTTACACATGTAATTTTATGACAATACCTGAAAATGTTACATTTATTGTTTTTTTTCCAAATATTTAAATTTATTTTATTTTTTTTCAAGCTAATGCTTTAGGCTCTATTTTTTTTTTCATAATTTTATTGATAAATACCAATGAGACAGTTTCAGATCAAATCGCTAGGACAGTTTCAATAATTAACTCATTTATTGTTTAATTCAGAAGAAATCCAGAATAATCTTTTATAAGCATGACTGAGTACTAAATATTGCCTGGGAATTTTAATCTAATTATATCTGCCATCTCATTAAATAAAAGGAACATGGCTTAGAACACTTTAAAAGATATGCCACTGCAGAATACAGGAACCTCAAAAGCATCTTACTGTTTTAACACAGAGAAAGCTTTGTAAAATAGGGCCTTTCTCCAAGATGATATGGAGAACAATTAAGACCAGTAATGCATCAAGGGAGTATGATTTATTGTTACTTTTTAAAGCATTCTGAGAGAATCAGACGGAAAAATCGTAAGAGTCAAGGCCAGTAGGGGCAATTTAGCAACTTAATGAGATTTTGTCTCAAAATTCATTTTTAATTTTATTGGTACACTTCTGATATACATGATGATCACATTTATTGTAGAGAATTTATAAATGTACTTAACATATCTTAATCCTTTTTTTCCCCATTCATCTCTCTTTCCTTCAATTCTTACCTTCTCTGTTTACAAAACTTTGTTTCTGCTGTTTTTCTTTCATTCTTTTTTTATCCCAGTTCCCTTCTCCTTCCATCCTCCCCTATTAACCTTCCCTACTGAACATTTCCTTAGTGCTTCCCAATATCTGTCCTCCTTGTTGCTTCTTATTTACCCTTTTGGTTTCTCACACAAGAGAAATAAATGTGCATTTAAATATGTGTGTCCATTTTATTTCACTTAAAATTATATTCTTTTCAAGGTGCATTCATTTACCTAAAAATGTCTCAGGTTTATCAATTTTGGCAGAGTGTATCCTATTGTATATGAAAACTCACATTTTTTTGTATTTATTCATCCATTGATGAGCATATGGGCTATTGAGATTTTTTTTTCTGACATCAGTTATTTTTATTTTAAAGAAAAAAAACAATGGTAGAAAATCTCAAAACAAGATTTTAGGAGAGTTACAATGGTTAGTACGTTGTGTATTGTTACTGCCAAAGTAGTTTCTCATATTACAAGATACAGGCAAGAACTAACAAATAAACAACATAGGTACAAACCTCTGTTTTTTTTTTAAGTCAACAGAAAATGGAAATATACTTTTTAAAGTTTCTAATACTAGAAGATATCATGCAGTGTCTTTTAAATAAATTATAAGTCAAAGATACAGTATAAATCTTAGAACAAAAATTAAGATTAATCAATATTCAGAAAATTAAATGTTTCCAAACAATTGAACTCAGAAAAAGTTTTCATGATAGCAAAGAAGTACTAAGAGTAAAACATAAGATAAATACTGGAATGGTAAGTAAATGACCAGCACTTCTAACAGTTT
>NW_004524604.1:3803203-3851898 GCF_000260255.1 Octodon degus | reverse complement strand
TCAGTGTATTCTTTAGAAGCACTTAGTACTTCTTTGATTATAGTTACCACTACATTTTTTAGTTCCGAAATTATTTCTGATCTGATTTCTTCTATACCTTTTTGCAGTTGATTCTTTACTGTCAACGCTATTATTTTAGAGATATCTGGTGTGTGATTGCCAGCTTCCTCTATGCTAGTGTCTTCTGCATTTGTACTGGGTGGACTCTGGGCCTGAGACTACATTTTGTTCCTTCTCTTTGTCATTTTGTATACCACTGTCTTCTGACCTTTGGTGTAGAGCTTAGATAGAGTTATCACCTTAGCACCACGT
This sequence comes from Octodon degus, assembly GCF_000260255.1. Lineage (NCBI taxonomy): Eukaryota > Metazoa > Chordata > Mammalia > Rodentia > Octodontidae > Octodon > Octodon degus. Next base: position 3,851,586 of record NW_004524604.1, on the reverse strand, counting down.
CCGGATCTATGAAGTTCAGATTCCTCCAGGTGGGTGTTGTTTGGTTCTGGCTGTGTGCTCCACTTTTTTCTGCTGCAGGCGTTAGAGTTGAACCTTTTGTGTCTCTCTAGGAATATGTTGTGCTCCTGAATCAGCTGGGTGGGTCTTGCCTCTAGCCTCTTTGCAGGGAGTTCTGTTGAAGGGTTCCCTGCTGGGCCTGCAGCATGCCAGACCTGCGCTCTGGGTCTGTTCAGGATCCCGCCACCTCGGTCGTCTCACTCACTTGCCGGGCCTGCACTCTGGGTCTGTTCAGGATCCGGAGGGCCCCAGGTCGTCTCACTCACTCGCCGGGCCTGCACTCCTGGTCTTGAGATTTTTTATTATAAATTGTGCTGCTAAAAACATGAGCATGTATCACTGCTTTGATGCTTTTAATTCTTTTGGGAAGAAACATAGAAGGGGGATAGCTGGTCAAATGTAACCTCTAGTTTTGTTTTTTTTTTTTTTTGAGGAATATCCATAATAATTTCCATAATGATTGTACCAATTTACACTCCCAACAACAACAAAGAAGGGTTCTTTTTTCCACACACCTTGGCCAGTATTTGTTATTAATCGATTTTTTTTTTAAATGTATATGGTTGTTGCAGGGTCTCACTACGCAGCTCAGACTTGTAGTAATCCTCCTGCTTTCAGCCTCCCCAGCGCTGGGTTTACAGGTGTGTACCACTACACCCAGACTCTGGCTGTATCATCAGGTGCAGCATGTGATGCCAGAGATTGAACTGTAGTCCCTGTACTTGCCTAAGTTTGCCTAAGCAGGCGCTTTAGTCCACTGAGCTATTTCACCAGCCCCTGTAGGTTGATTTCTTGATGATACTTACTCTTTCTAGAGTGAGATAGAATCTCAGTATTTTAATATGCATTTCTTGAATGGCCAGTGATGAGAAACACATTTTCAGATGTTTATGTGCTATTTGTACTTCTTTATAGAGGTATGTCTTTTCATTTCAGATGCCCCTTTATGCATTGGGTCTTTAAATCTGGGGAAGGACATGATTTTTTTGAGCTATTTATATATTCTTCATGTTAGTGTCTTGTCTGAGGAATACTTGGTAAAACTTTTTTCCCATTCTGTTGGTTGTCTCTTCACTCTGTTGGTGGTTTCTTTTGCTGTGCAGAAGTTTGTTAATATGATTTGATCCCAGTTGTTGATCCTTTGTAACATTTTCAGTGCAGGGTTTATTCATAAAGTCTTGCCTACATCTGTGTCAAGAGTTTTACCTATTCTGCCTCCCAGCAGATTAAGTGTTTCTGTTTTAATAATTAGATCTTTGATCCATTTTTATTTTAGCTTAGTCCATGGTAAGAGATATGGGTCTAGGTTTAATTTTCAGCATGTAGAAAGCACATTTTCGGGCTGGTGAGATGGCTCAGTGGTCTAAAGCACCTACTTAGAACCAGCTTAGCAAAACACAAGGACCGCGGTTCAGTCCCCCAACACCACATGCCAGTCAGCCCCGCCCCCAAGTGGGCTGAGCTGGCCACACATACACACAAAAATAAATAAATTAAATAAATAAATTTTTAAAAAAAGAAAGCACATTTTCCTAATACCATTTATAAAGGAGGATGTAAACACTAATACACCTATATTAGGGACCTCAGTACTCCACTGTCACAATAGACAGATCAACCAGGCAAAAATTCAACAAAGAAATATCAAAGCTGAACCTTCAAACAGATTGACATAGTAAATATCTACAGAGTGTTCTATTCTACAGCATCAAGCTATACATTCTTCTCAGCAGCATATTGGACTTTCTTCAAAATAGACCACATACTTGTTCATAAAATATGTTTAAATTATCTCATGCATATTATTAGATCATAGTGCAAAGAAATTGGAACTTAATGGCAAAAGAAACCACAAAAACTATGGAAATTAGACAATACTTCTTCAACATCCAAATTTTAAAAAATAAACATTCTCTCAGGCTTTCACAGAGAGCATATTGGTCAAGCAATGGCTTTGACTCATCCTCATGGATGACACTGACAAAGGATCTACAAAGTGCAGTACAGGGCTACAGGATAAATCCTGAGGGTACTTGACTGACCTTATCAGATACAAAAGTTACATTTCTTGTTACATTTCTTGCTTTATCTTGGTGTTAACCATCCAGCAGAAAAGTATAAAAACAAGGTATATAAAGTAAAGCCATAGTAATATGATGAGCTGTAAAAGGCTCAAGTCAATAACTTCTGAGGATAACCCACTAATATTATAGACTGCTACCCAGTTTTGGATTGTTTAGCTGAATTCAAACGCCTTAGTATTTAGATGCCAATAGAATATATCACCTCTGACAGGACTAAGCAAAAAAAAGGGGATACAAAGAAAGATCATTTTGTATTTATATATACAAAATAGTTAGGATAGAGATACAGCTACTTTCGCTTAATTCAATAAGAAGAAAGAGATGTACTAATAGTGTTTGGACAGAATATCTTGTCTGCTTCTTGTACTATGGATAACCACTATGAAGATAACAATGTATTAATTATTGCAACTGTCTTATTAATCAGCTTTGAAAATGTCTCATTCATATTTGTTTCTCAATAAAATTAAAATTAAAAAAAACAAATTTTAAAAAATAAAAAGGCCTGAGGATGTAGCTCAGTATGAAGGCCCTAGGTCTGATCCTATAGTTTCACACACAGATAAATTAGTATGAATTTATCACAGTTGGATAAATTATATTTGTCTTAGAAGATAAAACTAAAGATTGAAAAAGTTTGACACTAGTGTCATTACTGAAGAAAAAGACAGAAACATAGACAAGGTAGAGAAAAGAAATGTAGGCATGTAAAACAATATAAGAACAATTATAAAGCTTCACCAAAGAATGGAAATGCAGATTTAAATTATATATGATATTGCACTTGGCTTTACAGAAAGTTATGAAATAGTAAATTCATTTATTGATTAATACCGAGCATGGAATTACTACAAGGCCTGACATCCAAGTGACTAAAAGGTCTCCACTCAGTTTATTGAAAAGCCTATGCATGACTTCCTACTTTTCTCTGTATGACACCAAAATCAATTGCCTCTAACTTTGGCCCTGGTTTTACTGTTCTGGAAGTTGTGTAATTCTGCATTTATAATTTGGTTAAGTCCTCTTGGAGAAGGCACAGAAAACATTGGCTTGAGCAGTCTATAACAATTAACTACTTTGTTGCCTCCTTGAAAGTAACAGTTCTTCCTAAATAACCCTTTACCTTGTGTATAATGTATTATGTTATTACACATGAACTGGTATTAGATGAAACCATTGTTTTCAGTCTTCTACAATGCTTTCAAATCACATTAAGAGTAACTTACAGGACTTGAACAATTACTTATTTTACATTGACACTTAGATAGATTGCCATCATGTATTTTTTAAAAAAGTGATAGTAAATACCTTGATGTTCAATTGTAAAATTTCACTACTACAGTATTACTTGATATTCGTATTCACTATACACATAGCTGGACAAAGTACCAGCCTGCTATATTGTGCCTTGTTCTCCACGTAAACATTACCTGAGGAACAGTGTATAATTTCTCTGCCATCCAGTCCCGGGCCGGTCATCTATCCATTTCACTATTTCATTTACTTAGCAACTTAGTTTTCAACAACCTCTGTCACTTTCTAGCACAAGAAAGTACCTGTCTCCAGGTTATAAGGGACTGAAAAAGAATCCCTCATTTGTCTCAGTTACCTGCTGCCATACATCCCCTATCTCTCCTTAGTTGTAGATGTTACCCATGGGCTACTTTCTCTGGTACCAGGAAAAAGCTCCTAAATAATTCTGATCATTTCTATTGAATTTCATGAAATCTGTCCTAAGTAAATGCTTATGCCACATGAAAGATTCCCTGTGGTCTTCTCTGACTTACCACATTCTCCACAACAGTTCCTTTATTCTTCTTAAGCCTCCTGTCAAACAGGCTTACAGGAAATGATTCACTTTATATTAACAGGCAGTTTTCTAGCATGGATTATCTTGGTATTTCCTCTACATTATCACCCTTTCTCTTGATCATCATCTTTTTTAACAAGAAAAATTCTTTACATCTTGCCAAATTAATCATCCCATGTGGGTGCTTTCTCCCATCTCCCACTTCCTTCAGCACATCAGTTTCCATTTGCAATGCCAGACTCCACTCAGACATATTACCCACTGCGTGGAGCAATGTGCAAGCTTTCCACTGTGCTAGAAAGACTGATAATCTGTATCTTTACTTTTCCTTTTTAAAACTTATTAAAAGAATAATATATGTCCATTTTCTCAATTTCATACCACGTAGTCATTTACCCTTCTCTAATTTGGTCTCTGATCTATTGGTGCAATGAAAGATAGTTCTCTTGAAGATTGTCTCCATGTGACCTTTTACATTCATTTATTCAAAAAATATTTTGTACGTCTTGTGCAGCAGGAACTGCTAAATAGTAGAGGTTCATCTGAAAAAAGGTAAGATCCTTATTGTCAGCTTGTAATTTAGGTAAGAGAAACAAGTAGAGAGAAAATTACTTGGTAGTGAGAGTTGCACATAGATGAAAGTAGGACTAGCAGTTTATAACTCAGCCCTTGATCATGTAGGTTTACAGGGGACAATTCTCAGAGAAAAAAGAGAAAACACTCAGTTACAGAAGAAAGAATGTCGTATTTCTAGTAGAGCAAGTTAACAAGAAGTAACATCTAAGTTTATATCCTTCGGTTACCTATAAACTGAGTAACACAAGTGCAGAGTTTGGGAATGTGGATGGTGATGAAGTTTTTCTGAATCTAGTTGTTAAATTTATACTAAATTTTTGTGTGTATATAACATTGAGGGAAGTGGAGAGATCTAGACTTTTTGCTAGATGCTCACAAATGAGTGTGTATCTTTAAAATATGTAGATGTAGGTGAGTACTAGGTTGTAAAAGACTGAGGAGTTTCTGAACTACCTTGAAGGAGATCAAGAAACAAAGTGCCCTGCTTAGACTTCTGATTCTGGAAAAGCCATTATGAAATGTGAATTATCAAATGAGAGGATCGTGTCTGCAGGGGTTGAGGAGACAGGCAGTGCTCTAGAGAGGAGAAGTGCGTGATCACGGGGACAGTAGAGGTGAAGAAGAGGGAATGGGTTGGAAGTACTGAGAAGGCAGCAGTGTTTAGATTTTAGTCTGCTCTTGCCAGGTCCTGCCCACTTGTAGGCACATACTGCATGAGCCTGTACAGTCCCCCAGCTCCTCATCTTATCCAGTGGGCCTGAATGTCCTGTCTCAAATAGAAGGTTGTACATTAGTCTTACTCTCTGTATTTTAAATTTTAAATTCTCTGTATCTGATTTCAAGTTTTTAATCCCTTACAACATGTAACAGATTTTCATGTAGCATTCTAAAAACTGGCTGTTAATGACAATACTGATTCTAAGAGGTTTGCTTGTGTTCATCCATTTAACCTCACAACAGACCTATGAGAACCACAGTTATTATATCCCATTTTTGGCTTAGAAAGAAAATGAGTGGAAGGTGGAATTATTTCCCTGAGATTCAAATCCAAGCAGCCTGACTCCAGAGTCTCCGCCCTTAACCAGTATGCCAAACCATCTCAGTTAGAACCTGCTGAGAGCAGCCCAGTGATTGGTAAATTTAAAGCAATTCATAAAATATTCTAGCTTTGGGCTGGGGATATAGCTCAGCAGCATAAATGCCTGCCTGGGAAGCACAAGGTCCTGAGTTCGATCCCCATTACCAAAAAAAAAAGTAAAATATTCTAGCTTTACAAGATTAAACATAATTTATCTGTATAGAGCAGCTCATAAGTTTGTTTTATAATGTTTTTGTTTTAATCCCTCTAGAACCAGTACGAAGGTACAAAACTTACCACAGTGATATCTTTAGTACACCCAGTGAAAGTCCGTCTATTATTTCCTGTGAATCAGATTTCAGACAAGGTAAGAGCAAAAAAAAAAAAAAAGTTTTAAAGAGACCACAATTGTACTTCTTCACGAATGTTGAAATTCAAATGAAAATTTAAGAATTCGAAAATGTTGCCATTTACTTATCTCGATAGTATTACAGGAACTCAGCAGTTCCAAACAGTGACGTGGTCATCGTCACCATACAGACAAGAAGTTATGGTCTTTAAAAAGTAGCAAAACTTAGGGGCCGGGGAGATGGCTCAGTAAAAAGTAGCAAAACTTATCACAGGATTTAATAGCATTATGTCATTTGTTGGGTTATATTAATATAATTTATACAAATAATACAAGTGCTTCAGTTTTAGATAGGGTTGTTTTCATAGTTTTATCACCTGTGCCATCAGTTCTTTGTCATTTACAATTAGTGAGAAGGGCTGAGGCTTCAAAGAGGTTCGAATCCAGCAGTGGACTCCTAGGACTGGATGAAACTCCAGGTCAAGGCCAGCCACAGAGACCAAGGTAGGTGGGTGACACAGCAGAGCAATGGACTGCTAGTGACCAGTGGGTTTTTTTAAGTTTTGCATTCTTCTTAAAATCAAATTGGACTTTTTTTATTGTCTTTATAATTTTCCTATTCCCTTCCTTTTTCTTTACTCCTCTTTTTAAAAAAAATTCTCAAATATTTGTCCAATTCTATGAAAGATAGGGATTGGAATCTTTTGAAATCATTATTGACTGTTTATAGTTCTTGGTTTTTTTAGTTGTCCATATGAATACAAAATAAACTGATCATAAGAGTGTGTCATTATGAAATGCAAATTAAAACAACGCTGAGATATCATCTCACCCCAGAAAGATTGGCTAACATAAAGAAATCAACCAACAACAAATATTGGAGAGGCTGTGGGGAAAGGGGAACCCTTCTCTAGTGTTGGTGGGAGTGTAGACTGGTGCAACCATTATGGAAATCAGTGTGGAGACTCCTTAGAAAACTAGGACTGGAAATCCCATTCAAGCCTGCTATCTCCCTACTGGGAATTTTCCCGGAGGAACTGAAAGTGTCATATCATAGTGATATATGTGGGCCTATGTGTATAGCAGCACAATTTGTATTAGTCAGAACTTGGAAACAACCAAAATGCCCATCACATGTGGAATGGTTGAAAAAGATGTGGTACTTTTATATAATGGAGTACTACTCAGCTATAAAGAATGATAAACTTGAAGCCTTCATATTTAAGTGGATGCCCCTTGAAGATATACTTATTAGTGAAATAAACCAGACCCACATCTGTAAATATCGAATTATGTCCCTAATATAAGGACTTACAGTTCCATATATGACTAGGTTTCTAAATTTCTTTGTAAAAATATGTAAATGCTTATTTCTACTTTTATATAATTATTTTTCCTTCATATTCTGTAAGGACTTAAAGTTCAACATAGCAATATCTGATGGAAAATACCTGTTCCAGAATATGCCAAAATGTTTGATATTTCTACAGATAGGATAAACCATTCTGTATATATTGCAGGTTAATAATTAGCTTCTCTTCTGGAGGGTTAACAACCTAAGTTAGCAGATCAAAATTTGGAGAAAAGGAAGGGCTGCATGATTAGCCAACATTTTGGCTCTAGCCTTTCAAGGTCAGTGAAGACTCGGGACATAGGAGAACCTGTACTGTAACAACATGTAACTCAGTTGTGCTCCAAATTTTCTGATCAAGAAGATTATGAGCCACAGAGAAATGTGTTTGAGGATTTAAAGTGAGCCTGGGGAGAATCACATGGAGAGAAAAAACATTTTCTCAAGCTTTCACAGAGAGCAAATTGGTCAAGCAGTGGCCGTGACTCATCCTCAGGTCAGACACTGACAAAAGAATGTACAAAATGTGGTACATGGCTGCAGGATAAATCCTGAGAGTACTTGGCTGACCTTATCAGATACAAAAGTTACAATTCTGGGTATATAGGTCTTGCTATATCTTGGTCTTAACCATCCAGCAGAAAAGTCTAAAAATGAGGTATATAAAGTAAATCCATATTAATATGATGAGCCGTGAAAGGCTCAAGTCAATAACTTCTGAGGATAATCCACTAATATTATAAACTGCTAGACAGTATTAGATGTTTAGCTGAATTCAAACACTTACAGTATTTAGATGCCAATAGAATATTCACCTCTGACAGGACAAATAAATAAATAAATAAATAAATTTTTTAAAAAGAAAAAAAAATGGAAATAGAAGCGGTCAATGCTCTAATTAGCTTTGTCTCCTTTTTTTCAATTGTACTTTTTCTTTTCTTAATTTCTTATACATTGCTCCAGTTTTTTTCTTCTTCCAATATCTGATAATATGAATAGCTGGTTGTAAGACAATACCATGTATTACAACAAATACTGTGAAATCCATATTACTTTGTTAAGTAAAATTCTGTATGAGTTGTCAAAAAAATAAACTAATTTGAAGACAACATTATGCAATACAGCAAACAAAAAAACTAGTTGGCACACTTTTCTCTAAGATCCCATTTTAAGAGACCTCTGAACTATAGGAAGTCTTTATAAAATCATTAATGATTATGAGACAGGAAAATTCCCTCAGATTCCTATTAAAATTGGTGATAACTTTTCCTAAAATGTTATCTCAGCTATCCCATTTCTTTGGTAAATATCCATGCATGTGAAGTACGTACCTCAACTGCTTGAATATATATGTGTGTGTGTGTGTGCAAGTTTTATCTATCTTCTGATAAGATAAATAAATGCAAATAATTATCAAAAAAAAGAGTGTGTCATTAACAGTCAGTGAGAAGATGATAAGCTTTTATTTCTAAAAGAATATTTTTTTTTTTAATGTTAGCATAAGCTCCACCAGCAGGCTTTTCGTGAGAATTTATTTGTTGAGAAAATAATGAGTAGATTACCTTTATCTAATTCCCTATTACATAAAAAGTTACTGATTTGCTATCTGGCTTAAAAGCATTATCTGTTATTGTTAAAAAGCCTGCTTTGAAAAAATGAAAAACCTGCTTTGGGGCTGTTCTAAGCTCATTTTTATACTAAAATACTTGGCACTCTTATTATGATAGTATTATTTATGTTAGCTTACAGGAATGGTGTTACAGCTGTGTACTGATTTTCTTTAGTGAAACTGAAAGATGTCAAGTCAATAGTGAGTATATTAATAACATATCTTTGTCATGTGTACACAGGTCCCTTATGGCAACAAAAGATGCTATATAATGCTAAGTATTAATTTCACATTGTAAGAGGCCCAGAGGTTGCTTTAGAATTTCCTCTCAAAGTATGAAAATCTTTTTAAATTTGATCTTTGAGTTTGTGTTATTCAAGTACTACCAGATACAAGAGAGTCATTTAAAATTAACAAATATTTTTGATTCACCCCATAGCTAACTAATTTACCAGATACAGTTTCACACCTGTAAACTATTAATAGACCAGGTAACTCTAGTCTTACAAATAAAACAATTTATCCATGGCTTAGCATTCAAGTAATTAAATCTATTGCACTAAATTAATTTTCCTTAATTAAATTCCTTGATATTTCAGTTTTTATTGAATTTATTGTTTCTTGTGCCTTTTAAACTAGGCTATATTTTATTTTCTTTGAGGAAAGCTCCAGTAGCTGTTCATTTACCGAAAGCTATGTTTGCATGCCTTTTATATTATTGTTTTCTTGTGATGCCCCATTTGGATAATTTAAACAAAGATGTACAAGGCAGTGACCATCTAGTTGATCATATGGTTTTTCCTGATGAAGCAGAAGCATTTGGTGGTGAAGAGCAGTAAGAAGCCAATATGGAATTGCACTTAGCTCAGGGTTGCATGGACAAAGTTTCTTTAGAATTCACTCTTCTCTGTGTCTGACTTGCAGAAGGCCTGGAACAGTTAGTGTGATGCCCTTTTAGCTTAACTGAAAGGAGCAGCAACAGCTGCAAAAATAATGCATTTTGTGTTAATTTGTTTTAGGTTTTTCTATTTAAAGATAAATTCCTTATAAACAAAATTAAATCATTTTGTGAGCTGTATCTCAATTTTCTTAATACATACTCTCAAAGGTGTCATGTATAGAATAACCTTAATTTTGACAGTTTTTAGATTCTACTCAAACACTAAAGCCATCTTAGCTTGTTAGAGCCTTATTTTAAAGGAAAACTGTTTTTTGTTTCTTAATTCATGGAAGGAAAAATACATGTGGTATACATAGCATCTGAGATATAGGTATAGGTGGAAAAAAGTGCTGCCTGGACAAGTGGAGTGTTAGGTGTGTCTTGTTTCACACACATTGCTAAACTCTACTTTCAGCTGGTTCCAGCCTTTCGCTGCCCTCAGAATTACTCATGGATTCCAATGCCATCTGAAGTCCTCAAGCAAGTTTTGTGAATGTGTACAAAGGTTTCTGATAATATCCTCAACATGTAGTCCATAATAAGAACCTCCTGCTTCATTCTCTCATAGTGTGAGATCTGTAAACAGTGCTGTATTTGTACATGTTGCAAGCTTCCTTATAAAAAAAATTCCATTCCCTTCAGCTGGAATGCAATGACAAAACAGATCCAAACAGAGCTATTGATTTCTTTCATATAGTGGGGGCAGGAAATAATGAGTCAGATGCAGTAGAATAAGTAATTTTGGATTCTCAGTGATCAAAAGTATCTTTCAGTGACCAAAAAGGAAACTCAAAGCTGTTTTCAGAGCATGCCTCAGGCTTTTTCATCTGTCCACTTTTGGAGTGCAGCTTATACATGGCATAGCACCCAGAACTTCTATAACTCTGCTTACTGAGATGACTTTTTTTTTTTAAACTCTAAACCTCTTTTTGATGTTAAAGATTTTTCTCAATCTTTATCTTGCTTTTGTTGTTTTTCCCCTCAAGATTTCTTTCTTCATAGAAACATCCATTAGTTACTATGTTAGCAGAGATAAAATGATAATCACTTTTCCTACCTGTGAGTAGCTGTGATATAAAATAATTTGAAGAAGCTAATATAATTGGTGAAAATTCTTCATTTGGTTGGACATGTTGGTAATCCCAGCATGAAGGGAGGCTGAGGCAGGAGGATCACAATTGACAGTGAGCCAGACTATATTCAGTCATCCACTCAACAAGTAATTACTGAGCACCTATCACTAGATACTTTTAGGTATTAGAGATAGTTATTAACAACACAGAAAATCTCCCAAGGGACTTGCTAGAGATAAGAAATAGTCAATAAACCTTTAAAAAACTTTTGTAGGATAGTGGCCCCAACTGCTAGGGAGAAAAGTAAAGCAGGCTAATGGGATAAGGAGTGTAAAGATACGATGTCTTGTTCTATTTTGCATAGTTAGTGTAAGCAGGCTTGATAATTTGCTAGGATGGCCTAGGGGCTTTGGTGGAGATTTCAGAGGCATGCCACATCCCTCAGGAATTGCAAAGGATTTGGGAGCAGTTTGTGTGTGCACACACACACTCGCACAGGCACACATCTTATGCAAAGATTCTTCTAAAATGGAAACAGAATTTGCTTAATTCTTGATGCCTTACTCAACACAGGATTGTCTTCAGTGGTCTTAATCAGCTATGCTCTCCCCAGCCCTGACTTTCCCTCTTTTTAAGTAGCAGACAATATGAAACACCCCTGGAAAGCAGCACGGTCAGCCAGGAGCTCATGCTGAAACGGCAGGAAGAAGAGATGGTGCAGCTGCAAACCACAATGGCCCTTCGGCAGTCTCGGCTCAGCGCGTACCCTGGAGACACAGTCACAGCTTCTGTGCTGGACATCCGAGACCCGCTCCGAGAGATGGCCCTGGAGACAGCCATGACCCAGAGGAAACTGAGGGCAAGTGCATTCTCTGGTCACGGCATCTAAACCTGCTCCTGGGGACTGTAGGCAAAGAGTGTCTAGAAATTGCTACCAGGGCCCAAAAGTTGCCTTTGAAGGAAATTGAAATTCTATATTCATTTTCCCGTGGGATTAAATATCTTGTTAGTTGACATTAAAATAGTAAATATTTATCTGCTGTCATCTTATATCTAAAATAAAATTTGATGGATTTAGAGTATCTTTGCTATATGTTTTTAAATTCTGTGCCAAGCCAGGCATGGTGGCAGGTGCCTATCACCCCTGCTGCTGGGGGTGTCAAGGCAAGACTGAGCACTTGAGCCCACAGGCCTGGGCAACATAGCAGAGCCCATAGCAAAAGAAAATGTTTTTTAAGTTTTTCATGATCCTCAGAAGCGGTGGGCTTTATTCAGTATTATGGGGGCTCATTTTTTAATCCCACAACTTGAGAGATCGGAGACATAATACAGAGTTAAAAAGAGTTCAGAAGCTTAAGATTAATCATCCAGTGCATCTTCTTCTGTGCTCTATCCTCAGAATCTGGGGAGTACCTTGTTTTACAACTAAAAGATGATTACAGTAGCTCCAAGCGTCATACCCAAAGGCAGGAAAGAACAATCTGCAGTATATACCTTTTGGGAAGACTTTTTTTTCAGTACTGGGGATTGAACCTGGTGCTTTATACATTTTAGTGAGTGCCCCTGAACTGGATCCCCAGCCTGTAAGGGGAATTTAAAAAATGTATATATTCTATTTGAGGTATTTTTCTATAAACATACAACCTTAAATGTAATTTTATAAAATTAAGCTCAAAATGATCGTGTTTTTTTCTCATATAAATGCATACAGGTATGAATGAGTAAAGGTGACATAATTGACAGTGATTTTTTTTTTGTTTTGTTTTTGTTTTTAGTTCTTTAGTTGTTCTTTTTGTCAATTGCTTCAAAGAATTACCTTAAGAGCAGATTCTAGTTGGTAGAATTCCAGTTTCCTTCATAATATTCTAAGAACAAAAACAGAATTGGGTGGTAAAAATTGCATTGTGCTACAAATTAAAAGAATTGAATTTTGTTCCGTGTGATGCTGCTATGACTTTATGTAAACTTTTAAACTTCTTTGTGCCTCATTGTTGTAAAATTTTTACTTTTAGGGTTTTATTTTTATTCATTCTTTTTTGTAGTGCTGAAGAGTGAGCCTCATCATGATAGGCAAGCACTCTCCACTTAGCTACGTCCTGGCCCCAGTAGTCATTTTTTAAACATGGAATTTGGTTACAGTTCATAAGATACTGATCAAATTTTTAAATTTTATGCACTGTTTTATTTTGTTTTTAGTATCAGGGTTCAAAGTTGGAACCTTGCACTTGCCAGGCAGGCACTTATGCCACTGAGTTATATCCCTGGTCCTAAATTTTAATAATATATACTGTATTTTAAGCTGAAAGGAAATAATTCAATAAGGCTTTACCAATTTGTCATTATAGCCAATACCTTTATCAAAACTGGGAAATAAGCAGGATGCTACAGAAAATACTGTGTGCATCTAAAATATTGTGGGCATCTCCCATGTGATAATTCAGTGAAGAACATGAAGGGCATACACATAGACCTGTTTCCTAAAACATGGGTTTAGAAAGCTACTATAGAGCTTTGGTTCATTAGCAACCCACAAACTACAGATTATGCCTTTACAGTATGCACTGTCATCTGTTATCTTATGGAAGACCTACATTTCTTTTTTCAGACAAGTATATCTTTAATGAGACATGCTGTATCTGTGATTCTATCATTTGAACTACCAATCATTAAAGTACCACACAATGTGTTTTCTCTGAAAAGAGCAGGTGGTTATATGAGGCTGAAAGAGTATACTAATAAGTGCAGGAACAGTTTCACAATTAGTTTAATATTCTTTTTCAAAATATACATTAAATTGTTTTTCTCTTCTCCTTTCCTTGAAGACACATTTACCTTGTTAATACTTAATTGGCTTTGTTGATCTGTGTTAGGTTCTGTGATTCCTATTTCTGTCCTTGTATGTGTCCTGTCAGTTGGTTCATTGACTATTAACAAACCCTTGATGTTAACCTTTTACTTAAGTGATATCTGTCACATGTTCCACACTCAGTTAATTGGGTAGAATTCCCACACCAAGCAACCAAATGAGCTGTACAACCAAGTGCAAAGACAAAGCCAACAAAAACAAAACTCGGGTGACCTCCATTAATTCAAACACTCCTGCAAACACACACACACACACACACACACACACACACACCCCAACCCCTGACAGCCTCAACATTAGCCAGCCTGCCTTCCTCCTGCTTTTGCCATTTGGACCTAATCGTTCCATCTTTTGTCATCCCTGGCTGTGCCTGGAATGCAACTTTTTAAAGTTATCTCTTTTTAAAAAAGCCATTAAAAAAAGCCATTATTAAGAATTTAATGGACAAAAGGGATCAGTTCCCCCCTCTTACTAACGGCCTAGAATATACCAGAAAATGAGGAGAGAGTAGACTGAAGAGAGTCTTCCCAATTCCTGAAGTGTTTTCCTACTGAGGGCATGGATGAAAGGTGGAGACGATGTGATGTCTGTATTGTCCCAAATTCTCACTATATAAAACAGAAGTGTGAATCATCCCAGCATTCCAGGGTGTGGAGTGCACAAGAACATGTATATTTCCGTACCCACCAAGTAGGTGTCTTTAACTATAATTCATTTTAAATTGACTATCACTCTCTACAACAGTGTGATTCAGTTCACACCTTAGCAACATAAAACCAAATCCTTATATGAATGAGCTTGATAGTTTATTTTTATTATTTGTTCATATTTTGTGTGTGTGATGATGGAGATCAGCCACAGGCCTTACGATGTTATGGATTCACTCTACTACTGACCAATACCTTGAATCCTAGATTACTTATTTTTTTTAAGACAACCATTGTTGATTTCCTGTCCTCTTGTTCTGAAATTCTGCATCATTTTTAATAGAAGAAATATTTTACTATCTTTAAAAGTCAAAACAAACTTTTAAATTTTTTAACAAGTAAAATACAATTCATCTTGTACAGTAGAACAAAAGAATTCTACCTGGAGGTCAAATATTGAAAACCAGTAAAATAATGAAACAGTATAAAGTCGGTCATTATTCCTTACTGGTAGAAAACATTAGGAAAAGCTTACGTATGTAGAACATGTTTCATTCTTGATTTTGTCACATTTCCGTGAAGTACTACATTGAAAGTTTATGCATTTCTTTCCAATAGCCTAGTTTTGACATGGTAGTTTTTTTTTTTTCAACAAATAATACACTGTATATATTCTTCTTAGTGGTTAATTGTACAAGATGCGGACTTGTGATCCTATTTACAAACACCATTAGAACAAATCATTCTATTCATTAACAGAATGTAACTATATATCTATCCCAACCACTTTGAATACACAGATACAAAATGGACATTCATCTGTATACCCCATTTTTTCGAAGTTCCGTTATTGAATATTATAGGTGTGTAAACTCAGCAAAATATTCTAAAAGAGTCCAGTAGCCCATAATAGCATTGGGTCTTCTGTTTAACTGGCAATGTCAGAAATTATTAACCTGAGTCCCCCACAGCTCAACTTAACAGCATGGCTTTATTTCTTATAATTTCGTCTTCATACTTTTCTGCTGGATGGTTAAGACCGAGGTAAAGCAGGACCTATGCAACAAGAGTTGTAGCTTTTTGGTCTGAGAAGGTCAGTGAAATGCCCTCAGGATTTGTCCTGATATCCTGTACCTCAGATTGTAGAACCTTTATCAGTGCAGCCATGTGGATGAGTCACGGCCAATGCTTGGCCAATGTGCTCTCTGTGAAAGCCTGAGAGAGTATCTTCTCCCCATGTGACTCTCCTTAGGCCCACTCTATGTCATCGATCACTTTCCTCTTTTGCCCCATAATCTTCTTGATCAGAAAATTTGGGACACTACCGAGGTACATGACGTTACAGTACAAGTTCTCGTATGTCCTGAGTCTTAATTGACCTTAGAAGGCTAGGGCCAAAAAACATGGTAGTTTTAAATGTAACATATTATTATAGCATTGTTTTTCTTGCAAGGAAAGAGCTATAAATGGTAAAAATATTAATTCTTCTTATATGATTTGCAGAATTTCTTTGGCCCTGAGTTTGTGAAAATGACAATGGAACCTTTTGTATCCTTGGATTTGCCACGGTCTATCCTTGTAAGTAATAAACCAATTTGTTTAGTACAAAATTATTTCAGTAAAATACTTATAAAGCTTAATTTAATGTATGTCATTTCTCTTTTTTAATTATAGACCAAGAAAGGGAAGAATGAGGATAATCGGAGAAAAGTGAACATAATGCTTTTGAGCGGACAGAGATTAGAACTGACCTGTGATACCAAAGCCATCTGTAAAGATGTGTTTGATATGGTTGTGGCCCACATTGGCTTAGTGGAGCATCATTTGTTTGCTTTAGCGACTCTCAAAGGTACCAGGCGTTTTAAATTCAGAGTACAGAAGGGAAACTTGGCAAAGCTGACTTCCTACAGCTATCACCCTACTCAACTTCATTGTGGGGATTCTTAACTTACTGAACAAGTCAGCATTGAAAAGTGGAAGTGAGGACTTCGTCCCAACTTCATTCATTGTTTTCATGTCGTATTTGTTGTGTCCACTTTGAAAAATGTTTCTTTGTCTAACACTATCTGAGAATTGCTTGGGTTTTGTTTCTTTGTTTTGTTTTGTGGTGTTTATTTGTTTTCCTAGATGAGTCTCAAATTCTTGTGCTCAAATAATCCTACTCCCTCAGCCTCTTGAGGGCCTGAGACCTACGAGACCCAGCTAAAAATACAGTAGATTTTAACTGTCACATTCTAGGACCATTATCTAAATGATAACAGCAAGTTATAATGTATATATATATATTTGTGGGTGTGTGTGTGTGGCGTATATGTGTATATCATAGGGCCATACCTCTGATATTTTTACTGCTTTAGTCTACTATCCTAAAACCATATAGTCTTTAAGTGTTGTTAGTTGATGACAGAAAATTAGTCATTTCACATAACTTTTAAATATTACATCTCCTGAACCCCAGGTTATGCACAACCATAATAGTCGCAGCACAGCTTTAGTAAAAATTCCTCTTTATCAGTCACAGTTGTCACAGCAATAATCTCCTTGGAATTGATTTACATTCTGTAGTAAATCATATTTATGAATTACTCTTCATTATTTCAGATTTCTTACAGTTTAACTTTAGACAATAAAATATCTTAAATGACAATCAAAATGTCAGTGATTTGAAACTCTACAGACCTTTTCTTTCATAAAATAAGCATTTCCTTAAATATATTTTATACCTTAAAAGTGAAAAACTTATTTTATAGAATCATCCAGTAAATATGCAATATAGTGATGGCACATACATGTGATCCAACCACTCAGTAAGCTGAGGTAGGACAATCACTGCAGGTTCAAGCCCAGCCTGGGCTACCTACTGAGTTTAAGGCTAGCTTGAACTACATAGCAAGACTGTCTTAAAAAATCAATAATAATAATAGTGATAATATGCCTACATTCTTTTTTTTTTTTTGGTACTGGAGATTGAACTCAGGACATTGCACTTGCCAGGCAGGCACTTATGCTGCTGAGCTATCTCCCCAGCCCTACTTTCTTAAACATTCTGCACAAAATCAGATTTTATTAGATAACTCTTATGTATCTGGAGAGAATCAGTACTAGTTAAGTGATAATATTTAAAAATAAAAAGTAATGACTTTCCTCAAGTGGTTCAGTAATAGCAAATAATAGCGGAACATTTGTTGTGATACCATGTGCTACTGATTTACCCAGTATTTTATATCCAGGTTGTCATCTGATGTTTACAACACCCTATAAAGTAGGAACTAGCATTATACTAATCTTACAGTCAAGAATAATGATGTCCAGGAGGTAAAATAGTTTATTTAGAGGCATACAGGTAATAAATGAGGTGACCAGGAATTGAATCCAGACTTGTCTGTTTTCAGAGTCTGCACTATAAAAGATTGAGCCATACTGTCTTCATTCATACACAGTGCTTTGTCATACTTCATAGCAATCTTGTTTTTTTCTTTTTCTTTTTTTTTTTTTTTTTTTGCATGTGTGATACTAGGGATTGAACTCAGGACTTTGCACTTGCCAAGCAATTGCTTAATCTACTGAACTATCTCCCCAGCCTTGTCTTGTTTTCATCTTGTTTGGTATTGTTTTGTACAGTGAAGAAGTCAAAGGGAAACTTTTTATCTGATCATTTGTTCTCACTCTGTTTTAGATAATGAATATTTCTTTGTTGATCCGGATTTAAAATTAACCAAAGTGGCACCAGATGGATGGAAAGAAGAACCAAAGAAAAAGAGCAAAGGCGCTGTTAATTTTACTTTGTTTTTTCGAATTAAATTTTTTGTAGATGATATTAACCTAATACAGTGAGTACACCAAAGTTTTTCGCTTGCTCTTTCTGAGCCCCTGCTCTTTTGATCCTTTTGACATATAGGTGAGCTATTTGACAGTGGTCAAGGGTAAGCTCAGCTCTATATTAAAAGAATGAAATAATCCTCCTTATGTACAGCTTTGTTTCCATAATTCAGATATCTGTGGTCAGCCATGTTACATAGAAAAGTCCAGAAATAAACAATTCATGCATTTTAAGCTGTAGTCAGCTGTGCACACCATAACAAAATCTTGCACCACTCTGCCCTGCCCTATGCAGCCCAGTGCATGAGTCATCCTTTGCCCAGTGTAGCTGTGCTGTACATATGACCTGCCTTTCAGTCCCTCTGCAGCTGTCTTATTTGTCACATGGGCTAGCATGGAATTGCAGCAATTCCTGTATACCACAGGGAATCCATAAAGTGCTTTATTTAAGTAAGTAAAAAGTCTCTTGACTTAATAAGGAAAGAAAAGAAAATATGCCAGGCTCACTAAGATCTGTGCTATAACTGTTGTCTCTTCCTATGGCTACTTAATAAACTTTATCATGGTATGGATGGGTAGGTAAATCGTGATTAGAGGTTCCAGTGCTACCTGAGCTCAGGATCCACTGGGAGTCTTAAACACATCCTTCTTAGGAAAAGAGAGGATCAGTATTTCTTCACATATCTTCCTGAACACTTGTGATTGTTAAATACTTAACAGCAGCTGCCGGGCATGGTGGCACAAACCTGTAATACCAGCCCTTGGGAGGCTGAAGCAGGAGGATTAGTCTGAGTTCAAGGCCAGCCTGGGCTACATAGCAAGACCTTGTCTTCAAAAAACAAACAAAATACAACTTAACAGCAAGCTTAGTAATAAACTACATTGGAAACTAATTTCTATGCCTATAATTAAACTAACCCCAAGATTCAAAATTAAAGACCAGGATGTTGGTGTGCTTGTTTATTTTTTTCAGGCATACTTTAACCTGTCATCAGTATTATCTTCAGCTGCGGAAAGATATTTTGGAGGAGAGGATGCACTGTGATGATGAGAC
This sequence comes from Octodon degus, assembly GCF_000260255.1. Taxonomy (NCBI): domain Eukaryota; kingdom Metazoa; phylum Chordata; class Mammalia; order Rodentia; family Octodontidae; genus Octodon; species Octodon degus. The sequence goes on along the minus strand of NW_004524604.1, from coordinate 3,832,273 downwards.
TTCCTTACTTCTAGCATCTTTGGCACTCCAAGCTGAGTATGGAGATTATCAGCCAGAGGTTGGATTTATTTTTTTCCCCTCAAGACTGTTTCTATGTTAACATTATCCTTAACATAATTAAGAACTTGGCTAAAAGGTTTCATGCTAAGGTCTGAAGTTTTTGAGGTTCGTTTGGTGAATCAAAATGACTAAACTCCAGAAGTACTTTTCATACAGTGTGTTGTTTATTTATATTTATTCTTCCATTTAAAATTTTAGAGCTTAGGGCTAGTACTTAGCCCATTCTTTTGTCTCTAAATAATGGAGATTAAGTGTAGGGGTTAAAGGATCCTCAACATTCCACTCAGACCTTTGTACTGAGAAGCCAGGAACAGAGCAGAGCTCAGTGTATGGAAAACTCACTGTATTCTCACAACCCCCTGATCCTGGCATCAGTGAGCTAAGGGGAACAAGGGGCAAGAGACTGCGCCATCTAAGCAGCAGCCCTCACACCTCAGTTCTTAGCAAGGACAGCATGAAGTCTTGAATGTACATTCCATTCCTCAGCTTGCTGTCAGCCAGTCGTTCTGCCTCCTTGAGTGGAAGGAAGACTAATGCATTTCCCCTAGAGCTCAATCTTCAGAGAAAGGAGAAACAGAGTATTCATCTCTTGACTAAAGCAAAAACGTCTGATAAAAGTCTAATAGAAGCCAGGCATGGTTGCGCTTGCCTATAATCCCAGCACTCAGGAGGCTAAGGCAGGAGGATTGTTGTGGGTTCAAGGCCAGCCTGGGCTACAAACTGAGTTCAAGGCCAGCCTGAACTGCATAGTAAGACCCTGTCTCAAACAAAGGAAAAGAAAAAAAAAAAAAGAAAGAAAAAAGCAGATAGAACTACTAACAGAATATTCTCCCTTCTAGGTACATGGCATATCTTACTTCAGAACAGAGCATTATTTGCCTGCCAGAGTGATGGAGAAACTTGATTTATCCTATATGAAAGAAGAGTTACCCAAATTGCATAATACCTATGTAGGAGCTTCTGAAAAAGAAACAGAGTTAGAATTTTTAAAGGTAAGCATTGTAAGACTGCAAAAGGTAAATGTCTTCCTATAAAATAAAGAGGAAGTTTTGGATGACACACAACTAACAGCTTAGAGGCCAGAGACTGATTCTGTGGCTTATTATATTTTATTTCATTTATTCCTAACTAAATCTGTGATGATGTGGTACGTTTTTTGATTGCTATGGTCCTGGAGCTTGAACCTAGGTCCTTGCGTATACTAGGCAAGTGCTATACCACCCAGCTATATCCCCAACCCTTTTCACTTTTTTTTTATTTTGAAGCATTGTCTCACAAAGTTGCTAAGTTGCCTAAGTTAAGTTTGAACCTGAAATCCCTGTCTCACCATGGGCAGTTTGAATATATGTACATAAATCTTCTCAGGCTGTATTTGCTTTTATATTTCAACACTGACTCTTGGTGAGTAAATTTTTAATGTTACTCAAGTGATTTGTTGTTAGACTTGTTAGGTTTGTTTTATTTTGTTTTGCAGTGCTGGGTATCAAGCACAATGAAATTTTTATAAACATAGTAAATGTTGAGGTTTCTTTTTTGGCAGTGGATCCATATCATTCTGGCAGCATTGTTAGAAAGACTGTCCTTTCCACATTAAACTACATTGCTGCAGGCACAACTTCTAGAGCTTTATATTGCCATTTATTAAAGTTCACTGCCATGGTACGGAATTGTTCCAACAGGTCTGCCAACGACTGACAGAATATGGTGTTCATTTTCACCGGGTGCACCCTGAAAAGAAGTCACAAACAGGAATATTGCTTGGAGTCTGTTCTAAAGGTGTCCTGGTGTTCGAAGTTCACAATGGTGTTCGCACATTGGTCCTTCGCTTTCCATGGAGGGAAACCAAGAAGATTTCTTTTGCTGTATGTTCATTTTAACCCCCTCATCATTATATTTTTAAATGACTATTATCAATCCCTATGTAACATATTCACTTTCCTTAACTAAACTTAGACCCTACCATTCAGGAATGTTATTATGTCTTAAAACTACTTACCTCTTATTTCTTAGCTGCAGGAAGTATTATTGAGATTTGTTTCTAGTTTTCTTTGGAGGTGATTTTTCAAAGTGTTTGATGAAACCTGAGCTAGTTACATGCTTGGTTAGCTTTAGCTAAATTACAACAAAGTTGAATTCTTTGTTGCATCAAAACTTACTCTAGGGTTGTCCACAACTTCTCACATGGAGAAACTCCTCCAGTATTTTCAAGATGATGACTATCTTAATCCAGATAAAATATTCCTAGCTCAATAATAGGTTCCTTATTGCAACTCCAATGGAATCTCATAAATCCAAAGATATAATACTTTCATAAACTACTCCCATTACTTTGTATAGATTCATATTTTAATGCATATATTCTATGGAGATAAAATTAGAAAAGCTATATTCAGAAAATATTGTTTATGGAAGATGTTACATTCTGAAGGCCTATTTTGACGTTAGACATAGACTATCTGGACATTGAAGTACCACTGGCAAACCCAGAGGTAAATAGGAAATATGTTCCAGGATTTATTTTCTGGTGATATTCAGAGATTACTGATGTCTTTGCTTCATATTATATTCTCAGCAGGGCAATATTTGTAAGGATATCAAGGTCATGATAGATGCTGGATAATGTTCAACCTAAAGAATGTTGAAATCAGTTGTATATCTAATGGTTGGCTGGTTCATTGGTTGGTTGGTTGATTTTGATTATCAGATAGTAATTTGTTCTCTTCAGGAAATCACAAACTGCTCTCACATTCTCAAGACTATAAACCCTAGAACATTACCTGAGTTTAACTTTTCCTCAGTGGAACTTCTGGTATAACAAGTATCTGAAGGAAACTTTAGGTTAATTTAATACATATCCATTTTGGACCAGTTTTGGAAGGGAACAAGTAATCATTACAGTATTCAACTCTGTTATCTACCCAGTGATCACACCATCCATTTTATAGAGAACACTGTGTGTAACCAGGATAAACTCATTTGAAAAGATCTGCAATAGTGAAGAGCTCCTTCTGTATTTAACAGCAGCATTTTTGCTGAAATTCTTTCTCTAGTGTAGAGCTCTCTTCTTTTCTACTAACTTTGGGAGTGCAGGGGTGAAAAAATCAGCCATCAGGGCTGATAACTGAATTTTCTCAGTCATACTTCTTGTCTACTAGTCAGTTAATTCTTATAATCAAATACTATTTGTTTCAAAGCAGTATTTCTTTCTTAGATGTTATATCATCTGCAACATCACTTTTTATAGTTACTCTGTACCTCTAACTTACCTTTTGTGAGGCTTCTTGTGCCCATACCTCTTTGTTGCCTTTGGGTGTCTTATACAGACATCAGTTTTGTAGCTCCCTTGTCTTTCATATGAATAATTTAGTCAGGAAGAAAGTTTTCCTGCTGTAGAGTTTAGCTTCCTTGCAAATTACTTGATAATAATTAAGTAGCATCTATAATAAAAATAAAAGATGCAATTTTGTTTGGCAAAATATTCCCAAACTAATTGAAGAGTTACTATTTTGCTGCTTAGATGGTGCATCATCTACAACATGAATGATTTAGTCAGGAAGAGAGCTTTACTACTGTAGAGGTTAGTGTCCTTGCAAATTACTTGATAGTAGTTAAGTGGCAATGTGAGGGTGTAGATGATGTAGAATGTGAGGGTAGTAGTCTGTGCTTTCCTGAAGAGAACAAATTACTATTGATGATCAAAACAGTAATCAAGGTATAATACATACAGTCAAGATGCTACTCCCCATGACAAGTGTTAGGCTTTTTCTGAGGGTGTTCCATTGCCCTCACTTGTACTTGAAGTGCTCAGCCTTGCTTCTGTCACTCCCTGGATTAACTCAGTTTCTTTTAGAATCACAGGCATTATCATAACCTTATCAAATATAAGGAGCATAGATAGGTGCTACTGTCTTCAAGGATTCTCTGACATTTGCTGATTTCCATTTTTAATAGGGAGAACAGACCTATTCCCAGAAATTTCACTGGCAATAATACTTACAAGCCTTTGTTTTTAATGTCACTCATTATCATTTATTTCTATAGATAGATTCTATTGGTGACAAGTGATGCCAGTTCTCTATTTGTGGTTATGACATAAAGTTTCTTTAATATAAATTTTTATATATAAGAAAAATCACTTTAAAAGATTTATAAGTAAGCAAGACCAAAGATTATAAAGATAGCTGTGAATAATTATTATATTGCTACTTCTGTTGTATCTTCTATAATCCTACTAAATTTGACTTTTCTGAATCTATTTTTACATCTGTAATAGATGATGTAAAGTAAAGAGAATAATTTGCGCACAGGTAAGACATAGTATACTCTAAAGCTGGACTGAAGTGATAGCCCAGGGATGTTACTCTTGTAGGTCTAGAGCATTCTATGCTTATTTCGTCAGGCACATGGATCCCTTATAAGCTTCATGATGTAGGTTGCAAATTTGAGGAAGCCTTCTTATACAAGAGGCATTTGCTTTTTGATGAACAGTGGAAACATAAGGCTGGCTTCCTACTTTCCCTGAGTTGGTGAGAATTGCCATCTCTGAATATCAGAGCATTTCATCTCTCAACCAGCAGTTATGTTATTCTGCACCTTTTTTATTACCACCTTTTCTTTGACTTTTCACATCTTCGGTCCTAGTCTCCACATATCCATATTCTATTTAACTGAATCACAGCTACATCATTACATATAAATAAAGAAAAATAGTAATTGTTGAGCTGCCGTTTCTATAACAGATGAATACAATGCATATTTCTGGTCATTATTATTTTTAAAAAATGTATTTAGTACAGGGTCTACAGGGACTTAGTACACAGATCAGACTCATAGTGATACTCCAGTTTTCATTCTCCCAAGCACTAGGATTACAGGGGTGCACCACCATGCCCAATCTCAGTTGCTATCTCAGCATACCCTGGAGGCGGGGCCAGCCTGGCATGCCAGGGATCAAACCCTGGTCCCTGTGCCTGCCTAAGCAGGCACTTTACTCCACTGAGATCTCTGGTCATTATTTTAAACAGCTTTGGTATTTGCAAGCTTTGTCATCAACTCCAAATATCAATCATCTCCTTAAAAGAAACTTTTCTTAGGGGCGGGGGTGATGGCTCAGTGTAATAAGTGCTTCCCTGGCAAGCATGAGGGCCTGAGTTCAATACCTGGTTCCGCAAAAAAAAAAAAAAAAAAAAACAGAAACTTTTCTCTTACTCATGCTGGCACCCAATCTGATTTAGGCTATAGCTTCTGAAAGTAGCAAATAATCTAATTTGTTTCTTTCATTTATTTATACTACAGGATTACATTTTTATCTTTGTATTAGGTTTTCAGTCAAGGAATACCCTACATAAATATAAATTACTTTTTTCTTATTAGATTATTTATTTATATGAAAGTTGTAAGAAAGCATCCTAATTATGGATACCCCTGGTTAATATTGTAGAAAAAGAAAATCACACTGCAGAATACATCAGACGGAATAAAGCATGCCTTCCAGACAGAGAACAGCAAGGTCTGCCAATACCTGCTGCACCTCTGCTCTTCCCAGCATAAGTTCCAGTTGCAGATGAGAGCGAGACAGAGCAACCAGGATGCCCAGGACATTGGTAAGGAGAAACAGACGGCTTCAGGTGACTCGTGCATGTTTTTGTGACAAATTTTGGAAGAACTTCCATACTTAGAATGAAAACTTACATGGGATATATCTATTAAGTGACTACATCAAGTCTGTAAAGGTGTCACATATGAAGCCAAGATTTCAACTTCATGTTCATTTTGAAAGCAGCACCCCAGCTTAAGTCTGGAAGAACTTATTGAGAGGCCTATTTTGTAATTATCTGTAAGGTATTTGGTGTAATTATTATGAAAACGTTTGGGCTATGCTCTCTACCCTTAGTAAACTTACACACTATTTGGAAAAATGTAGACCAGTATACATAACACAGTAGGACAGTAAGTTCCTGAGTTTAACAGGTTACATCACACAGATTCTATGACACGTATTATAAGAGAAAGGGAAGGTCAGGCTGGGAGACTGGAGAGGTGATAAATTGGATTAAAGGACAAAATTGCTTCAGTAGTGGAGATAAAAGAACAGGACAAGGGAAGAAATGTGGGCAGCACAGCAGGAGACAGAGGGAGTAGCACCCAGGAAAGGAGAGGAATCTTCTCCAGGACAATGAAGACCTACACATACTGTTTCGCCCATGGCCAGTTTACCATTTTAATTTTAGCTGGGTGTGTCCTTGTTCAGAAACTGAAGGAAAAAAAAAAAACAAAAACCACAGTATGCTGTATAAATGGTCAGAACAGTGGTTTCACATTCTTTAGAAAAAGAGCCAATTGGGGAAAAAATTAATTTAGCTCTAAAAATAACTCAGAGCGGAAATGGTTAAAGCTTACCCTGCAAGATCACACAGAGAGATTAAAATGATACAAAATCGGTTCCATGTAGCAAATTCTTATAGACCTAAGCAAACACTCTTCAGTATGTAATTTTAAAATTTAGTGGAATAGCACCAATGACCTGGTGCTACAAATTCTTTTCTTAAACTTTCTTACATGCTGAAATCTTACAGAAAATGTTTTTCCCATAGGATCAGACTGAGGTGATGGCAAACTCTATGAATAGACGCCTCTCAGTCATTCAGAATCAAGATGAAGTGAGACCATATGCTTATTTAAAATAAAGATTCTAGGAGTCTACCTGAAAATACGGTTTTGGGGAATTAATTAGGCCCCTAGAATCTGCATTTTAATCAGCTTTCTTCAATAATGATTTTCATGCATGCTGAAATATAACTGAAATATAACTGCATTTTTTAAAATTTCCCTTCTTTGCTCTACTAAAAAGTTTATATGTTGTTATGTATTTTCAAAATATAGTGCGTATATTAGAGCTATCAGAATTCTCATTTGGAATTCTCATTTGGAACCTGATGGAACAATTAAAGATTATATCATTTTAGATGAAGTATAGTAAAAAGAGGCAGAAGACAAAAGTATGAAGTCATTTGTCTTCAATGTTTTATATTAAAGAACAATATAATGCAGTTTGAGTATCTACTTTTTTTTTTTTTTTGGCCAGGCAAGCACTTATTCCACTGAGCTATCTCCCCAACCCTCTGTGGGTTTTTTGTTTATTTGTTTGTTTGTTTCTTTCCACTGTTTAAAATATTTGGGACCAGAAGTGTTTTGGATTTAAGCAATTTTTTTTCAGCTTTATGAATAATGAAATATATTGTGGATGAGAATAAGTTTAAATACAAAATTCATGTTTGTCTCATATATACCTTACATATGTAGTCTAAAAGTGACTATAAGCATTTTTAATTTTTTCAAATCTTTTATTTATGTATTTATTTGGTACAGGGTCTCACTAAACAGCTCGGAATCATAGTGATCCTCCTATTTCCACCTCCCCAGTGCCAGGGTTACAAGTGTGTGCCCCTGTGCCTGGTTTTTGTGGCCAGCACAGCATGGGGCCTGCATGGCATGCAGTACCGGGGATGAAACTCAGGTCCTTGTGCTTGCCAGGCAGGTGCTTAGACTGCTGAGCTAGCTCCTCAGCCCACTATATATATGTATTCTTAATGTGCCTGTGTTCTGACTGCCCTTTCAGATGAGATCAGATGTTGAATTTTCTACTTGTAGTAGCATGTTAAGCACTTAAAACATTTTACATTTCAGGTTTTGCATTTTCTAATTAGGGATATTCACCATGAATAGTAGTCAAGAATGTGAGTGCTGGGCTAGGAAGATAGTTCAGTGTTCTAAGTGCCTGCCTGGCAAGCACAAGGACCCAAGTTCGATCCCTGGTACCACATGCTGTGCCTATCCCAAGACCCCAGGCACATTGTGCTGGGGTGGTGGCACACGCCTGTAATCTCAGCACAAGGAAGGCTGAGACAGGAGGATCACTATGAGTCTGAACTGTGTAGTGAGACCCTATACCAAATACACTAATGAAAGAAAAGAAAAAAGAATGTGAGCTTTGTCCCTTAGAAACCCTAAAGCCTAGGGCAAGCTACTTAGATTCTTTGCCTTGGTTCTCTGCCTCTCAAATGGTTGTGATGTTAATACATGCATTCTAAGATTGTTGTGAAGTTAAAAAGGAGTTTTTACATGGAAAGCATGATAAATGTAGCCAGTAGATTGAGGCTGGTATCCCAGTTCAGTAGTAGAGTGCTTACCTAACATATGAGGCCCTGAGTTCCATCTTAAGGTACATGCCCAACAGTGAGAAGTCAGTAAACATGTGTTGTTATTGTTACCACCATGATAACACCATTGTTTTAGCACTACTTACTTTGCTACTTAGTAGTAGTATCTTGGTAACTGTGGTACTAACAGCAGCAGGAGATGCTGCTACTATTGCTACTGTTGTATTCTGTGCTGTTCTGTGATGAACCACGTACCATATAATGGTAGGAGCCATAGTAAATGAATAGCCTCATCCATGAAGGGAGAAATGCTCTACACAGCTCACAGCTTCACCCCTGGGATTAGCTTAGCTAAGTATCATTGAACTCTATCATTAAAGTGTATAGTGAGAACACTTTAAGGTGGGATTATTCGTATATTACCCAGATTTTGTTGAACCTTCAAAGGAATTATTTCCTCTTAGAATTGCATGAGGAGTCACTAGCTACCACATGTCTACCTGTACTAAACAGGTAAAAATTACTGGTATAATCTGTAAAACGTTGAAGTGCTAATAAATACATTGAACTTCCTTAGTATAATAGGATGTGCGTGGCAGAAAGTACTTTAAAAGCCATTGAGTCCAAAATTTTACTAATGAGAAAACACATTCAGGGAAAACAGTGTCTCAGCTAGCCTTGTGGGTGCCAAACTAGAATGAAGCCCTTCTAATTCTCAGTTCAGTGTGTTTTCCTTTGGAGAGTCACAAAAACCTAATTTGCATGAAGTTAAATTAAGTAATCGCTTTTTGAGCACTTAGTATTTGTAAGTAGCGAGCACACTGGGAAAATAGAATAAATGAAGTCCTCCTCCAAGAGCATGAGGTTAAGTGGACAGTGCGAGGGAGTGACAGTTGTATATGGGACTGAACATGACGGAAACACATTCGGACTCTAGGTCCCAGGCAGGGAGAGGGTGAGCCCACTCAACACCAACACCAGGACAGAAGCTGTTCTCAGACCTCTCAGGGCCTGATTTGCTGTGCTAGAACCCAGTGAGATAAGCAGATGCGTTATGCTCCTATAGCGTGAGACCATGCGGTGCTGTAAGTCCTGTCCAAGCGTAGACTGTGAGCCAGGTGAGGTGGCAGTGCACGCCTGTAATCCCAGGACTTGGGACGCTGAGACAGGAGGATCACCAGAATTTGAGGCCAGCCTGGGCACATAGTGAGATCTTGTCTCAAAAGAGTAGGTCGTGAATACACTTGAATACCACAGTCCTGAGTTGATCACAACACAGACAAAATCTATATTCAGCAGGTACCTTTACTGCTGCTCTTTTCCTTAAGGGTGAAGAATGTGGTGGTATAAAAGCATTCTGCTCCATGTCCTTGAATCTGCACAGGACTTTTCCTTCTTCATTAGTCTGCTCTCTTGGGCCGGGGAAACAGCTAACCACCTGCCCCCCAAGTGGGAGGTCCTAGGCTGCTCTCAGAATAAAAAAAAAAAAAAAAAAAGTGTCATCTGTGCTAATAAAAATAACATATTTAAAGTTAAAGACAATGAAGGTGATTCTCAGAACTGTAAAACAAAAGTTGGTTTCTCTGTGCGCGCATGCGCGCACACACACACACACACACACACACACACACACACACCCGCCCGCCCGCCCACCACCTCTTTCATACAGAGGGTTAAACCCAGGGCCTTTTCAGTTTGCTACATTCCTAACCCTTTTTATATATTGAAACAAGGTAGTGTTGTGTCACTAAATTCCTCAGGCTGACCTCTAATTTGCAATCTTCCTGCCTCAGCTTCTCAGTGTGCTGAGAAGACAGGTGCACTAACACACCCAGTTTACAGAGGTCTTTCTTAAGTTCTTATTTTAATTTGATGTCCTCTTCTACTTTAGAAAAAGAATGTTGAATTTTCTTGGTGGCAGTGAGACATGTTAAACTTCATTCTGATTCTTGAATATTAAAAATCTTCAGTGTGTTTCAAGGAATCTAAAGATCAAGTTAGTAATTGTTTGACATTTTTTGAAAAAAGTTTTCCCAGCTATTCACCATAGTTCTCAAGCTTCACTTCAAACTGAGCAGAGCACAGAGTCACTACTGCCCAGAGGCCCAGCCTGTCATGTGGATTGTGCAATTCATGTACCAGCCCATTTGAATTGTGTGTCCTAGTCCTTTATGTGTTGGGCACTGCTTTTGTGAATAGCCTCAAATGTCAGAAACTTGTATGACTTTGGTTTCTACACAATAGAATAGCTAGTACTTGTTAGAAAGTGTGCCAAAAATTACTCTGAAAGAAGACTGTATTTAGTAGTGAATTTAAGCACAGATCGATCCCTAGCTCATGAGCCACGTTAGTTAGTTAGTTAGTTAGTTAGTTAGTTAGTACATCCAGATATCAAAACAGAAAATACTAGCCCTGTGTGATCCTCCCATGGCTTCTGGCCCTCAATATGAAGTCATCAAGGTGAGAAGATGGAATCTGAGTGATAATGGAAAAATAAAAATGTTGCCTTAGCACAGATGTGGTGGTGCACGCCTGTTATCCCAGTATTTGGGAGGCTGAGGCAGAAAGATCACTGAATTTGAGGCCAGCCTGGGCTACAAAGTGAGTTCAAGGCTAGCCTGAACTACATAATGAAACCCTGTCTGAAAAAGAAAGAAAAAAATTGTTGCCTTAAAAAGTCATTTTTATTTGCTTGTTTTTCCTTTTATATGGCAAAATTGAGCTCCAATTTTAGTAACATACAATTGTAAAATGTATAATGCAGTATTTATACATTCAGAAGTAGTGCATCATTCCCACAACCTGCAACATTTTTTAAATAAAAGTAACCAGGAACTTTTTCTTTGGACAACACTCCGCTCCACACAGCTTCTTGTTCAAGCATGTCAGCCCATCCAGGTTCCTTCTCTCCCTCTCCCCATCCTTGTTGCTGATGTTTCCATGGAAATATTACTAGGGATGAAGTGTTTTCTTATAAATGTCATTCTCATTTCCAACTGAAAGACAGTAGCAACTTAGGGTCAGCAGGCCTATACTGCAAACATTATTTGATCAGGAAAATTGTTAACCAAAGTGGGAAATGCTGAGGGGTCGGTCACTAGATGAGCAAAAGCTAAAAGAATGGAGAAAGGTTGTGAAAACCAGGCTCTGTAAGCCTCCATTTGAAAACCTTGATTGCCACCCTTTCAAAGATACCCACTATGAAGGCAATCAAAATGATTAAAAACTGCATGCTGTATTTTACATATGAAAATGACTCTTCTCATAAAGCTACTGTGGTGTTTCTATCGTGTAAAGCAATCCTGTTTCCTTGTAGAGAGAGCTTCGTTTAGGAGCCTGAACCTCCAAGCAGAGTCCGTTAGAGGATTTAATGTGGGACGCGCAATCAGCACTGGCAGTCTGGCCAGCAGCACCCTCAACAAACTTGCCGTGAGACCTTTGTCAGTTCAAGCTGAGATTCTGAAGAGGCTCTCCTGCTCAGAGCTGTCGCTTTACCAGCCATTGCAAAACAGTTCAAAAGAGAAGAGTGACAAGGCCTCCTGGGAGGAGAAGCCTAGCGGGATGAGTAAATCATACCATGATCTCAGTCAGGCCTCTCTCTTTCCTCATCGGAAAAATGTTATTGTTAACATGGAATCCCCGCCACACACCATTGCGGAGTTGGTGGGAAAATCTTTCCACCAGATGGCAAGATCTGATACAGGATCTTTGGCAGGACCCACAAAACTAAATAAGTAAGAGCATAACTCACCCAAACTATGTATTTGTAAATTCTACATTTCATACATTTGGTTTTTTGTTTAAACATTTTGTTATTCTCACCATTTTTTTTTTTTTTTTACATTGACACTTCCCCTCCTACCTTCCTTTTCCCTCTTTAGTTCAAAGTCTGTTGCAAGTTTAAATAGAAGTCCTGAAAGGAGGAAACACGAATCAGACTCATCTATTGAAGACCCTGGTCAAGCATATGGTATAGGTCAGCATAAACAAGCTTACCTTCCTTCTCCAAGCTAATGCCCACAGTAGAGTGCCCAAGAGCTTACTGTAGGTTCCTTGTTCTGATGCACCAAATAAGATAAAAGTGATTGTCTCATGGCACCGAGTATTACTTAAGCCTCCTCTTGGACACAGTACTCATGGCAGTCCTGGGAAAGAACCTAGACAGTCTGGTGCCACTACTGTGGTTGGCTGTCCCATGGCTTCTCCTGACTAGTCTGTGGCTAGACTTTGATAAGGATATATTTTTTGAAAGGCTTATTTGCGGGGGGGGGGGGGTTGCTTTCAGCATAGCATGAATGTAATTGTTTCTGAAACTTTAGTCTATGAGATGTTTTATGGTTGACGGTTGATAGGTAGAAATTCTTAGTTGGCTTAAGTTTCTTTAAAATTTCTCTGCTAGCTATTAAAAGAATATCATTTAAAGATATAGATAGATAGATAGATAGATAGATAGATAGATAGATAGATAGATAGATAGATCTCCTTACAAAATAAATAGTTCAGGGCTGGCCAAATAGCTCAGCAGATTAAAGCACCTGCTTAGGCAAACTCAGGGGCTGGGGATTTGATCCTGGGCCTGCTTGCTGGCCCTGCCCCCGGGGCACGCTGAGACAGCGATTGAGACTGGCCCACCCAGGAGGCTGAACACAGGCAGATCACTACGAGTCCAGTCTACATAGTGAGACCCTGTAGACCCTGTACTAAAATACAAAAAAAAAAAAAAAAGTACTTCAAGTTGTCTTTGCCCTGTGTGTTTTAAAAGGAAAAGCCAGTGACATCAGACTCTCAGAAACCTTGATGTGTAGGCACAGAGATCTGAACTACTACTCAAAATAAAAGCAGCTGAAGAGACAAACGAGAAGCAAGAATGTCTTCTGTTATTTTGCTAAATACTACTACTTAACTCTCTCCTTAGGCCCAAAATTTAGTTTTTATTACTTCAACTTCAAAAATATTTTCTTAATTTAATAATTGAAATACAGTTATGTGGGTTAAATGGAGTCAGAAGAAAACTCTATTATAGTTGATAAATATTTGTGGAAAGCAGTATTATTAATATAAGCATCCACAACTTTCAGAGATGACACTACCATCCATTTTAGTTGAATGGGTTTTAAAAATCATGAAAGCAGATAAAAGACAAGAGTTTGTTCCAGAGGTAAAACTGTGTGGAAACAGTAGGAGACTCATCAGTACAGGAGATTTTTGAAGTATGTTCACACAGACTGAGATCCCTGAGCTTCTAAGCTATTTCACCACAAAGGCTTTGTCCCAAAAGGAAACCCACCATGTGCCAGGAAAGTGGTAAATATTCCATAGAAAAACATCCATCAAGGAATTTATTTTCTGCATTTGTTTTTTGTTTGAATTATGTATTCTATTGAATATTGAATTTTTAAACATTTGGACAAATGCTTTTAAAACTTTCATTTCATATTTGACATATGAAAATGTCATTGTCAGAAAACATATTTGTGTTTAAATTTAACGCTAGAAATAGGTGAATATGCTTGAGTGCTATTTAAAAATAGTAAATATGCCCATTCTAGAACATATTTTTCTCAGTACAAATTAAAATGTTGATGCCTTAATGTTTTATTGATATTTATGCATATTTCAGAAGAAATTACTTCTACAGCATCTGACCATTTTATAGAATGTCTAATAATTTAATTTATATCACAGGAATGGCTATGCATAATTCTGGAAATTCTTCATCCCAAGTGCCCTTAAAAGAAAATGGTAGGTTTAAAAAACATTTTTCCCCCATTTCTATCATTTCCTTTCTCCTCTTTTGTATCTTTCTTTTTCCTTTTTTCTTTTTGAGACAGGGTTTCACTGCAGTTCATGATGTCTTGAACTCATTTTGTAGCACAGGCTGGCCTTGAACATGCAGCAATCATTCTGCCTGAGCCTTCCGAGTGCTGGAATTACAGATGTGTGTGACCACACTGGGCCTTTTCTAGTATCTTGAGAAACAGACCTAGAACTAACAATAGAAATCTTCAATTCTTTGCCTAGGAGTTAGGCCTCACCTCAGAGTCAAGAGAGAGTGGGAATTTTCAGCATCATGGTATTGTTCTTTTGTTTTGTTTTGGGTTTTGTTTTTGGTTTTTTTTGGTTTTTTTTTTTTTTTTTTTTTTTTTTTTTTTTTTTTTTTTTTTTGGTTTTTTTAGCATCATGGTGTTGTAATGGGACCTATTTGGTAGGCTACTGTTGATAAAATAAATAAGTGATAAATTGAACATAAAGACATTAATTAGAAACCTAAGGTGATATTTCAGATAAGAGATAGTTTTGACTAAAAGTGTTTTAACCAAGAATCACTATAAAGGGATACTGAAGCTGAATCTTGAAGAAAGATTTTGCTCAGAAGAAGTAAGCCTTCCAGCCCAAGGGCTCAGTGTGATTACAGACACAGAGACAGATATGAAAGGAAATAGCAGATTCTGAGAACAAAGAGTCTCAGAACAGAGGAATGCTAGGGCCAGGTTAAAGCTAAGAACCAATCAGGGCCAGACATGGTGGCTCACAGCTGTAAGTCTGACACTCTGGGAGGCTGACACAGGAGGACCACAAGTTCAAACCCAACCTAGGCAACTTAGTGACTCAGTGAGACCTTGTCTCCAAATGAAAAATAGGAAGGCCTGGGGATGTAACTGAGTACACAGGTGCTAAGTTAAATCTCCTGTACCACCCCAAAGAAAATTAGGAAAAAAAAAAAAGAAAGAAAACAACCAAAAAAACCTTAGGGACCAATCTTAATCCTAAATTATGAGGAGAATTTGAAGATTTTAAATGTTAAGATTTATATTTTAGAATCTGAATCAAAGTTGTAGGAAGAATATAGAAATTTGCACTGACCTAAAGCAGTGAGTTCAAAATTTTTAGAATTTAAGTTCAAAGTAATTTTAATTTGTAAATTATCTTACTTGACCTTTTAATAATTTTATGGGTAGAAAGAGTTTGTTACCTATACACTTACCTCCAAAAGTGTTTCAAAATCCTACATCCTACCCTCAGATTTTGAAAGAGGACCTAATGAATGATGAGAAAGAAACAAGTATGACAATCAGAATTCATCCAGTCAGATCTGATGAAGCAGTAATTCCTGACAAGGCAGAAAGCAGTATGAGACAAAGTTGGATCCATATGGAATTGGTGTTTTGTAGGTTAAAGCCACCAAACACTAGTTTGTGCTATATAATTTTCATTCTTTATAGAATTATACCTCCTAATTCTTTAAGGGGTGGCAATTTTTGTTAGAAGTATTTCCAAAATTAAAAATGCATGATGTCTTAAATACTCGTAGCAAATAAAGAATTTTTTAAATCTCTTCTAGATATATTAATCGTCAAAAAGTTGAGGGCATATTATTAAAGACAAAATTATTTAAACATGTGCATGGGCCCAAGTGACTAAGACCTTGACATAAGAGTTTTCTATAACAGTCTTCTTATGTGGACTGAACATGCCCATAATGGTGATTATCACTAACAATACTGAGTGCTTCTGATTGTGCTAAGCACTTTACTTTTATTTCTGATTGAATCCCCACAACAATCCTATGAAGGTAGGTGCTGATGTTACTCTTTTTTATAAAAAGAAACCAGAGCATAGAGAAGTTCAGTTGTGCAGGTCATGGAGCTAGTAAGCCAGGTCTGAAGGTGGGAAGTCTCTTTCCAGAGCCCAAGTTTTACTCCACTCTTTAAATTGCCCCTGGCTGGATAATAAATTATGCAAGAATGAGAACTTGCAATATATTTTAACAAAATTTCTGAAGGGAAAGAATAGGAATTTGCACTGGATATCCAGTGAACATGGGCAGATTAAAATAGGTTCTTTTTGGGACTGGGGAGATAGTTCAGCAGTCTAAGCACCTGCCTGGAAAGCACAAGGACCTGAGTTGGATCCCCAGCACTGCATGTTGTGCTGGCCCCACACAGAGCCAGCTACCAAAACCACGGGTGGTGGCACATAATCCCAGCACAGGGGAGGCTGAAACAGGAGGATCACTACAAGTCCAACCTGCATAGTGAGATCCTGTACAAAATACATTAAAAGGGGGGGGGGGGGGCTCTGTGTTTGAAGCTCCATCTCTTCACCTAGCACCTATAGCAGGGCCAGTCCACCTTCCTGAGGAGGTGTCCACCCTAGTCAGCTTGCAGACAAGGCTGTGTTCTCTTCAGAACTCTTTTTCAGCCTGTCTCAGTACCCTGAAATAATGTTCTGTTTAGAATCCAGTTTTTACATAAGAGAGCATGGCAAACATAATTTCCAACTATAGCAACAAAGGGTCAGGAAGTTAAGTTACTCTTCCATGAGTCAAGTGTAGAGCTTCTCATTTTTATTTGAGTGTTCTTCCTGCTGGCTTAATTAGATGACAGTTGTAAATGAACATCACATAATCAAGAACTATCACTTCAGGAATGAATATATCAAGTTCGATCTTACCTTTTGTGGCTTCCACAGATTCTTAAGGACTATAAAACTTGAAACATAAGAAAAAAAAAGTCCTGCCAGGCGTGGTGGCGCATGCCTGTAATCCCAGCACTTGGGAGACTGAAGCAGAATTATTGCTATGAGTTCGAAACCAGCCTGGGCTCCAAAGTGAGTTCAAGGCCATCCTAAACTGCGTAGTAAGACCCTGTCTCAAAAAGACCAAAAAAAAAAAAGTCGAGAAGTCTTCTAAACTTACTCTTTGAAACAGATATGGAAAGGATTCCAATCCCTTGTTTGTTTTTGAGACAAAAAAGTTGTGAAACTTTTCCAAAAACATGCTTCTCAGTATTGTCTTAAAAGGGAATAAAAAAAATTTAAAAAGTAAAATTTATCCAAGAATTATATGAATTTAATTTTTACCATTTCTTGTGTTACTGTATTATACAACAGCTTCAAAGAAACTTTTAGCTAAGCTTGTCATGTTATTTCCTGGAGTATTCAAAAACATGAAATATTTGCAAGTATTTAATAGTATCTAATGCAGGACTCTTGACAAAAAAAAAAAAAAGGCTTCCTATGAAAGAGACTATTCTAGCACACAGTAACATGGCACAAAACATTGAAATAAACATCTTCAATATTAAATCTTATTATTTTCTTTTAATGAAGTGCTAAGCAATTAGAATACTATTTTAAAATATGCCTTTTTTAGTCAAACACCAAGGGCCATGATAATTTCAAATGCTAGTTTTCCTCACTAAAATTTAATTTGAATACTGCAAAGTTGAAAATTATAATTAAAAACAAAGTCTGAAGTGCCCATAAAGCATTGAACAAATAGGAGAGTTAACTAAATGCAAAAGATAGTCAACCAAATTTATGAATTAAAAGTTTATTCAACCCATGTCTTTTCTGTGGATGATTTAAATGGGCCTGAAATAGTATGTGGTCCTAGTTGACTTAGTAAGAGCTGACTTAGAGAGAAGACTAAAATTTTAATTATGTTCCTTCTTACCACTAGAATAGATAACATTTTAAATTATACAACAGTGAAAACTACCCCTTTCTATTTTCATACCAATGTGGTGCTGCTGGCCAGTTACCCCAAAGATTTGAGGTAGGTCTTTTCCCTAGAGAGAATGTTGGGTTTACTCCAAGCCTCGGCTGCCCTCTCTGCAAGAGCATTTGCTACCAGCAGCCTTCCAGTCAATGGCATGGAGTTGCCTGATGTTCACAGAGCTGTGTGTGGAGAAAGGTTGTGGAGAAGGTTGACTCTAGCCTGTGTGAGGTGCTGGGTACCACACACACATTTTTGGATTGATGCAGGATTTTTATTATATACTACCCTTGATCTTAGCCGAAAGGCCAAGGAGCAATAGGATTTTTATTATATAACCACCTTTTCAGTCCACTCAATCTTGCCTTCCTTCCTTAAAAATCTTTTACTTCTCCATGCACTTTCTGGGCAGCCCAACTAATTGAGCCACATGTCTGTCACTAATATTACTTCACGAAATCTAACTGGGGCTGTGTACAATCTCATGATTTTGGACATCTGTAGTGTAAAAAGTTGATAGACATTAAGCAGATCTGCAGTATTATTCAGTAACATGCACCAAAGTCTTCTACTTCCTGTAATGACAAGTCACTTCATGTGTCACCAAGGCTGAGGGCATGGAGGAAGAGTGTCTCTGTTGAAAAAGAAAAGTGGGCTAGCAGAGTTCCCCTTCCTAATCGAATTGTCAGAACAAATCTTGCTCTAAACATTTCCCGTGAAGACTTCCAGTCTTGCACGGCACATCCGTGTCTTACTTGCTCCTTTGTCGCCATCTGTCCGTTCACTTAGTAAACCCTGCCCTACTTCTTTGACAGCTCCTTTGCTTCCAACAGGAAGAAGCCTCTCTCCCGTTTAGCACATTTTAGGATTCTTGTAGATGTGATGCCTTTGTAATGCACTCATTTGATTGACAGGATGAAGGGGCTAGCTTTTTGCTTTTTTTTCCCTCACATTTGCTGTGCATCAGCTTTCATATGCATCGCTTCCTTTATTTCCCAAAGAGCTTAGTGATAGACATTCATAAGAGAGTTGAACAGTTAAATGTGAAGGGTAGAATAATTGAGTGAATGAATTTTGAAGTCACAGTAGTGAATCCTTGAATACAGATGACTCTTACCTTTTGATTAAGAAGAGAAAAATAGGGCTGGGGAGATAGAAAAAAAGAGAGAAAAATACACACACACACACTTTATTAGCTAGGTGAGTTATAACCTTTAACACATTGTGTTGAAAATAAAAATAAACAACATGGCATTTTAACTTTCAACTTCAAACATATTCCATAGGAATATTAAAGCTATTGGCCAAAGGTAGAAACCTATCAAGGTTAGTACACTAATGATCTAATCCTCGTTGGATTTTATTCTATCTATATTGCCTGGGAATCTGCTTTTCTGGGAAATGCATGCATTTGCACTTACCAGATACTATAATGTAATGAATTTAATCAGTTTCCAAATATCCACATTCTATGTCATTGAAGTGCTTAAATCTAACTTGAGGCAAAGGGGAAATGGAAAACAAGTATCAGTTAATCATTGTACAATTTGATCTTGAATCTTCCTACCTCACCAATGTGGTCACTTCAGCCCTTTGCTGACTTCCATTCTTAATGTGGTCTCACTTCTTATTTCATTTTTTTAATAATTTTTATTAATTTGAACAAAAGTTAAAAGCTAGGGCTATTGCTTATTTTAGAACAAAAAAAAAAAATATCTTAGGTATATTCATTAAGCTAGGCCTTAAGTAATGAATAGGCTTTTGCTTAGGACTAGTGTATAAGATTCTTCATAAAATTGTCCAGTGATTTTTTTGTAGTATCATTAATAAAATCATTTAAAAAATAACAAATTAATACTATCTTTCCTGATTTTTTTTTCTCAAAAAGAAACAGCTGGGGGTCAGAGAAATGGCTCAGAAGAATAAGCAGTTCCCTGGCAAGCACAAGGGGTCAGAGAAATGGCTCAGAAGAATAAGCAGTTCCCTGGCAAGCACAAGGGGTCAGAGAAATGGCTCAGAAGAATAAGCAGTTCCCTGGCAAGCACAAGGGCCTGCGTTCAATCCCCAGTTCTGCCAAAAAAAAAAAAAAAGAAAAGAAAGAAAAGAAAAGAAACAGCTCACTAGTAGTATATGTACTCTAAGGAGCTAACAAACTTATAACTAATATGGTGCTCAGGATACATAATTCACTCCCAAGAGGAAATGATAGTTAATTTTTCTCAAACCAAAAGAATGTATTCTAGAAAATGAAGTATAACTTTTACATCCCTTGGGCAAAGACATAAGGTCTGTATTTGCAGTAATTTGGTTGTTACAAAAATGTATATATGGAGCCAGGGAGATAGCTTAGTAGAATATGCGCTTGCCAGGGCCTGAGTTCAATCCCCGGTTCAGAAAAAAAAAAAAAAAAAAAATGTATATATGGGCCAGCCAAATAGCTGAGTGGATTAAAGCACCTGTTTAGGCAGATGCAACAGCCCGGGTTCAAGCCCCAGCCTGCTGTGCCAGCCCCAGCCCCAGGGTGCACTGAGAGGACGATTGAGACTGGGCATGGTGGCATGAACCTATAATCCCAGCTCTTTGGGAGGCTGAAAACAGGAGAATTACTACAAGTCCAATCTATGTAGTGAGACCCTGTAGACCCTGTACTAAATATAAAAAATAAAAATAAGAATGTATATAAAGGTTTAAAGAAATTTAGGCTTGTATTTTAGATACGCCATAATCTCTACTTTGCAAGGTTTTAAAATGCTTGAGAACTACATAGCCCTGAATTTCAAGATTGACTTTATAAAAATATGTTTATAAATGTGTGGAACTCACTGCAACCTTAATGCACAGGCCATTTTGCACTATCAAATTGTAATTGACAGGAAGAGCTGTGTTTACTTGAACTGCTAAATAGATGAACTTGAATAACATGGCAATTAAACATATTTATTGGTTTAGTTAACATATTTGTGAATGATTAGCCTACTTAAAACTAAGTGGAAATCAGAAAAAAGGAAAATTTTAATTCTGGTGCTGACATTCATTGAATTTATTTAGCAAGCATTTCCTAAGTATGGCTTGAGGTATTGTTCTAGTAACCATTTGTTACAAAGAAATTCATAATGTATGGACTTGTCAAATGCAATATAATGCAATATAATGCGAACACCTCAAGCCAGGAAACCTAAGTGGAAGGCAGAGAGCTCTTTTCTGTGCTAGTTGGCTAAGCCTGTTCAAATCATTTACTCTTTAGAAATTTATTCACCCATTTGTAACTGAAATGTATCATGTCCAAGAGAATAACCTATGGGGAACAAATATGATATTAGTTGTTTTATAAGCTAGAAATCTGATGAACGGTCAGCCCCGTCCCCAGGGCACACTGAGATGGTGATTGAGACTGAGCTTGGTGGCACGTGCCTGTTATCCCAGCGCTTGGAAGGCTGAAAACAGGAGACTCACTAGGAGTCCGATCTATGCAGTGAAACCCTGTAGACCCTGTACTAAATACATTAAAAAAAAGAAAATACTGATGAATGCCAAATATATTTTTAAAATGACTGAACAATCTATTAATGGTATTTATTGATACTTAAATTGGAGCAAACTGACAATTATATTGCTTGACCATTAGTTTTATTTATGCTTGAGCATATTATATTTATTTTCTTTCAAAATTTTGAATTCCTAACAGATGTGCTACACAAAAGATGGAGCATTGTATCTTCACCAGAAAGGGAGATCACCTTGGTGAATCTGAAAAAAGATTCAAAATATGGCTTAGGTAAGTCATTGTTCTTGAAGATCTATGAGAATTAAAAGAAAAATAATCTAAGGTATGGAGTTCACATTGAAGCAGCAGCCCCCTTCTGATCCTATTTGCTGCACCCCTACAACATATCACCCCACCCAAAACACCAGATCCCAAAGATACTTCCAGCAGATTAGAAAGATGGTTCCATGTCAGATGTGTTACCCATTAACCATGTTTGCCCTCCAGCTCCACATTTCTGTTTCTCAAGAAGGCTAATCATTGTGAAAGCACCAGTATCATAAAGATCTTTTTTAAAATATGTTTACAGGATTTCAAATTATTGGTGGAGAGAAGATGGGAAGACTGGATCTAGGGGTATTTATCAGTTCCATTACTCCTGGAGGACCAGCTGATTTGGATGGATGCTTAAAGCCAGGTTACTTTGTGTTTTGGTAACTTCCTAAGTACTGACTAATAGGCATGAATTTGCAAAGAGGGCAAAAGTGAAATCTAGGACAAACAATTATAAGGACATTTCTCAGGTTTCTCAGGTTTGGCATGAATCTTGCTTTGTTGTTGGAAATGCAAGATTATCTGTTTTTACAGGAGACCGTTTGATATCTGTGAATAGTGTGAGTTTGGAGGGGGTCAGCCACCATGCTGCAGTTGAAATTTTGCAGAATGCACCTGAAGATGTGACACTTGTTATCTCTCAGCCAAAAGAAAAAATGTCCAAAGGTAATGTGATTATTTCTTAGTTATGTGTTCTTTTCATAAGCACTTCAGTACCCCAACCCCATAAATTAGAAATAAGCTCTTTTTCTCTTTTCTGGTAGTTTGACATATGTGCTTCTAACTGCCTTAATTTTATGTATCAATATCACATTTTTTAATGTTCCAAGTTTTGTCTTATTTGTTTCTGTTTAGTAGCATATGCAGGAAATAAATTGATTGAACACAGTGTCACTTGCTGAATGTGATGGTACATGTCTGTAATCGCAGGTAATGGGGAAAGTCAAGGGCAGCCTGAACAAATTAGAGAGACCCTATCTCAGAATAAAAATTAAAATAAAGGTGCTGCGGAGATAGCTTAGCAGTCTAAGTGACTGCCTGACAAGCACAAGAACCTGGGTTCGATCTGCATGCCCACTGTATGCCAATGCTGGCCCCTAAAATCAGGTGTGGTGGCACATGCCTGTAATCCCAGCACTGGGGAAGCTGAGACAGGAGGACCACTATGAGCTCAAGCTGCATAGAGAGACCCTGTATCAAATTAATTAATTAATTAAATGATTTTTTTTGCAGGTTGATAGAAGAACATGGGCTGTTGATAGGGCTTGGTGGGCCCTGGGGAAGGCCTTTTGCTTAAAATTACTTAAAAGACTGTAATCTACCTATGTTAATAAATAATTGTCACTTTACAGCTATATCATATATCATCTCTTAATTTTTTTTTCAAAATATTAGGTTTCAATGCTCACAATATATTTTTAACAAGCCAGGCATGGTGGTACACACCTATAATGCAAAACTCTGGGAGGCTGAGGCAGAGGGATCACAAGCTTAAGCCCAATCTCGGCAAATTAGTGAATTAGTGAGAACCTACCCCACTCCAAACAAGGCTGGGATATATCTCAGTGAGCTGAGCCATATATCCATCCCCCATTGTCTTCTCTGACAACCTTCTTTCTCCACTTTCCTTTCTTCCAGTTATAGTTTGCTCCTGTAGGGAGCAGTGCAAGGCATAGCAGAGTCAAGACACCAAGCTTGTGTAAAGGCAACATGGTTGTGGGGCTGATGAGATAGCTCAGCAGTCTAGAGCACCTGCTTAGGCAAAGTGCAGGGACCATGGTTCAATCCACAGCACTACATGCTGTGCTTGCCCCGCCCCCAGGGCGGACTGAGCGAGCCACCAAAAAAAAAAAAGGGCAGCATGGTGTGGAATTTATTGTGCCCTGGGTACAGGCAGATAGAGGGCAAAAAGGTCATATGCAGGAAAAAAGAAGTGGGCCTCCTTTTATTTTAGTGCTTGAAAAAAGGCAAGGAACATTAGTTGGAAAGATCTTAGTAAAGCTTAATTAATGGTCACAGTTCTCTGAATATCTCATGCCTCAGTGGGTAGAGTCTATGAGGTGCTCACTGTAAATGTTTGGGTGTCTTCAGCTGCCCAGTGTTGATTCATTTGCCTCTTTATTGATTGGGCTCTTTATATAGTTTTACTTACTAATTCTCTGTTGGAAAAATAGCAAAGATTTTCTCACATTCAATAGACTATCTCTTACCTCTTCATAGTTTCCCTTGCTGTGCAGAAACTTTCACTGTACTTTAGTTCTAGTTGCTGGTTTTTGATATTATTTCCTGTAATGTTGAAATCACGTTCAGGAAGCTTTTGCATGTGCTCATGTCTGTGACTTGAGGTGCTTCTCCTGTCAGAATCTTAGGTCTTACATGTACATCTTTGATTAATTTTGAATTGATTTGGCTTTTTTATAGGGTGAGAGACAGGGATCTAATTTTAATCTTTGACAAGGAGAGACCCAGTTTTGTGGACAATACTTTAAAGAATGAAGAATAAGCTAAGAAACAACTTTTAGATAGTGAATATTGGTCATACATTTAGGAGTTTATGATAAAAGATTAAAAATACTTCATATAATATGAGATAAAATTTCTTAAATTTTCTATAGATGTCATTTTAACTGTGTTTTCTTCTATAACCTAAATATTATGTGTATGTTGTTTTTATGTGTGAACATACACAATAAATGGGTAGAAAATAGGAGAAACTTCCACTACCCATAAAACATAAAGGTCTTCTATTCTTACTGAAGTCTGGTCACACAAAGAAATAAGCTACAGTTGGAGTTGAGACCTCTGAGTTTCAAGGAGCCAAAATCTTTTTTGTTTTCCAAGAAACAAAACATTGGGTTCCATGATTCACCATTATTTTATTAAAAGGGTATATAAATTCAGAATAAGTTCTTTTACCCCCAAATTCCCTAGAAAAGATTTTAATTTTATTTTTAATTTTAGAGATTTTAATTTTTAAGAGGTGCTTATAGAAAATTCTTTGAGTTGTTCAAATATTTATTGTGTGTAATGTAAATGGCACAATACTGTGGCCTTCATGGAATCATACTTTATCAGAGGAAGCAAATATTGAACAACTAACCAAACTCTCAGTTACACCTGTGTTAGCAGGGAGTCAGAGGTGCAAAGACTTGACCCTGTGTGACAGGAGCTTTACACAGCATGAGAATCTGTAGGTGGTTGTCTCAGCAGAGTCTCATGTGGTTGTTTGGTTTGTTCTTTTTGACCTCAACAGAATTAAAACATAACTTAAAAGTGTATTTGTGTGAAATGATTTCTTTAGAAAGAGATTAACCTTACATTGTGTAGCTATTCTGTCATGTGTCTTGAAAGGAAATGCAACTCCAGGGGCTGGTGAGATGGCTCAGTGGTCTAAAGCACCTACTTAGAACAAGCTTAGCAAAGCACAGGGACCGCGGTTCAATCCCCCAGCACCACATGCAGGCCAGCCCTGCCCCCTGGTGGGCTGAGCTGGCCACACACACACACACACACACACACACACACACAAACAAATAAATAAATAAATAAATAAATAAAATTTTAAAAAAGGAAATGCAACTCCAAAGGACCTACAAAATAACCAATATAACCAATATGCATCCCAGGCTGTTCCTTGTATACAGCTTATCAGAGAAAAGGGCTTTATCTTGGTCCATCTTGTGCTGCTATAACAATACTCTAGACTGGTTACTTTATAAAGAATGGAATGGTTATTTTATAAAGAACAGAAGTTTACTGGAGAAGCTCTGGAGACTGGGAAGTCAGGCTAAGGGGCTACATCCAGTGAGGGCTTTTTGCTGAGCCATCACATGGAGAAAAGCTGAGGGCAGGGGACAGTGAACTCACAGCATCAGGCCTCTAAGACTGGCAGAAATCCACTCGTGCCCTACGCAGCCCCATGAGTCCACCTTCCAGCGCTGACGCATTTGGAATGAAGTTTCTAACACATGAACTTAGGGAGACACACTGAAATCATAGCAGCTCTTTTCATTTTGTTGCAAATCTCCAAAGTTATGTGATGCATACTAGCTTAACTTTTTCTTTGCTGACACTTGCTGTATAAAGCTTTTACTTTTTTCCCTCATATATTCACATCTCTAATTCTTTTTCACATGTCTCTTGTGGCTATTATCTTCATAAAGTTTTTATAAGTAGCCTCTGGGAAAAATTATGTATAAGGAATTTAGAGTTGCCCTCCTTGATGATTATTGGAGTCCAATAAATGCTGTCTGGAAAATAACAAGTGTGCAAGAATTATTACATAAGTGAAGAACATGAGGGCGGGAGATACAATTCGTTGGTAAAGTGCTTACTTAGTGCATGTGAAGCCCTGGGTTCAGTCCCTAGCACTTTACCAAAAGGAGAAGAAAGAGAGGACAGTAAAAAAAATAAAAAATAAATAAAATAAAAAAAAATAAAAATAAATTAAAATAAATTAAAAAAAATAAAAAAAGAGAGGACAGGAGCTCAGGACAGAATGAGAGAGTAAGGGGGAAGGACCAAGAATGTTGACAGTGCAAAGGATGTGCGAAATCATCTGTGGAGTCAGGACAATCTTCACAGGAGATTGATTTGAAATGAGACTTGGAGAATAGAAATGAGATGGAGAATTAAGACAAAAAAGGTACACATTGTGGCTGGGTGTGGTGGCACACGCCTGTAAGCCCAGCACACACTCAGGAGGCTGAGGCAAGAGGATTGCCATGAGCTTGAGGCCAGCCTAAAGCACGTAGTGAGACCCTATCCTTCCTCCCCCACCCAAAAAAAAAGGCTCACATTTTAAGGCAGCCATGATGGTGCATGCCTGTAATGCCAACACTCAGGAGGATGAAGCAGGAGGATCCCCTGGGCTACGTAGTGAATTTACAGCCAGCCTGAAATGCACAATGGGACCCAGGCTCAAAAGAGAAAGAAAAGAGAGGGAAAGGGAGAGAGAAAAATAGTGTACTTTTTTTAAAAATGTGTTGGTACAGAATCTCACTGCACAGCTCAGACTCATACTGACCCTCCTGTTTTCAGCCTCCCCAGTACTGGGATTCCAGGCATGCGCTACCATGCCCAGTCTCAAAAAGTACACATTTTGATATAGTCAAGCACAACCTAAGTGAGAAGCAAGGAAAACACCACCGTCTACAGGGGGGCCTACAATGGTTCCAAAGCCTGTGTTAGGTGTTTTGCCATGTTACTCTGTAAAACTCCCTAGTGATCTTCAGAGCCCTCTTATGAGTGTAAACATGGGCATGTGTGGCACTGACTTGTTCATTCTCTTCTTGAACCTTGGTTTACAGTGCCTTCTCCTGTGCATTTTGCCAATGGGATGAAAAACTATACTAAGAAGCCTTTCTACGCCCGAGACATCATGGTGGATTCTTTGGAGGACCCCGCCTGGCCACGGGCTGCCCTGAGGCACCTCACAGAAGGCTCCTGCATGCTGCCTGGGGGCCTGCGGGAAGGAAGCCTTAGTTCTCAGGACTCCAGGACAGAGAGTGCCAGCTTGTCCCCAAGCCAGATCAATGGTTTCTTTGCTAGCCATTTAGGTGACAGAGCCTGGCAGGAATCCCAGCACGGCAGCCCATCCCCATCAGTAATCTCCAAAGCCACAGAGATAAAAAGGACTTCCTCCAACAGTAACCGAAGCAAATCTGGAAAGCCAGCCATTTCTGATGTAGCAGATTACTCTGACCATGGAAATTCAGACACCGAAGAAGTCACTTACTCCTGCATCCAAGACCACCAGACACCAAAAAAGGCATGGCTTAATTTTTGTTTGTTCATATTTTCCATTTACAACAGCAAATACATCACAGAGTACTATCATTGACTAAAAGCTGTGTACATGATTTTGGAAAGGAAAGGTGGTTATATCCTCTGCGACTAACTGCTAGCTCTTGCGTTTAATCCTAACTGGTAGAGAAAATAGAAGCTCTGACACTAACCCTGAAACGACTATACTCAAATTACAACTGATTTCTTACAGTTGTTCATCTCTTCTGTATTTAATGTGTTGGGAAAAGAACTTGAATATCTGAATAATTGTTCCTGAAAAGGCAGTTAAATTACTCTTTATGACCTCCTAAATTCTTCTAAAACTTTGAATACTCATAATAACAATGAAAGTACAAAACTCCTAGAAATAATAGAAAGGTAAACTCACATTCACAAAGCTTTAGAGAAAAACCTTAGGCATTTTGTTCACTGAAAAACCAGTATACCTAAACAGGGCTTAGTTGTTATTCCTATGCTTATATGGAGTTTGCAAATATGCACAAAGCAAAACTAAAGTCCGCTAGAGGTTCCAGTCAAATCTCTCTTGAGGGACAGACAGATTTTTAAAGAAAATGAAAATATTTGAGAAACTTGTACATATAAAATGTATTAAATGAGTATTATGGAGAAGCTAAATTCTAGCTGGGGTCTAGGCTTCCCTCTATCATACATATATTGCTGTTTGACCTCAAATAAACACTTTAAACTCTGGGCATTTCCTCAGCAATGAAAAGGAATACATTGGACTAGGTGATACCTTGAAGAGTATTCCAACTCTTATTCTTTAATATTCTCTAACTTTATCCCTCAATATTTTGCTTTTTAATTTTTTCCCAAAAATCACATTTGTCTTTCACTAATACTTCGTTTTGACCCTAACAACAAATCCTTTTTTTGTTTTTTCTTTGTTAAGGAATCTTCCTCTTCAGTGAATACATCCAACAAAATGAATTTTAAAACTTTTTCTTCATCACCTCCTAAACCTGGAGATGTCTTTGAGGTTGAACTGGCTAAAAATGAGAACAGCTTGGGGATAAGTGTCACGGTACTGTTTGACAAGGTTTTCACATTTTCTCTTCCTCGTTTCCAGCAGCCTATTATGCCAACTTATTAGTTGAACTATTTTGCTTCCTATGCAGCACTAGTAAAATGTTCACAAAATTTTAAAATTCATTATCTTAAAGCTTTTTTTAAAATGGACTGTTCATTTTTTCCCGTTTCAAAATAAATTACAAACACTGCCTTTCCTCTCTTTCATGCTTGCTTAATCTGAATGTAAAACATGCAAAATATAAAGTGGATGTGTAGGCGGCCAAATAGCTTAGCAGATTAAAGCGCCTGCAAGCAGGCACAGGGCCTGGGGGTTTGATCCCTGGACCCGCTATGCCGGCCCAGCCCCTGGGCATGGTGGCACACACCTGTAATCCCCGCTCTTGGGAGCCTGTAAATAGGCAGATCACTATGAATCTGATCTACTAGTGAAACCCTGAACACCCTATACACCCTTCCCAAAAATACAAAAAATAAATAAAATGAATGTGCATGCTTTATATACTTAATAGTTTCTCACATGCATATAAAAATAATATGGTGCATCTTTAACCTAGAGTATGAGGAATTTAGAACATAGGCATTATATATCATATAAATATGTTTAATAGTTTAAAATCAAAAATTAAAAAAATATATATCCTTAAGGTAGTTTAAATATGAGCATGGGCTATTCAATGAAATTATCTTAGAATCAT
>NW_004524604.1:3764919-3803052 GCF_000260255.1 Octodon degus | reverse complement strand
ATGTGTCTAAATGTATGGATAAGTTTTATTTTTTATTTTTTGTTTGGTTTTTTGAGACACAGTCTGTCTGTGCAGTCTAAGCTGGCCTTCAACTCACTTTGTAGCCCAAGCTGGCCTCGAACTCACAGCAATGCTCCTGTGAAAAAGCCTCAGCCTCCAGAGTGCTGGGATTGCAGGCATATGCCACCATGCTTGGCCATAAAACTAATTTTTAAAAAGTAACTGTAACACTTTTCCTCTCTCTTTCATCTTTCTATAGTAAAATGAAATTAAAAACTGCGTGGCTATAAAAGATACAAAACTTACTACATTTTGCGTGTAAAAAAATCTTCTCTGATGTGCCTTTTAAATTTTTTCTAAAAAGTCTTTTTCCTTTTCTCATGGGATTTGCTCCCAGGTTGGCAAATGTGATCTGGAACTGTTACTCCTTACCCTGTTCTTTTTCTGATTGTTATGTTCTCATGCAAACTTTGCATAGATGGACTTTGCCTTCTGCTTGCTTATAGTGCATGACAGAATCACAAAGGAAGAGCAATTCCTGATATCATTGAGATCTAGCATAGTGTTACTTCCTGATTTGAATAGTTTGACAAAAACAAACTGCTGTGACATTTGGAAAGTTATCTAACAGTATTCTTGGGTATTGATATAATTGCACATGTGGACATAATGCTTCTCCTTTGTCTGGTCAACTGAATCCTTTCTAATGCTCAAATCTGACAAAGTACAAAATTTTTCACGTTACCAAATGTTTTTTGTTTTTCTCTTTAGGGAGGTGTGAATACCAGTGTCAAACATGGTGGAATTTATGTGAAAGCTGTTATTCCCAAAGGAGCAGCAGAGTCTGATGGAAGAATCCATAAAGGTATGCTTTTATGTGTGTAGGAATTATGTGTACAAATATCACAACATACAGATAAAAGTAATACAACTGACATAGACACTTAAATTCATAATGTGAAATAAGAACATACTTAGAAACTACATTAAGAGATGCATTGATACCACTTTAAAAAGTCTTCTTGCATCTTATTCCTTAGTATCAGAACATGTACACAGTGTTTTACTGTGTATTTGGACCTGATAATAAGCAAGTTGCCAGAGAATGGAGAGTGTCCTAGCAAGTGTCCTTACAAAAAGACCAAAAAACTGACATTTACATTTCCAAGGACTAATTAGGGACTTGCCTCCATCCTATAGATTTGTAGTTTAACATTTTTTTATGATTTAAATTGGTTTTTATAAAGATACTCTAAAACTATAATAAAATTCATCATAAAATTGAAGAAGAAATTAAATAACATGTTCAAGGAGTTAGGAAACACTTTTGTCCCAAATCTGTATGAATCTCTCCTAAAATTAATGTGAAGTAGAACTAGCAGATGTAAGTATGTAGAATATTTGTGATTTCTTTCTTTCAAAATTACTGCCTAATTTTAGGTGATCGTGTGCTAGCTGTCAATGGAGTAAGTCTGGAAGGAGCTACGCATAAGCAAGCTGTGGAAATACTGAGAAATACAGGACAGGTAGTGAATCATTATACCTGCCTGTTAAGATGCCCTAAAGGGCCTGGGGAAGATATGGGTCTGAGCTGGGGAGATAGGTTGGCAGTCTAAGCACCTGCCTGGCAAGTGCTAAGACCCGGGTTCCATCCCTGATACCACATGCCATGCTAGCCCCAGAACCCTGGGTACATGCTGGCCATGGTGGCTCATGCCTGTGATCCCAGCACTGGGGAGGCTGAGACAGGAGGATTGCTATGAGTCCAAGCTGCATAGCAAGACCCTGTACCAAATAAATAAATAAATGTAAAACTTTTTTTTTAAAAAAAGATATCCTAAAAAGACATTATAATATGTGAATGATGTCAGTTGCACAGAGACCTTGGTTAGTCAAGAAACTAAGACTGACTTATGCAACCATCCTGGATCTGGTTTTTGCCTTCAAAAAAATAGAAAAGTTTTTTTAATAAGGAAGCTGGTTTTCTGGGTCTTGTTTAGCCCAAATATTACCAAACATACATGATAGAAAGGGATGGAGATTGAATTGCTTAAATGTTTCATAAACATTTACTAGTTGTTAGTGATTTTTTTTTTCACTTCTAATCATTCTTCAACCCAAAAGCTGAAGTCATTTTATTTAGTAACTTTTGGTAAAAAGCTGAAACCAGAGTTTAAGTTTCAGATCTGGGAATCTACCAAATTATTTGTAATGGTTTTTTATATTATAATTTAGTGTTAATTTTTTTCTAATACCCAAATTTTCAATGATTCTTATGCCATTATTATAGATTTTAACATTTTATGATAGATTTTCTTTATGATAAATATTAATGGTTTTTACTCAATATTTTTATACAGAAAATAAAATTTGATCTTGAAACTTTTCAACCTTTCTTTTGTAGGTTTTTGTTTTTGGGGGTTTTTTTTCCATCTGGCTATATTTTGGTAGAACAAGTAGTTAGTTTCTTTTATACTCCAACTGTACAAAGTCCTGATACTATTTTCTTATTAATCTTCCTGATCAGTGAAGTGCTATTTCATTTATCCAGGTGGTTCATCTACTGTTAGAAAAAGGGCAGCCCCCAGCATCCAAGGAACAGGTCCCTGTGGCCCTGCACTGCACCTTGCCAGATCAGAATCCACAAGGTCAAGCCCCAGAAAACATGGTGAAGAAAGCAACTCATGTCAAAGACTATAGCTTTGTTACTGAAGGTCAGGTCTTGAAAACCTCTCGCGTGTCAGTGTGAAGTTATTACATTATTCAAAATATGATGGTTGATTGTTGGTTTACAACTCATGGCCTATTTGAGTACTATTCCACCTAATACTACCCAAATTCTGGTCTTTCTTACAAAATTTGCCATCCGGTGGACATATCACCAATTGGTAGTAAAATTTGAAAATTAAGAATGATGTAATAGTGAATTCTTCCATATTTATAATATTGGAATAACTTTT
The DNA here is from genome assembly GCF_000260255.1 of Octodon degus. Taxonomy (NCBI): domain Eukaryota; kingdom Metazoa; phylum Chordata; class Mammalia; order Rodentia; family Octodontidae; genus Octodon; species Octodon degus. The sequence goes on along the minus strand of NW_004524604.1, from coordinate 3,800,092 downwards.
ATCTGAGATTCCAGCTTTCTACCCCTAAAAAGGCTCAAATCCTCTTTACCATATAAATATGGTGATGGTACATAGTCACGGTTTGCCTTTTTTTTAATCTCTATTTGATCACACAATGTTAGCAGTTCTGAATCAATGCCAAAAATAAGATGGTCCAGCCTATATTATTTTTCCTGATTATGGAAATAAAAATAACTATTTTTTTCACACTGGTCTTTTTTATCATTTTTCTTTCATTGTGAGTTTTGTTTTTTTGTTTTGTTTCTGCTTTTTGATATTTGTTCCTTTATCTTGCTACCAAGAATTTTATTAGAATGCCATTGTAATATTTCTGGATTAAGTTAGTCCTCACCAAAACATTTATGTCAATTTATGTTTTCATACCCTTAGCTAACATTTATCCTGCTGTTCTTACCTAAATTTTGCTGGATTCTCAATGCTGTTGTTCTTACCTGAATTTCTCTCGTATTTCCCCTTCTCTGGATTACCTCACCTCACATGCCCCTGTTAAACTGTCTTTCATGCCTCAGAAATCTTTTCTGTTGAAGCAGTTTAGTCCTTGTAAGTAATTCATTAAGTTTTCTTAATGACATAGTAAAAAAATAGGATCTGAATATGATGTGAAGGTGCGCTGTGTAACTACAGAGGGAAAAAGGGTTTTTAAAATATATCTAAAAGTATGTATTTTTGTATGCATGTGTGCATGCACAACTTTTAAATGTTTAATTTTTACATCTTTTTTCCAGAAAATACATTTGAGGTAAAACTATTGAAAAATAGCTCGGGCTTAGGATTCAGCTTTTCTCGAGAAGATAATCTTATACCAGAGCAAATGAGCACCAGCATAGTAAGGGTTAAAAAGCTCTTTCCTGGACAACCAGCAGCAGAGAGTGGAAAAATTGATGTGGGAGATGTTATCTTGAAAGTGAATGGAGCCTCTTTGACAGGACTGTCACAGCAGGTGAGCCTTAGCACTGGAGTAGAGTATTTGTAACAAGGAGCTGGGTAGATTGGGCCTTGCAGGCTGGTCTTGGTGCTGGTTAATGGTGTCTCCATTTGTTACTCGTGGTATCCCAGGAAGTCATATCTGCTCTCCGGGGAACAGCTCCAGAAGTGTGCTTGCTTCTCTGTAGACCTCCACCTGGTGTGCTGCCAGAAATTGATACTGCTCTTCTGGTAAGAAGAAATAATCTATATTTTTATAGAATGCATATTTTGTAACTTGTTGATTCAGCCGTAGCACTTTCATCATGGATTAGTCTGCTGGGTTTCATCCCTAGCTAATTCTGTATCTGGGAGTGCTGTTTATTTTTATTGTCAGAAAAGTGACTATTTTAATAGAAAGTGCTGTTATTCAACAGGTTTGTTTCGAGTTGAGTGCTTCTAAATTGATATAAGTTCTCACCATCTGGCCTCTTTAAATATGTGTTACAGACCCCACTCCATTCTCCAGCCCAGGTGCTTCCGAGCAGCAGTAGAGACCCTTCTCAGCCATCATGGGTGGAGCCGAGCACCAGCTCAGGTGGAAATGAAATGTCTGACAAAAACAAGAAGCCATGCAAGTCTCCCTCCAGGAAAGATAGCTACAGTGACAGCAGTGGGAATGGAGAAGATGACTTGATAAAAGCTCCAGCAAAGATATCAAACATGACCTGGAGTTCAGCTTTGCACCAGACTCTAAACAACATGGTATCCCAAGCACAGAGTCAACATGCAGCACCCAAGAGTCAAGAAAATGCAATGTACACTATGTTTTACCATCCTCAGAAAATACCCAATAAACCGGAGTTTGAGGACAGGTATTGTCAGTTTTATGCTTAACACTCAAAACAACAGAAGGAGGGAGGGGAAAGGAGGGAAGAGAGAGAGAAAAATTGATGCCCCCAACCCCCAGGAGTTTGGCTGTGAACTTCCCAGGGATTGGGGAAATGATGACTTTATTCAGTGTCTAGTACTGTGACTTAACAGTTTTGTTTCCTAAGCCTCTTGAGCATATTCACCAGTAATTGAGAAAATTGTTTTTCAGTACTACTCAATCAAAAATGGAAGAGATTTAGTTAGGTGATAATGCACTAGAAGATTAGTGCAAATTACACAGGGAAGGGAGTGGAGAGAAAAGCTTGAAAGTTGCAGAAAACAAGATGAGAAAAGAAGAAATGATTAAAAGCATAGAAGCATACAAAGAAAACATTGCATCAATACCTCTAGAAGTAACTCTTACATTTTACATTTGTTTGTATCTGTGTACTATCTAGGCCTAACTGTATTTGTTTTAGATGTTTGTGTTTTTGTTTTTCCTCCCTTTTATTCAAATAACTCCAAGAGTGAGACATTTAGTCTTCTTTTTTAAATTCAGTTGAAATATATATTAATCTTCTGTTAATCTTAACAACTAGGAGTCAAGTATGATAATATTAAGGCCAGCCAAATAGCTCAGCAGACTAAAGCACCTGCAAGCAGGCGCAGGGACCAGGGGTTCAATCCCCAGGCCTGCTGTGCTGGCCCCACCCCTGGGGTGTGCTGAGACTGGGCATGGTGGCGCACGCCTGTAAGCCCAGCTCTTGGGAGGCTGTAAAAAGGTGGATCACTATGAGTCTGATCTAGTACTGAGACCCTAAACATCCTATAGAACCTTCCCTATGAAAGCGTCATATCATAGTGATACATGCATACCTATGTTTATAGCAGCACAATTTGTAATTGCCAGAACTTGGAAACAATCAAAATGCCCATCACATGTGGAATGGTTGAAAAAGATGTGGTACTTTTATATAATGGAGTACTACGCAGCTATAAAGAATGATAAACTTGAAGCCTTCATATTTAAGTGGATGCCCCTTGAAGATATACTTATTAGTGAAATAAACCAGACCCACATCTGTAAATATCGTATTATCTCCCTAATATAAGGACTTACAATTCCGTATATGACTAGGTTTCTAAATTTCTTTGTAAAAATATGTAAATGCTTATTTCTACTTTTATATAATTATTTTTCCTTCATATTCTGTAAGGACTTAAAGTTCAACATATCAATATCTGATGGAAAATACCTGTTCCAGGATATGCCAAAATGTTTGATATTTCTACAGATAGGATAAACCATTCTGCATATATTGCAGGTTAATAATTAGCTTCTCTTCTGGAGAGTTAACAACCAAGTTAGCAGATCAAAATTTGGAGAAAAGGAAGGGCTGCATGATTAGCCAACATTTTGGCCCTAGCCTTTCAAGGTCAGTGAAGACTCGGGACATAGGAGAACCTGTACTGTAACAACATGTAACTCAGTTGTGCTCCAAATTTTCTGATCAAGAAGATTATGGAGCCACAGAGAAATGTGTTTGAGGATTTAAAGTGAGCCTGGGGAGAATCACATGGAGAGAAAAAACATTTTCTCAAGCTTTCACAGAGAGCAAATTGGTCAAGCAGTGGCCATGACTCATCCTCATGTCAGACACTGACGAAAGAATGTACAAAAGGTGGTACATGGCTGTAGGATAAATCCTGAGAGTACTTGGCTGACCTTATCAGATACAAAAGTTACAATTCTGGGTATATAGGTCTTGCTATATCTTGGTCTTAACCATCCAGCAGAAAAGTCTAAAAATGAGGTATATAAAGTAAATCCATATTAATACGATGAGCTGTAAAAGGCTCAAGTCAATAACTTCTGAGGATAACCCACTAATATTATAGACTGCTAGACAATGTTAGATTGTTTAGTTGAATTCAAACACTTATAGTATTTAGATGCCAATAGAATATTCACCTCTGACAGGAGAAAATAAATAAATCAATAAAAAAATTTTTTAAAAGATACAAGGGAAAGATCATTTTGTATTTATATATACAAAATAGGATAAATTTACAGCTACTTTCACTTAACTCAATGAAAAGAAAGAGGTGTACTAACAGTGCTTGGTCAGAATATCCTGTCTGCTTCTTGTATCATGGATAACCACTAAGAAGATAACAATGTACAATGTATTGACTATCAAAACTGTCCTGTTAATCAGCTGTGAAACTGTCTCATTCATATTTATTTCTCAATAAAGAAAAATAAATAAAAAAGAAGCTTCCCTAAAATACCAAAAAAAAAAAAAAGATAATATTAGCATACAATATACAAATAAATTCATAGCCGGGCATTTAAATTCTGGGGTGCTGTGCCAGCCCCTGCCTGCTACTGAGACAATGATTGAGACCAGGCGTGGTGGCACTCACCTGTAACCCAGCGCTAGGACGCTGAAAACAGGAGGATCACTATGTGTCCAGTCTGTTTAGTGAGACCCTGTACTAAATACATTAAAAATATAAATATAAATAAGATAAATTCATAGTCAAAAATCGGACAAAAATTAGCTACGCTCTCAAAACCAGACAGGAATTTTTGAGCTTCACTTGTTATGGCACAGTTTATGATTTATGACATTGGAATGTATCTGAAAATAGTCTTCTTTCTCATCTCAGTGGTAACCTTTCTTCTCCTCCACCATTGGATATGACTCCTGGCCAGAGCTGTCAACCCCACTTAGAATCTGATTCCTCTAATTCAGTGGGTCAGTATCACATACATCACAGTTCTGAACCAGCTAGCCGAGAAAACTTGACCACTTTGAAAAATGACCTGGAAAACCACCTTGAAGACTTTGAGCTGGTAAGGTATTTCAGAATCCTGTATTTTCTCGTGCAGATGCAGACACTCATGATTTCCCTTTAGTTGGGGGTGGGGGAGAAGCTACCTTTTAGAGTAGCTTCATGTTCGTATCTAATAAATAATATCGAGTGTCTTTCTCTGCTGAAAAATTAGAGAAAAGGACAAAAAAATAATAATAGTAACATAAAAATTCTGGGAACAAGTCCCTGGCTCGGTTGCTGACTTTCTGCCCTATGGAAACACCTGTGCAGAAGTCACTTCTGCTTCTTAGCAGTTTCGACTATACAATGGGGCTAGTCACCTGAGAGGACTGTAGATAAATTAAAGAAATATGTCTGCAAAGCACAGCTACAGACTAGACCAGCAGTGGCAAACCGATGGCACATGTGCCACAGCAGGCTGTTTATATCATTGAAAGCTCTTAAAGGTTGCCATCACCAGACTGCACACTTAGTAAACCATATTTTCATTTGTTTCTCAATTTTGAGTAAACTGTACCTATTTAATTTTTAAAGTTTGAATATTTTCTCTCACTTTTTCCTCATATGCCTTACAGGAATGCTTCATATTATGATAATAGCCTTTGAACTTGTAAACCTACAAGCCAACCTTGAAAACAAAATTTCTAAGTATATTAATCTTTTTATGAGTTGAAAACCTATTTTAATACTGCTTTATATAATCTTTATTGTAAAAAGCCATCTTTAAAAAATGATTAAATCTATGTATATCTCACCATCAAAAAATCATAAATATTCTGGAGCTGATCTGTTCAAGTGTTTTATTTCCCTGTCATGGTGTGTGTAGCATCTCCTCCTTCGGCTTCATTCTTAGCGGTAGAATGAAAAAGACATTTGAATGGTCTCCTTCAAATCTGTCATCATCCACGTGAGCAACCTGTGTATCTCAGTGGAAATCTTAAGATGTTTTGTTTGCACATCTTAATAAATGAAGTTTAGATATGTAATCAATCAAAAACTCCCTGTGTGAACCAGAAACAGCACAAAACACCTACTTGTTTGGCATCTATTTTTGGTGTTTAGAAATATGTGAAAACCTTTCCTAAATCTTTCCTCTAAAAGTATTTTTTGATTATCAAAGAATAGTAGCTGATGTGTCCTTGTTTAGCCTAGAAATGCAAAAATGGGAAAATCCTAGAAAAATGTCTATATTCTGTCTCTGCTATTTGGAGACACACACATAATGTTGTACTTAAACCCAACTTTTACATGCTTGGGGGAAGGAAGTATTTCAGCTACAGATGAAAGACTTGGGTTTTTTCACTTGGTCAAGTTAAGTAAACTTTTTTTTTTTTTTTTTTTTGTGGTACCAGGGATTGAACTCAGGACTCTACACTTTCCAGGCAAGCACTTATTCTACTGAGCTATTTTCCCGGCCCCCATGGCAGAAGGATTTTTTTTTTTTCTTTTTCTCTGAATGCCTTCAGGGCAGGTTTGGCTGGCTTGAGTTCTGGGGATTGAATCACAGCAACCTGAGCCTGACTGCTTTGTTGAAGCAGGCACTTAAAGAGCTGAGCTAAGGGGCAGGCCCCCTAAGTAAACTTTTAAGATTTGTTTTTCTCTTTAGCTAATCACAATAATCATCTTTTCCTTTGGCTGTAGGGTAAAATAGACAACCTTAAAGGAATCACTGTTGTCTTTCCCTAGGAAGTAGAACTGCCCATTACTCTAATTAAATCAGAAAAAGGAAGCCTGGGTTTTACAGTAACCAAAGGCAACCAGAGCATTGGTTGTTATGTTCACGATGTCATACAGGATCCAGCCAAAAGTGACGGAAGGCTAAAGCCTGGAGACCGGCTCATAAAGGTGAGACCTTTGAGAGGAATGGAAGACTTGTGCAAATGTAATTTAATCTTTTTTTTTTTTTTTTTTTTGTCATTATATTGAAATATCTGAGGTGAGTCTGCTGTATAATGAGGTTTGTTCATTTCATGATTTTGGAGATTGAAGGGCATGCATTGGCAAAGAGATCACATTTTGAACAGAAAGCCAAAGACACTAGACTTCCCAGTTCCTTCTTAGAACACACCATGAGGACCTACTGACCTCCTTCTGGACTCTTGTAAAAGCCCCAGCTCTCTGAGGACCACACCTCTAGCACACAGGCTTGGAAGGACAGACTTGCATCTTGTCCCCATCACAGCAGTAACCAAAGACCAATGGTTGTGAACCTGTAACAGGGCTGCTGCAGTGGCCATGGAGAGCCCTTTCTGTCAGCACATGAGCCAAGTATGAGTTGTTTTTTCTAAAGTGAAAGTTCATGGGGCCGGGGAGATGGCTCAGTGAAATAAGTGCTTCCCTGACAAGTGCAAGGGCCTGAGTTCAATCCCAGGTTCCGCAAAAAAAAAAAAAAAAAAAAAAATCTAAACTGAAAGTTCAGTGTTCAGGTTTAATTGTAGTGTTGGCACTTTACAATAAATAAGTAGGTTTAGGTTGAGATTGGGCACTTGGGTCCCTAAAAGGTTCACCATCACTGCCGAAGAATAAGCCAGGGCTAGGGAAAGAACAAGGTTGAGTTAATACAATACTGTTTTTCTGTTGAATTTGTTTTCCTTTTTTACCACTTAAAGGTTTTTAATTTGAAAACCCCATTAATCTCATTAAGGCATATTATGTAGAAAACTAGAAAGATTATGCTGGGCATGGTGGCACAGACCTGTAATCCCAGTGCTAGGGAGGCTAAAATAGGACGATCACTACAAGTTCAAGCTGCATACTGAGACCCTCTACCAAATACATAAAAATAAAAACTAGAAAGATTGTTGTAATTTCTTGGCAATGTAGCTTTGAGCTTCTAAAATTATAATCCTAACTTGCCCGCTTTTGATTTTTGTAGGTTAATGATGCAGATGTTACCAGCATGACTCACACTGACGCCGTGAATCTTCTCCGGGCAGCACCCAAGACAGTCAGATTAGTTCTTGGTCGAGTTCTAGAATTACCCAGGACGCCAGTGTTGCCCCATTTGCTGCCTGACATCACATTAACATGCAACAAAGAAGAGCTGGGTAATGAAAATGCAGGCTTTCTATAGTATGATTTTCTTGGCTAGATTAAATACCATTCTGACTGAGGAAACAATTCTTTTCTATTTATTGAAGGTTTTTGCTTATCTGGAGGGCATGACAGTCTTCATCAAGTGTTATATATTAGTGATATCAATCCAAGGTCAGTTGCCGCTATCGAGGGCAATCTCCAGCTTTTAGATATCATACATTATGTGAACGGTGTCAGCACACAAGGACTGACCTTGGAAGAAGCTAACAGAGCATTAGACACATCGCTTCCCTCGTTGGTGCTGAAAGCAACAAGGTACTCTGCAGTAGTTCATGGGCTTTGTGTATGTGTGTGCATGTACTTCAGGTTGTGCTTATACTTATGCACTCTCATAAGATACTACAAATTAACAATTCACAGACTAGACTAGCAGGGTTTAGCAAAATTAGAATAGACTTCTGGCAGATTAAAGTGGCTAAGTCTTCAAATACATGCTTCCAGTTAATAGAACAGGTAACACATTTATCACTTAAGATGTTTTCAGTTGCAAATAACAGAAATACAAGTCATCTTTGTTAGAACAAGAAAGAGAATTTATTGGTCTATATGATTTTTAAAGCCTGCATAAAGCAGTCGTCAGGTGAAGAGTGCTCAAAGCTCTGGTTCTCTTTCTTTGCTATTTTCAGTTATACTTTGTATTTTAGGGTAGGCAAGTTTCTGCATTGCTTTCATGTTTTATAGCTATGTACGCACCATGCAGAGCAATCTTCAAACCCACCTCACCAGTCACCACTGGCAAAGCGTGTGTGCCTTTGCCCCCAGCCTCAGTAGGGTCAGCTCCTGAACTGAGGCCAAGGGATAAAGGGAAGTTTATTGACATCAGCCAGTACCAGCCCATTCCTAGATTAGGACTGGTCGCTCCTGCTGGCCGACCCTCTGTCACTACTACTGAGATGCAGAACTGCACCTCACTACTGATGAGCTGCCGCTCAGAATAGCTTCACAGGATTAAAAATGCTAATAACAGGTTTACTGTAATGAAATTTTAAAAACATTGTTTCTTCTATAACAAATTACCGTAAACTTAGCGATTTAAGACAAAACATGATAGTTACAGTTCTTGAGATCAGAAGTACAAAATGGGTTTCACTGGGATCAAATCAAGGGATCGTCAGGGTGGCATTTCCTCTGTAGGTTGTCAGAAACAACCCATTTCCTTCCCTTTTCCGCCTTCTACAGACTCCCCATTTTCCGTGGCTTCCTGGTCCCCGCCTGTCTGCGATGCCAGTGGTCACTGCTGTTTCTGCTGCTGCATCTCTCTCTGCCTCTGACTTTCCTGACCCCTATTTCATGTGTTAGGTGGGGCCCCAGTGACAACAGTGCAGTTCTAATAACCCCAGGTAATTTTCCCATCTCTTCTGTCCTATAAAGCCGCATATTCACAGGTTCTGAGGATAGAGCAATATCATTAGCATGTACACATTTGGGGGGGGGTGTTTTTGTTTTTGTTTTTTTTGTGGACCTGGGGATTGAACCCAGGGTGTTGTGCTTCCCAAGCAAGCACTTATTCTACTGAGCTATCTCCCCAGCCCTCATTTGTGGGTTTTACCCATATTTTGCCTGCACAGTGTATAGGAGTCCAAATTACAAAGTAAGACAAATTCACAATTGCGTCTGAATTATTCTTTTTAAATATGGAAATTTATGAATTAAATAATTGATACACATTTTTCCTTCTGAATCTTTTAAGTTAATTGTATACTTTTTTCTTGAATATAATCTCTGACATTACTCTTTTATAGGTTTCTAAAAATTGGATTGGCATACTTTCACAGATCTAGCTAAACATAAATTATTGCAGAAGGGAACTCTTCCAACAGCCTGAGAATATTTTTGTGAAAGTTAACATAGCTGTCACCCTTAGATATAGCAAAATGTCTTGCCTCAAAAGTAATAGAGTATATTCACCCAATCCTGAAATCACTCTCTTTCTGATTTTCTACTTTTGTCTTAACTGTTGTTGCTAAAGATATTGTAGTGGTATTCACAATAACTTTCCCTTTTGTTCTTCATTCAGTCTTCTCTCCACTGTCTTATACATATGTTCTCTTCTAAGTCCATGGTAGCAGTAATGGAGGGATGTGTATTGGTAGTAATTATACTACCAATGTCAAGAACTATAATGGCCCTGGGAATTTACCTGCTTGCAAGCTAATAAGCTAGCCTGTTACTCTTTCATGGACTCAGGCAAAAGACGTATCATCCCTGAATCAAAGATAAGACTTTGTTACTGACCAATATAAAAGTTACTAACAGAAATAAAAGACTGATACAGCAGGCTGCATGAGCATAGTGAAGGGTCAGTTTCAGTGTCCCTTGAAGGCCCATGAGATAACATCTGTGGGACTAATGGATCTGCACAGGAAAGGGAAGTGTAAAAGCAGCCTCAGCAGTCCACCATTTTAGAGAATCTGGCTTTTTGCTGGTGAGGAAGATTGACTCATCCTTCTAGGCTGCTCACCACAAATAGAACCTCAAGAAATAGCCTGGGAGGAAGAGGTTAGGGTCAGGGCCTTGCATTTGTGGGCTGCCCAGCAAGAACCTACAGGATGTTTAAGCCTGTGTCATAATGACCCTCCCAACACTGCCAACCATAGGCAGCCTCCCTTCACGTATCACCCATGGTAAGATTGCATGCTAATCCATGCTCCCCAGAGTTCCATCTTTTTGGCTGGTTTCCTTTTTGGGTGGTACTATTCTTATAATTAACTCTTTGAATGTATACATTCCCTATAGGTTTTCCCTTTAAATATGTAAAAGAAAAACTTATATCAGGGACTTTAGATATATAAAACTTGTAATCTAGAAACTTCTCAATTCATTTATCTCTGAGTTAGCTACTGACTGACAGAGAACTAAGTTATTAGGTCATGAACATTCCAAATGTTTTAAATGAGAGGAGAAACGGGGTGTTGTGTTGAACTGAAATCCAAAGAAAGATTATGTAAAGGAGTTAATGTTTCTTGGGTCATAATTCTCTCCCTCCAGAAAATACGTAGATGAAAACTCATAAAGTGTTGTCTCTACCTCAGTGTGCCTCGCCTTGAGGTCCATCCAAAATAACCCTTAAACTGTTAAATAGTTCAGAGGATAGTTAAACAAATTATCTTAAATCTTGCAACTTTTTTTTTCCCCACAGAGATGGTTACCCGGTGTTTCCAAGTTCAAAGAAATCTGCCATTTCAACTCCAGAGTCAACCAAAGCCAATGGTAAGGGCATATTCATTTTCTAACACAAGCAGTTATGGAGAGCTAGCTTTTTTTTTCTGAATAGCAAATTTATATGTAAAATGCTTTCATTGCTCTTTCAAAATGTTTTGCAGAATCTAAGTGCAAATATTGTATTTTAATGAAATTCAGACTGTACAGTATAGAGGCCAAGTAGTAGAACAGGGTGAGGTACAAAACTCATAGCCAGTGGGCCTAAGCTTATAACCTCAGCAAGTTACTTGATCCATGCATAAGCATTTATTTCCTATTCATAAGTGGGAGTGTCATTATTACTCTTATTATTTTCTACCTTGAAGGGTGATACTTAGGTATAAATGTGAAACACCATTATATTCATCACAAAGTACTCTTCAAAAATGAATTAACTGATTGCCTCTACGTTAGGCAGTGTTCTGGGCATTGTAAATATATAAGTGCACTGTCTCTGCCTTACTTTTTTTAACAAGCAGAAGTTTATAAGTACATATATTTCATATATGCATGAGAGACACCCAGAGAATGGGTAATTTTCAGAGGGGTGGAATTGAATTTCAGTTTAGACAGCATCTTCAATAAATAATAGTAAACTTTTAGGGAAATGATAAGACAAAGAAAAAGGCTTGTATTCTTTATGAGTGGCAAATTGAAAAAACAAGGCAAATAAATGGCAGATAAAGCATAGGTAGCAAAACTCACTAATGTAGATAGATTCCTGTGGTGCTATCTCCAGGCCCACAAGGGACTAAAGCATTCCTCAGAGATTAGTTTTGGTTCTGCCTGGTAGTGATTCTGCCTTACGTTTTAGCATATCAATAAAAATACTAATAATTGTTGTGTCAGCAGTTGAATGCTCATTCTAGATTAAGCATTCTTTTAAATACTTTAATCTTCACAGTAACTCCATAATTCTAGTGTTATTGGTATCACTTTATAGAGAGGGAAACTGAGGCATAGAGAAATTTGATAACCCATGTTCATAGAGTTAATGAAGATGAGAGCCAGAATTTAAACCCAGGAAGTCTGATTCTATGCTCTTTTACATAACCCGGGCCTACAAGTGTAGCTTTTATTGCTAGTACTAGTATGTTAGACATGGAGAAATGTGATTGATCTTGCTGCATTTGAAAAGTAAATTCAGTACTTCAAACATAACTAGTCTTTTAGGTTATTATCTAAGTACCAAAAGTAGCTAGAAGAAACTTTACTATAACAATTGTTTATATTCTAAAAGCTAAAGCTTCTAAATGGCAAAAGAGGTCCTTTTTACTGCCCTCTGTAGTTCCAATTCATGGCAGAATCAGCTCATTAAGAAATCTGGGGACATTTTCTAGTGACCTCTGAGATAATTCTTCTTTGTCACTTCCCAGTGCCCTGCTCTTTGGTGATGCTACCTTGCAAGCTATCTGTGAGATGTTCTGACTTGCTTCTCTTAGCACCAATTTCTTTACAAATTTTAAAATTCATATAGTATCAGTAGCAGGAACTCTCTTCAGGTGGTCAGAATGCAAAATGTTACAACCATCTTGGATAACAGTTTGATAGTTTTTAACCTAATATCTGGCTTATAAATATAGTCATATTTGTAACTTTTTTCAGTTATGCCCATAATGTATTTTCCTATGTTGGAGTGATAGTCTTTATGAAGTGAGATAAAAGGTTTGCTAACCCCCCTAGCTCATGAAGTAGGGTAGTAACTTTCAGCACCTATGGTGTACCCCCATTCATGTGATATAATTTATATTTAATGCCTCACTCTTGAATCTTTCAGCCCTAAGTGAGATTTTATGTCAACTATTTTCTTTTAAGTAATTACTTTTTTCTTAGGCTAACCCTACTTTATTTTATTCTAGTAACTGATCAGTTGATCATTTTGTGATGTGGCCTCTTTTAATTTAGCAATAAAAAAAATCCTCAAAATGTAGGTTATATCCAATTGTGCACGAGATAAAACCCGAGATTCGGTTTGGCATACATTAGGCACAGTCTCCACTGAGCCACATCCCACCCCAGTACTTAGCCAAGGTGGGTCTCAGCACCCACCCCCCCACCCCCCGCTGTGCCACAGCAGACGTGAATGTTGCCATATAGCTTTCATTGGATGTTGCTATATAGCTTTCTTTTTTTTTTCATTACATAAATTAACCTATTTATTATAGGCTAGAGATGTCTCAAATTGTAAGAGCTTCTACTGGTCTTTCAATTCCTTCAGTCTTCTGATGGCTGACTTCACTGTGACCGCCGAAGTGGTATTGTAGGTCCAGGTGCCACCAGCCACGGTCTTCATGCAGGAGCCACAGTGCCAGATCCCCACAGCCCGCCTCTTCATCTTGGTCTTGCCACAGAAGGAGCAGGTGTACTTGGCGTGCTGGCTGATTTCAATCTTCTTCACCATTTTCCGGAGGGAGGCACCATAGCGAGTCCCATATTTACCGACAATGCCGACCTTCTTGGTGCGCTTAGCCATGTCGATGTGAGGAGGCCCAAAATCAGAGAGGAAGACCTATATAGCTTTCATTATGCTGAACCTTTACTGTTAGTGTAACTGGCTCTTCCCCCCCCCCCCCCCCGCCCCCCGTTCTGTTCCTTGCAGGCCACCACGGCTCAGAGCTCTGTATCCAGCCCGCCCTTGCTCCCAGGGACGCATTCTCCAAGGTAGGTAAAGACTACCTTCTGTCGTGTCAGAACTCCCAGATGGTTTCTGTTCACACTGGACTGATTTCATATTTAAATAGTTGTCTTGTTTAGGTAAATTTATTAATAGGAAAGATATTTTTGGTGAATTAATAGGTAAAGTACACAGAGGCCCCATATAAACAACCCTGCATCCTTTGCCACAAACTCAGCCCTTAAATAAGTTAATTCTTAAATGTAACTTTACTCTTGGGATTTTTTTTAATGTGCACAACTTTCTCAGTTGCCTTGTAGGATATGAGAAGAGGAGTACAATTAAGAATAGAGCTGAAGGAGAGCTGGGGAGCTGGCTCAGTGGAATAAGTATTTCCCTGGCAAGCACAAGAGCCTGAGTTCAATCCCCAGTTCTGCCAAAAAAAAAAAAAAAAAAAAAAAAGAATGTTCAAAGACAAGCAACATTTTGGGGCCAGGGAGATAGCTCAGTGTAATAAGTGCTTCCCTGGCAAGCACAAGAGCCTGAGTTCAATTCCTGGTTCTGCAAAAATAAAAAAAATAAAAGAATAGAGCTGAAGGGTCAGCCAGTTAGCTCAGTGGACTGAAGTGTCTGTTTCGGTAGACAACGGTCCTGGGGTTCGATCCCCGGTGTGCCATGGTGGTGCATACCTATAATCCTAGCACTTGGGAGGCTGAAAACAGGAGAATCACTGTGCGTCCAATCTATGTAGTGAGACCCTGTAGACCCTGTACCAAATACATTTTTAAAAGGACAAAAAAGTAAAATAAAATTTATTTTTATTTTTTTTTTTAATTTTTTTTTTAATTTTATTTATTTATGTGTGTGTGTGTCCAGCTCAGCCCACCAGGGGGCGGGGCCGGCTGACATGTGGTGCTGGGGGATTGAACCGCGGTCCCTGTGCTTTGCTAAACTTGTTCTAAGTAGGTGCTTTAGACCACTGAGCCATCACACCAGCCCACAATAAAATTTATTTAAAAAAAAAGAATAGAGCTGAGCACAGTGGCACACACCTATATTATTAGCAACTCAGGAGAATAAAAACTCTGAAGGATAGCTCAGTAGCGTAAGTGCCTTCCTAGCAAGCATAAGGTCCTGAGTTCAATCCCCTGTACAAAAAAATAACCTCTGAGACCAACCTGGGTACTTTTGGGGAGACCCTGTCTCGAAATTTAAAAATAGGCTAGGGATGTAGCCTAGTGATAGAGCACCTATGAGTTTAGCCCCCAGTGCATTAATGGGGGAAACATTGGTCATTTAGACTAATATTGGCCAGTAGTCACCTACAGATCTATGCCATTAAGAAATAGATTTACATGCTTTTGAAAGGCTTAGAAATTGCTTCACCAAATGATAAAACGAGTTGAAATTGTTTAAGACTTGTACAGAAACATCTGGAAATAATGTCACAAAACTATCTTAATACATAATAAATTCCACATCATGCTTTCACTTTAAGTCTACTTGTATGCCATTTGTTTCGCTAGCATTTATTTTTATGATCTTTCTGGCATGTCATGCACATTTCTAACATGATCGTGGCTGGTTCTTCATTTTGTTGGATTGTCCTATCCCATTATTCATCCTGCATCATCTATTCTGAACCGTTCTACACAAGTCTCTACAAATGTAAAATTCATGACATCTCTCTATGTGAAATGCATTCCTTTTCTAAAAATCTTATCATTTCTATTGAATTCCAGATATGAATTACCTTTGTTGTGAAAGAAAATAAAATTAGTGACTAAAAGCCAAAAATTCTTTCAACTTACCATGTAATCTTACACTTATAATTTCATTTAGCAACTCCTGAAAAGATACTGCACTAGAAAAAAATGTGAGGGCAGAAATGATTGTGGCACCAAAAAGAGTGTTCATATGTGTTTATGTTTGTACCAAGCTACAGTAGTCTGTTTATTTAGAAGATCTTCAGTTTCACATAATGGGAAAAACTGAATTTTAGTGCATTTATAATGTTATTCATGCTATACAGTGTCTGTTTTCTTTTTAAATATCAGCATGTTGAAAGAAGAACAAAATTTTTCTAAATTAACATGAAATCTTAGACATCAGGACTTTTGTTATTGCTGCCAACAATTTCAGTGAAATTCATGTTTCAGGAAGTATCCCTGATAGTATCCTGTCCTTGAATGTTAATGTCTATAGTATAAATTTTTCATAAAAAAATACTGTTTTATAATCCAGTGATGCTTTTTGACATCATTGACACCACTATTTATAATAATTCTGTCACATCTACCATGGAGTTGTCTTCCCTTAATAAAAGAATAAGACCTAAGAAAACCACAATCTTTTATATTTATAAAATTATTTTAATTTATTCTGTTATTTAACTATACTTTTATCCAGATCTTTTTTATTTTCTAGTAGTGTTGGACGTGCAGCCCAGGGCCGCATGCCGGTCCATGCTACTGATGAGTTATAGTCCAGCCAGGCCATGTCTGTCTTTCTATAGACTGTGCTCCATAAGTGCTTGGCAGTTTATCTTTGCACTAGAAAGTTATATTCTGTTGATCAATAATTATTATGCAGTTATGCATCCATTATTTTTCATAAATTCACATATGATAAAGACAAGATGTGAAAATCTTTATACCTCACACAGCACTGAACTTGCAGTCTATGTCTATGTAATCACTCATGAATAATTGCAAGTTTTCCATTTCCCTCAATTTCTAAGCTTTTGTAGTCCTATTAAACTTTTCAAAAATGTTCTTTGAAAGATAAATCCCATAAATCATCTCAGTTAAGAGGTTTTTGTAATCTAATAAATTGCAGAATTATTTCCTAATATATTCCTTTTGTAGCAACTCAAAAATTATATAGTAAATGTAAGAATTTCTGAAACAAAGTAGTGCTTCTAAGTGTATTTGATGATAGAAAGTCCCACGCCTTTGCACTTTTCATTTGCACTAATTTTTTGGGGGGAATGGAGTACTGGGAATCAAACTCAGGACCTCACACTTGCCAGGCAGGTGCTGTGCTACTGAGCTAAATCCCCAGCCCTGCACTGACTTTTCTCCCATCCAGGTACTGACAAGGCCCGACCCTGCTTAGCTTCTAAGATCAGATGAGATCGGGTACATTCAGGGTGGTATGGCTGTTGACTGCACTGACTTTTCTAGCAACACAGGCTCAGAGTGTGAAGATACAAAACAATCTTGAACTGGGAAGAAGGAGGGAGACAATGTATAGTCTCTCCTCAAGCCTTGAGGATAGTTAAACAGTAAACTGATGGTTTGCTTTGCTTTATACTTTAGGTTAATGGGGAAGAAATAATTGAAGTTTTGTACCCTGAAGGAAAGTGTTCTACTCAAATGAAGGGATCAGCAATTTTGACTGGGCCAGAAGGTAGTTTTCCAAATATATCATCCAGTTCCTTTAAGTGCCCTAAGCCTTAGGTAACAGAAATATCAGACACCCTTTTATATTGGCCTTACATCTCACTATAGCTTTAAAAGGAAAAATTATTGTTGAAGAAAATAAAGGAATATAAAGCCAATATTGTTAACTGCATTAATATACAAGTGTCTAGTATCTGTCTGAGGCTAAAATCATTTTTAAATGATTGACAAGACCGCTGCCTTATCTGCTGCACAGATAAGGTAGTCTACCTAGCAGCTTAGAGACTTTGTCTTGGGGATGTTTTGTACCTTAACCTGATAGTATAATTTCTGGGGGCTTCTTTCATGAATTAATAATTTGATACTAATTTTAAAAAACATTTATATTTAATTTCTGATGTTTCCAGGGGACACTATCATACCAACTTGTTTTTTGGTTTATTCTTTGTAAACTGCATTTGTGGGTCTTCTGTCACACCAACCAGAACTAGAGCTAAAGATGATGAGGTTGCCAGGGTGAGCACAACTGCCTTTCAGAGTAGATGCTTGAAATCGAAGTGCTATCACATTGTCCCTTTCTCAATTCAGCATTTTCTAAGTAAAATTCATGTAAATTAATGTTTTTCAAGACTCTGATATACAAGATGATGAGATTTATGATGATCCTCAAGAAGCTGAAGTTATCCAATCCCTGCTAGATGTTGTGGATGAGGAAGCACAGAATCTTTTAAATGAAAACAATGCAACAGGAGATGCCTGTGTTCCAGGTACACAAACCACATGGATAAATTGGTACTCTAAGGAGTACAAGGATGTTTCTAGTGGACATATTTGGAGTAAATATAAAATGTATTCATATCACTCCCAGTTCCTCATAGGCAGTATTGTAGAAGTAAAATAGGTTTTACAACCTATATGTACATATTTTCCTTCCTGTATTTGTGAGTTACCTTGTCGATGAGATCTCAAAATGTGACAGTAACAGCTTGGCTTTTGTTTTTAGAGGTGACAGTCCAGGCCAGGCCCACATGGTACACACCTGTAATCCCATCCACTGAAAAGGCTGAAGCAGGAGGAAGCTCAATTCAAGGCAGCCTGGACAAGATTCTGCCTCAAATAATATAAAGGGCTAGGAATGTAGCTTAGCACTCCTAGGATTCAATCCCCAGTACCGGGTGAAAAAAACAAAAGAAGTAACATTCCCAACATTTCCTCCTACTTGATACTAAGTCACTGTGAGGACACTGCACTCTCTGTAATTGTTTTTGTTTTGTTTCATGTGCTTTATGTGGAGGTTTTTCTGTGTGTGTTTGCACATGTGTTAAACGTGAACCCAAAGCCGCATACATATCAAGCATATCCTCTGCACCTCTGGTCCCAAAGATAATTTTCATCAGAAATTCTACACTGATGTGTTCTGTCATTTGTTCCTGACATTTACAACATTGAAATGTGAATATTGATCTTTTTAATTGCTTTCTTTTGAAGACAAATGAAAACTTTTCTATTGTTACATTAGTTTCAGAAGGTCCTCTTGACCTGTATATTTCTCTCTCAGGTACACTGAAAACAAATGGGAGGTTATCAGAAGAGAGAGCAGAAGACACAGACTGTGATGGCTCACCTTTACCTGAGGACTTTGCTGAGGTGGGGACAGCACCTGGACAAACAGCCTAGGACACTAGAACTCTTACCACCCTTCTTAGTCTTCTGCTTCACATCTTCAAAACTTTCAGACTGCGCTGATTTGAGTTTTGTCACCTGTGTTACTTGTACATGATTTCATACCCACACAGAAATGTTTAATGTGTATGCACAAGGAAGCTTAAATCTGCTGAGTGTTTCCTAATCCCACAATTGATTACACAATACTGAATATCTCAAATATGAGGGCTGGGAAGATAACTCAGTGTAGTAAGTGGCAAGCACAAGGTTCTGAGTTTGATCCCTGGTACTGAAAAAAATAAATAAATAAAAATTCATCAAATATGTTCTTTAGTGATATCACTTAAGTTCTTTCATGCTATCTGAATATTAATAATTGGCTCTTTGAAAATTTCTGAACACTTTTAAGTTGTAATTGTAATTATCATAACTAATTTTAATAATCATTAATTTTATTAATTATATTAAGAGTGACACTTAAAGTGCACATCCTAGAGTTTCTAACTAGGAAAATAGATCAAAATCCTTAATTGCCATTTCAAAAATGTTACCTTAAGCCTGGCTTAGTGAACACCTGTGAGCCCAGGCTCAGGGGGCTTTCCAAGAGTTTGAGGTCAGCCTGGGCTACATAGCTAGACCCTGTCTCAAAAGCAAAACAAAAATGTCACATCAGATGCCTTTACAGTAGGGAAGTGCCAGTTGTAGTGCATGCCT
The DNA here is from genome assembly GCF_000260255.1 of Octodon degus. Classification (NCBI taxonomy): domain Eukaryota; kingdom Metazoa; phylum Chordata; class Mammalia; order Rodentia; family Octodontidae; genus Octodon; species Octodon degus. Next base: position 3,780,760 of record NW_004524604.1, on the reverse strand, counting down.
ACAATCCCAGCCCTTGGGAGACTGAGGCAGGAGGATCACTGTGAGTTCGAGGCCAGCAGGGGGGCCATAGTGAGCCGAAGACCAGTCTGAACTACAGCCCTGTCTCATAAAGACAAAAAAAGGGGGGAGGGAATCTTGTTAACATGTGTAGATTTTCCTTTATAACTAAACTATGGTGGCAACAGTTGATGTCAAAATGCCATTGTCTTTTGTTTAATATGAATTATAACACACTGTTCTAAATTTGGTTTTTCCTTAACACTTGATCATTACTTTCTTTCCACATGAATATATATAAGCTTCATACTTTTTAATGCTTTAGTATTTTATCATGTTTATGTATCAACTGATTAAGTTGGCCATCCCTCGTGATCATTAAATTTCTTATATTTTATGAAAAACAGTGCAACAAAGGTTCCTGGGGGATTTGTTTGGTTTTGGTGCTATAAATACTCAGGTCTCATATGACAGAATTAATTTTACAAAATGTAAGTGGCTTGTGTTCGAAGACCACCACCTTTTCCTGTTGTTCTGCCCCACCCCAGTTTACAGTTCTGATGGTCTGGTCACTCACTGCAGATGCTTCAGTTTGCAGCCTGTCCTAGTCTGTTCAGGTTACCATATAAAAGACCACAGATGGGGTGGGACTTTATTAGACAGCAATACTCTATTTTCTCACAGTTCTGGAGGCTGAGGTCTGAGAGCAAGGTACCATCAGGATTGGTTTCTGACAAGGCCTCTCTCTAGTCTCCCAGATGGTTTGCCTTTCACTGTCCTCGTGTGACCTTTCTCCTGGTTGGTGCACTCCTGCCACCTTATTTTCTTTGTATGAAGACACCAGCATTGTTGGATTAAAGACCTATCTTTATAACAGTGTTTAGACATTAATTACTTGATAGGGACCTGTTTTCCAGTATTAACCCACTTTGAGGGTTAGGGCTTTAACCTATGAATTTCAGTAGAAAGGATATAATTCAGTTTTTGCCACAATTTTTGCTTAATTAGTTGTAAATTTGCTTAACCAGTTAAATTTGCTTAACCAGTTCTTAAGATTTCATTTACAGTGGTTACCAACAAAAGTTTTAGGTATAGATTCAACCGAAAAAAATGTGCCAGACCTATCTTAGGAAAATTTAAAACACTACAAAGAAGTATAAAAGATATATCCAAGAAAAAAATCATTGTTCTTTGATAGAATACCTAAGTTTTAAATTTTCCCTGGATTCACTTATAAATTGAATATGTTCCTATAAAACATTTCAACTTAAATGACAAATGAGATATACTTGATAAAGTGATTCTAAAGTTCACATGGGAAAATTAGCATTTGAAACTACCAAGGACAAGTCTTAAAGGAGAATAGGGAGGATCCTGATAGGAAAAAGATGTTCTTCTAAGACATGGCATTATCATGCTGAACAGAGATTATTTCTTTGTTCAGAAATAACAAAGAACAAAAATATAGATAGACCAGTGTGTGTGTGTGTGCACTCAGAATACATGATGCTTACAGCACAGCGTTTGGGGGTAATCCATCCAAAGAAGTAATAAATTAATACTTCTTAGGAACTTGAGTTTTAACTACTGGTACGTAAAACAAACTAAGAAAATAAATTCAAGGAAAGAGAAAAGATATTTAGGTAAGAACTTGAAGAGTTTTATTTATATTAAACAAGATGTGTTTAAATCACCATAAGAATTCTGTTCATAAGGAGACAATTCAAAAGTAGCATATGGTTCATCTCCATAGCTGAAAGGAAGACTGGAACAGTATTCTGTTTCCAGAATATGGCCACATTTTAATACTGGCTAGTTTTTAGAGAGCTTCAGAACTTGCAGAAATAGTCTGTTAGTCTGGCATGGTGGCATACACCCACAATCCCAGCTGCTCAGCAGTCTGAGGCAGGCGGCCTCCAAGTTCATGTCTAGCCTGGAAACTCAGCAAGACTGTGTCTCAAATTAAAAATGATAGATACGTAATATCAGTGAAGAAGCATTTGCTTAGTACACATGAAGCTAAAGCCCTGGGCTTAATCCCAAGCACTATTTTATATTAAAATATTTTATATTAAAATATTTGTATACTATATATTAATATATGTCTAGATATACTTATATAGTCTAAGTATATATAGTCTTGTATATGTCTTTTTATAGTCACATACTGTGTACAATCTTTTATAAGTAGATTACCTACAGAGCATCCTAAACATGTTGTAGACTATTCATTGAATTGGCTCTCACAGCATATTGTACAATCCTGAAAGTTTTAGCCCACACCAAAAGTAAAAATGCTGGGGCCGTGGAGATAGCTCAGCAGTCTAAGCATCTTACCTTGGCAAGCATACGCACCCAGGTTTAATCCCTGGTACCTCATGCCACACCACCCCCAGGCATGCTGAGCCAGCCACCAAGACTGGGCATGGTGGCACATGCCTGTAATCCCAGCACTAGGAAGGCTGCGACAGGAGGATCACTACAAATCCCAGCTGCATAGTGAGACGCTGTACCAAATACATTTTTTAAAAAATATTTTAAAAAGCGAAAATGTTAAACATTCAGATTACAAAGTATAGAACTATCTTAAAAAGGAAAGGTGAGAGCCAGGGAGATAGCTCAGTGGCATAAGCGTCTGCCTGCCTGGCAAGTGCAAGTTCCTCAGTTCAATCCCCCAGTACTTTCCCCCTCAAAAAAAAGGAAAGGTAAGCCTTCTGGTAGTTACTGGTGGAGAATCACTGTATGCGCCACTCTGTATTATAAATATCCCTACATTTTACTGCCTCTAGTAAAGTACTTTAGTCAGTGTCTATATTTTGTCTATGAATAAAAGAATGAGGAAGTTAGTCATATACATTAGTATAAGTGGTCATCCAAAGTTCAGTGTTTATTCAGCTCTTTCTGAACCTGTCTGACCCTGATTTTGCTGGGAATAACAGTAAGAAGAGACACTAGTGCTTTATCCTACATTTACAGATACTGTCTGGTGATCAGTGTGGGAGATGTACATATGTAAATAAGTAAGTGCAGTTGTGTAAAAGCTATATTAAGAGGTTTAGTGAAATGTTTATATCATTCTGAAGGGGTTATGAAGAGTGAAAGAAATGGTAGTCTGTGCAAGAGTGGGTAGGTTGGGATGTTCAGGCTGGCTAAAAAGCCAGCTTTTTAATGTTATTTGATGCTGAGATGAGATGGTAAAGGCCGCTCTGTCCTATGGGCTACTTTGGCAAGAGCAGAAAGGCCTGGGTCAGCCAGATACATTCAGGGCACCGTGTCATTGGAAACAGGATATCTATTACACAGTGTTTTGAAGCTGAAGGCTGAATAGAGGAGAAATTGGTTACTGATGTGACTTGGATGTCTGCAGAGACTGTTGGTCTGTTCATGTCTCTAGAGATGTGACCTTCCTGAGAGATAGATGCTTCCCCCATGAGGTCAGAATAGGGAGGGTCCTGATAGGAAAAAGATGTCCTCCAAAGACATGGCATTATCGTGCTGAAATGCATTGGTATGCTTCCTATTTCATTTCTAATCCAGGTTATTTTGCAAACATTTGTAAGTATTCTGAAACCACACAGAACCTCCAGGAGCTCTCATTGTCTAGGTACTAATCATATTTGCCTACAGGGTAAGCTGGCTCTGTGCACACACTACCAGGGCAGCCTCAGATCTCTGTGTTCAGATGAGCCCTGCGACATAAAGTAATGCCATGCCATCACCATCTTTGAGTTCCACAACCGTTGTTAAATGAGGGATCTCATATTCTCATTTGGCCTTGGTCACTATAGTTTGTAGAAGAGGGGTGTATGGCTCCTCTATACTGGAGGGTTTAAAGGTGCAGCAGTAAAAATAACCTAGGAAACTTTCTTTGGATTGAGTGGCTAGGGCAGTGGTGGCGAACCTATAGCACTCATTCCGCAGCGGGCTGTTTGTTATTGTTGAAGTTCTAAAAGGTTCACCATCACTGGGCTAGGAAATGTCCACACGAGGAAGACACTTACAGGTATTTAAATCTTTAAATGTGCCTGCCAAAGGAGAGCTCCGTGGTAGGAGGTGAGCAGTCCTGAACCTGTTGAAGCCTAGTGGAGAAAGGGAGGTTGAACCGGTAGACAAGGGCCAGATCACTCAAAGCAATGGCATCAAAAGTATTTCCTGCCTGCTAAGATAACACCCCGAGAAAGACTGAAATGGGGAATTTACTCACCATTTAAGGCTACAACTTGACAAGTCCTAACTGTAGCAAACTGGGCTTCATATAGTATTGTGATCACAAAAGAACACAATAAGTTAAAGTACTAGATAGCGCACTGACCTTTGAGTGTGAAAGAACAAATTAATTTTAATACATTTGAATCTCCTGTCTTGAGCTATTTTCAGATTTGCTTTGTTTTGTTTTGTATTGCCCAAGCTGGCTTTGAACACCCAGGGTCAAATGATCCTCCTACCTCAGCCTCCCAGACAGCTGGACTATAGATACACACCACCATGTCTGGCTCATTTTCAGATTTTTAAATTAAGCAGTCTAAAAGCATATGTCAAATATGCATATCTAAATAATCACTAATTTGTGTTTTCCTTGCTTTCTCCTTGTCTCTTTACTGATTGATTATATCCTCATATAACAAGTAGAAAGCCACAATGCCTATGAAGATCAGTAACTGTGGCGACAGAAATGCTTGAGCCATGAGGACCCTTCAGGCACTGTCTGTGGTGCACTGATTTGAATGTCGTGTATGTTCTTATAATATGAGGATGGATAAGAACAGCAATAATTCACAGGAACATAAGCATGAAATGGATTTGTGTTAGAGTAGTTTAATTTTCATTTTTCTTCATTGTAGTCCACTGAAATGAATGGCTGTGAAGAATACTGTGAAGAAAAACTAAACAGTGAAAGGTAGGATAATTTTTCAAACTATTAACACTTTTTTTTTTCTCAGAAATGTTCTGAAGATTTCCATTTGTTTTCCAGTAAAATAAAACTGGTTAAATAAAGTATGGAAACATGATTAAATATTTAAACTGTTTTAAAATTTCTAACAGTGAAATAGTATTGACTGAAAATACATTTATTATACTATTGTTCCTCAAAAGCTCTGTTTAGTCAACCATGAGGGAAAAAAAAAAAAAAATGAATGCAAGAATGGCCTGAAGAGGCTGGGGAGATAGCTGCGTGGTTTAAGCACCTGCCTGGCAAGTGCAAGGTCATGAGTTCAATCCTCAGTCGCAAAAAAAGGCGTTTCTAAAAGGAGATATGCTGACAACAATAACAGTGATTATATTCTCCTTCTAGGGTTATGGATAATTTAGTTTCCTGTTTCTCTTTTTCTGTACTTTCAGAATTTTTAATTTCATTAATGAAATAATGAAAGCAAAGATGGTAAGAAACGTTTTTTTAACTCCTCACAAATTTTTTTTCTTTTTTCTTTTTTTTTTAATTTTTTTTCTTTTTAAAAACTTTCTACTATATATATATATATATATATTTTTTTTTTTCTTCTTTTTCGTGGTACTGGGAATTGAACTCAGGACCATGCGCTTGCCAGCAAGCACTTATTCTACTGAGCTATCTCCCAGCCCTCTACTATAAATTTTTTGTAACACTGTGTACCAGAAAAATTGTACATGTTGACAAAATGATAAATATTGTTGACAAAAGTATACATATCATTGACTCTCTTGACAAGGTCCACATATTGTTGATAAAGTGTACATGTTGTTGACAAAGTGATATTGTTGACAAAGTGATATTGTTAAAGTGATTATACATAAATTTCACTTCTTACGTGGTGATAATCGGTGAAAAAAAAACTTTGCATAGCTACCTAAGGTACACTCAGGGAGGCACTGTAGAAAGAAAGCTCACCTCCCTTCTAGGGTAACAGTTGTTTTCTGCCAGTGACTTCCATAGATCAGGTACACAATTACGCCCTTGGCTCTCCTAAGCTATTTGTTTCATTAAACTAGAGCCATCTCTCCTATAGAAGTATTTCTGAAGTGCTTCTCTTCATCTTTCCCCATGTGCTTAGAAACCAATTACATGGGAGATAATAACAAATCTATTTATTTGCCTCTTAAAAAGCAGAATTCCTAGAAAAGCAAATTGACAGTGAATTTTTTTTTTTTTTACTAAGTTAGGACATTGCAATTAATGCAGTTTTACACCTAATGATTAATACCAAAAAAGAGAGGTCTCCATTAACAGGTACCCCTTAGGCTACTTTTTATATAGGGAAAGAGGAACAAGAGGAAAGGTAAATTTAGTGTAGTCTCTTTGGGACACAGTTGAAAATATTATTAAAATATAAAATTGTTTTCATATTACTAATTCTTGGATGTACTTGTGTTTAACATCTCTAAAATCATGAAGGCTATTACTGTTATAATCATTAATATTTCTTAATGAAAACAGAATAGTGTACTTACAAAGATTAGGGGTATAGATCAGAGAAATATCATACATCCCCTTCAGCCCAGCAGTTGTATATCTAAGAATGAGTCCCCACTGAGTCCCAAGATGTTCAGAGACCTTTTTACAAGAGAATGCAGTGTTCTTTTAGAATATTGCTCACAGTAAATAATTGCAACTTTGTAGTAGCAGAACACCCTAGAAGAGATGGTAGATTAAGGTACGCTCATGCAATGAGATACTGAGCAGCTATTCAAAGAATGGGAAGAACTTGGACGATGGAAGGATCTCCAAATATGGCCTTGCATGTGTGCCGGAACACAGACCAGCCTCGGGGATGCAGCACTTTCACGTGGCATGCTAAGTGGGCCCACAGACAGCAGGAGCAGAGAATGCCCACCATAAAGCAGCTTAACTGCTGCCCACTACTGACGCTGTGGGGCCTTAGTCCGATCCTGCTTATGGCATATATGGTGTCATCAGCTAGCCCTTCTCTGCTTCTTCCCTGACTTTCAGAAAATGAAAATGTGCCCAAACTTTTACATAGTCCTTTTTCATTCCACCTTGGCAAAAAAGTTATTTTTCAACCAGTTTCTCCATCCTCATTAGAGGTCTGCCGTCTGCTGTGTACCCCTAGAGTAGTGGGGCTCAGGTGCAGTTTCCTTCGGTTACTTGAGGGTCCTGATACAACAGCGCCCTCTGGCCTCCAGGCTCTATCCAAGGCATTTCTCCAGGTGAATGTAGGTGCTTGCATATGATGCAGACGTGGGCTGGCATTGGACAGAAAAGAGCTCTGCCTGACACGCCTGTGTCCCTCACCCGTGGAGGGGTGGACGTGGAAGCACATCTTTCTCTGTCCCTGTGGCCCAAGCTAGGGCTCTGTGTGAGGACAGATTGAAAACTGTGTTAAGCTTTTCTGTACTTCAGTTCAATGTGTATCTATCAATAAATTTTAAGAATTATGGATTTGGGGTTTCTTTAAATCAGATAATATATCCTAAAATACTCTAATAATTTTATTGAAAATGAAAGGTTAAGGGCTGTGATATTTAAGTGTATTTTGTGGGGAAAGAGAAAACATTACAAATGTGTTTTGTTGGCACAGCACACTGCAAAAGTCACAAGAGGGGAAGATGGAGGAGGATGAAGTCACCTGGGGAAGTGGTAACTTGCCAGTAGGGACTGAAGACCATGAAGAGTCCAAGAAAGGCAAGCGTTGATCAGAATTCATTCATTAAAAGTGCATAGGACTGTGTTTAGAAATGTTTCAGAATATACGAGTGGTATTTTCACATCCATGTACACCAAATGGTTCTGTGCATAAAGCTGAATTACACAGATAAGCAGCCGCATTCACTGTATAAACAGGTCATTCACACAGGAGTAGCCTGAAATGCTCAGTGGCCTGGAGGAGGTCATGCAAGTGAATGCACAAGTACCTTAAATGGAAACACAAAACCATAGTTTGCCCTTGTAGAATGAGAAGTCAAGGAACGTCTTATTTGTACTAAAACAGGTAGCCTGCTGGTAAGGCAGGGTTTAATTTCCTGACTCCCTCCCTTGTCTTTGAGGAACCAGTCCATTGGTCTCTTCCCATTATTACTGCCACCTGCTCATTTTAATAGTGAGCCAGTAGAGAGATGTTCTGTCTGGGGTTTTATTTCTCTGCTTTTGTATTAAAAGTGTTACCTTGGCATAATAAAAAAGCATGATTTTCCCATTTGAAGTGTTTTTTTTTAAAATTAAGGATATTGAATTGGCACTTCTTTAATGTGGGCACACTGTGTACGCCGACCGCACTCTTGTCCAGTCCCCACACTCATCACCCAGCCTTGGCGCTCCTCAGTAAGTAGAAAAGTTGACAGCTATTTCACATGAGTGAGCTCTATTAAACTAGAGCCATCTCTCCTATAGAAGTATTTCTGAAGCGCTTCTCTTCATCTTTCCCTGTGTGCTTAGAAACCAATTACATGGGATAATTGGTTAAAACAAGTAATAACAAAACTACTTGTTTTCCTCTTAAAGAGCAATGTCATTAAAATAGAAGAAGAAAGAAACAATATAAACTTTTTTTTCAAAAGCATAAGTACATTAGGATCAAGAACCTTCAGCATTTCTAAGCACACTGGAAAGACTTGAGGCCACACTGTGCACACTTGGTACTGCTGCACTCATTGGCCTGTGTATGGTGTTGCCCTGAGTGTGCTCATGTTCAGAGTGTCCCCTTTGTAATAACACAGGAGGTAAGAATAAGTCCAGGTTAGGCCACTGATTCGTCTAATCTGAAGGAAAAATTTCTAAACTATCACCGTCTTCTCCCCTCCTGCTAGGTCATCTTTTCCTGACCAGTGAGGAGCTGGCCACGCTTCCTGTCGTCAGAGTGCTGCCCTCAGGGAGATATAGTGGTGCCAGGCTGAAATCTGTCATTCAGATGCTGCGGGGCTTACTGGAACAAGGAATCCCTTCTAAGGAGTTGGAGGTAAACTTGGCCTTTACGCAGGCAAAGCTTATGCATTCATTTGTGAGGAAAATGTGTGTCCTTAATAGCATAAGGTTAGAATTCTTTGAAAATTTACCAGGAGTTATCTTACTTCTAACCACAAAAACATCATCTAGCATAAGTAATTCTCACTAGGATTCTAGTAGTACTGATTTAAGGAGATCATAGTAACTACTCATAACTTGTTAAGTTTCCCTGAAGATTATCTTCCCTGCCTCAAATGTAAAGATAAAAAGTTAAAAAATACAAAAGGCTAAGTATGAATTCCAGCCATCTCATAACCCTCATGATCTGGTTATTGCTAGCAGCAGTGTATAACGTAGTACAGCTCTACAACTGCAGCAGTAGGAAAAATGGAAGCAGTCCTCTGTGGCCTGGGGCTGTCGTGGCCCCTCCCTCAACCCATCCCTTCTTTTGCCTGCTTCCTGACCTCTAAAAGGAACTGTTGCTGTCACTTTGTATACATACTCTTCCTCTCCCTCCCAAAAGTCTTTTTTTTTTTTTTTTTTTTTTTTGTACTAGGAATAAAACTCAGAACCTTGAGCTTGCCAGACAGGCGCTTGTGCCACTGAGCTATGTCACCAGCCAAAGTCTCATAAAAAATGGTGCTTAAGTTCTTTAAATAGCTTATCCTAGAACTTCCATTATACTCCTAATAAAGTAGGTCTTTGTTTTTCTCCATCGCAGCAGCCTGTTAATTTCTCCAAGACACATAAGGGGCTGAATGAAAACTGAGAAAGTGTTGACGTTGGAAGTCTGACTACAGCACCACGTGTGTGACCCAGCAGGCAGTACTGTCAGGAAGCTGTGCTCTGTACCATCTTCCACCAAAGTTGTACTTTTTCCTAAAATATTATAGATATTTTTAAACTAAAATTAAAACTTAGGGCACAAAGTGCTCTCATAAAGTAAGTTGACTCAGTGAAAGGTGTGCTTACAATAATAGATTTCAACACTGGTTGATCAGATTAGTATTAATTTTAGGTTTATTTAAGACATTCTTTTAACAGCTTTATAAAATCAGCCCTCATTAGTCAACTGTGCGTCCCACTCATTGAAAACTTTTTTAGTTGCTCTGCTATACCTCTCAACAAATCTGTTTTTGTTTACAGAATCTTCAAGAATTAAAACCATTGGATCAGTGCCTAATTGGACAGACTAAGGAAAACAGAAGGAAGAACAGATATAAAAACATTCTTCCCTGTAAGTGTCAATTTGGCTTCAAATTGAGTGTATGTTCAATATACTTCCCAAACTGTTTAAAAGTTTGATATATCTGTCACATGAGTGTGCACACACATACACATATTCAGAGATTTATGTTATAAATACACAATGTGAATTCATTTTCAAATCAGCTGTATGTTCTGAAAGTCAGTAAAATTTTACATATTTGTTAGGATATTCCTGAATTTTTATTATTATATATGAAATTAATTTGTGATTCCAAATCAGTAATCTTAAAATATTTTGCAGAAGAATATATGCAGTGTATTATTTGTTGAAAAATAAAAAAAATAAAATATTTTGCAGAATATGAATTGCAGGGCTGAGGCTACATCTTAGAGTGTTTGCCTGGCACATGCAAACCCCTGAGTTCAGTTCTCAGCACTGCCAAGGGGGGAATAAATGAATGGATTGGTTTCTGAAGAGACGAGCATTGTCTTAGATTTATATGTTACAACCATCATCAATTTATTCCACCTAAATTTACAGGAATGTCTGGTAACTACTCACTGTATATACAAACATATGACTGTACTGATATAGCCAGGCTGCATTAGACATTTTTTTGTTTTGCTTTGTTTTGTTTCCTTTGGGATACAATTTTGCTTGTTTGCTGTGTAGTTTAGACTGGCCTTGAACTACGTAGCCAGGCTAGCCTCAAACTGGGAGGAGTCCTCTTGCCTCAGCCTTCCAGGTGCAGGGATTACAGTTGTATACCACCACGCCTGGCCAGGCTCTCTAAGATTCATGGCAGATACCAAAAGGAAACAAAAGCAGTTATTTTAGCCCATTTTTATTCATTGTACCAGTAATGGTTCTTTTAATATATATCTTTCATATATATATTCATATATATATATATATATATATACACACACACATATATGAAAAAATAGTGAAGTCTTAAAGGATGTGGTGCAGAAGTAGAGCCCTTGCTTGCGTGAGCAAGGTGCTAGACTAGCTCCCCAGAACCACAAAAGAAACATAAAAACACACTAGCAGCTTCTTTTTTTTTTTTTTTTAATTTTTTTTTTTGTGTGTGTGTGTGTGTGTGTGTGTGTGTGTGTGTGGCCAGCTCAGCCCACCAGGGGGTGCAGCTGGCTGGCATGTGGAGCTGGGGGATTGAACCGCGGTCACTGTGCTCTGCTAAGCTTGTTCTAAGTAGGTGTTTTAGACCACTGAGCCATCTCACCAGCCCTAGCAGCTTCTTAAGGTTATTAGCAAACCCTGAATTGTTGGGTTGAAACATGTAAATGAGACACTGACCCAACAGTAACAAATCATGCAATAACACTATGGTGTCAACCAGGAAGAATAGCAGAAGTTCATCTTGGAAATCTTCTTGCAGGAAACTTTTTTTTTTTTTTTTGTGGTACCAGGGATTGAACTCAGGATCTTGCACTTGTGAGGCAGGCACTTATGTCACTGAGCTATCTCCCTGGCATAGCACAAATCTTTTTTTTTTTTTTTTTTTGGTTCCTCGAATGCGTTCAGGGCACTTTTGGCCAGCTGGAGAGGTGTGAGGTTCGGACTCCAGCAACCTGAGGCTGACAGCTTTGTGGAAGCAGCCACTTAAAGGCCTGAGCTAGGGCCAGGCCCCCAGCACAAATCTTAAGACAATAGTTTTAAAATGATTTGACATACAGTAAATGGAAATTATTTTAAGACAAAAAGATGGTCAGCTGAGTATTTTAAAATCTGAAAGGGACAACTATAAAAAAACTAATAATAATAATGTGCGGTATAGATCCCATGAATTAAACAGCCTAGATTAAGAGATGCAGGTCAACTAATAAAGGACAGTTGATAGTTTTTAACACCTGTTAGAAGGCTTCATGACCAGGCATGATGTTGCACACCTATAATCCCAGCCCTTGGAAGGCTGAAATAGGATCACCTTGAGTTCAAAGCCAGCCTAAACCATATAGTGAGACCCTCCATCTCAAGAAAAACAAAACAACTTAAAAATTTTTTAAAAGAGGTTTTTAATTTGATAGATACAAAAATTATTTTTAATGTATATGTACATTGAAATTTATTCTCTAGAATAACTTTATGATTTTAATCAAAAATTTCAGGGCTGGCCAGATAGCTCAGTGGACTAAAGCTTCTGCTTAGGCAGAGCAAAGTGGCTAGGATTTGAGCCCCATGTGCTTTGTGGCCCCGCCCCCTGGGCTCACTGAGACTAGGCGTGCTGGCATGCACCTGTAATCCCAGCACTTGGGAGACTGAAAACAGGAGAATCACTACGAGTCTGATCTATGTAGTGAGACCTTGTAGATCCTGTAGACCCTGTCCTAAATAAAAAATAAAACTCTCATACATTTCATACATATTTGCTTTTCTTTTTTTGTTTTTTGTTTTTTGAGACAGGGTCTCCCTGTGGAATTCAGGCTGGCCTTGAGTTCAGTTTGTAGCCCAGGCTGGTCTTGCACTCACAACAATCCTCATGCTTCAGCCCCCCGAGTGCTGGTGTTACAAGCATGCACCACCACACCCAGCTACAAAATTATATTCTGACTGTGTAAAATTCCAGTTAGACAAAGGCAAAGCCTACATGCAACTGAGTTGCCTTCTTATTTATATTAGTTCATTGCTTTGGTAACCTAATAAAAGAAATAACAAGAAAATTAGGCATACAAGAGTTATGTAATTATGCCATTAGTATCTGCAGTAACTACTTTATAATGTGGTAATACTGATTTTTTGTTCTGTGAAAAGTGATATTGTTATTCAATCCTATTATTGCATTAAAATGTTGGAGTGGAAAAAATAAATGAAATGTTGGAATAGAAGTAGCAAAGTTGTTTTTGCTATTTTTCTTATTTTGAAGTTTTAAAAATACCAAATTTCATATGTGCTAGCATTGTGAAACATGAGTGAAAGAAGTAAATGTAAAACCATTTAGCTGTGCAGAAATTTGAAAGTAGGCTGTGAAAGTGTTTGCAGTTGTGTCTGTGGTTATGTAAGGGTGTCCGTGACCTTCGCCTACACTGCTGTAAGCCTCATACACACAAGGCATACTAACTGGTGGCCAACTTCACAGATGACGCTACCAGGGTGCCTCTCGGAGATGATGGGGGCTACATCAACGCCAGCTTCATCAAGATTCCCGTGGGCAAGGAGGAGTTTGTTTACATTGCTTGCCAGGGGCCTCTCCCCACTACCGTTGGAGATTTCTGGCAGATGATTTGGGAGCAAAAATCCACGGTGATAGCCATGATGACACAGGAAGTAGAAGGAGAAAAGATCAAATGCCAGCGCTACTGGCCTAACCTCCTAGGCAAAACAACGATGGCCAATGACCGGCTACGCCTGGCTCTAGAGCGGACGCAGCAGCTGAAGGGTTTTGTGGTTCGGGCGATGACCATGGAAGACATTCAGGTGACCGCCCAAGGCTGGTTTCTCCTCAAAAATGGGGCCCCTCCACAGTCAAGTCAGGGTTTATAGATGAAGCCACTGTGTCGTGGCTTCCAGTGTGGTAGAGCTCTTTTCTTACCAAGTAAATTTTAAATGTGTCACTAGTGTCCTACAGTAACTGCTATAGGAAAATAAAAAGGAAACAGAACCTTTTTTGTAATTGTATGTCACCTTTGGCTTACTAATAGCATAAAATGGGCCAGAAGCTGCTTATTTTTAAAAGGCCAAACTGGAAACTTATTTTTAAAAGGCCAAACATCCAAGTGGGTTCATTGTTTTTTAAAAAAGTGCGAACAAAACATTTCACTAAAGGTAGCTACTATTCTTAGGCAATGTGGACTATTACAGCACGAACAGTTGTCATGTGGCTGATTCTTCCTGCAGCTGGGTAACTCTGAGTAACTTAGCCTGAATGAGATTAGTGCTGTCCCTCTGTGACACTTGCTCCCCCTCCTGTCACCTGAGCTGTCGTACAGGACCCCTGCTGGAGGGTTCCCTGAAGCCCAGAGCATTACTTTGCTTTTATGAGAATGTGACATACAAATTCAGTTCTATTGGTGCTGTATAAATGGAGCCTGAGAATTTCCTCTGGAATTCATTTTATGCAACATTAAAGTTAAACCTCTTTTCAAAATGTTTTTGACACATGAAAAGTGTGCATACTGCTGAGGACCAGGTACCACTTCAGCACAGAGGTATCTCTGTACTCACGTTAGTTTACCTGTCCCTCAGTGGGCACAGCAGTCCAGCACCCTCAGAGACCCAGTCACAGAGCACTGCCTTGGGACAGGTGGGATCTGGGTGCAGCAGGGAATGCCACAGGCGTGGGCACTACTTCCCAGTGAGGAGCTGCTGGTGCTGTGGGAAATTGAAAGTACAGAAGGACAGGTGGTTGCAGGCCCGAAGGTGCACACTATCCTCAGCAGCATCCGGTAGCCTGAGAGACAGCATCTGAGAAGAGCTGTGAGGAGCAGAGGGACAGCAGGGGACAGTGTTCTGGTCAGAAAGAGCATATGGCCCTGAGACTAACCACACTGGGCTAAGGTGGCTTGGTGGTAGAGCGCTTGCCCTGTCCAGCACCACATACACAGAAAATGTGGGTTCAGCAGCCCCCTTGATGAGGTCTCCATGTGTTCTTAACAGAGTCATTTTGTCTCTTCTGCTTTCTGTCTTGATCTGGTCCAATATATGAGTCAGTATTTGAAAGAGCAGGCTGAGTGGTAATGCAGGCCTACAAGCCCAGCACTCTGGGAGGCCGGGCAGGAGAGTCTGGAGTTGAAGCCCAGCTTATGCAACTAAGCAATCTAGCAAGACCCTCTGTCACAGTAAGTGTTTTAAAAGGGGGTCCAGGATACCCCTCAGCCTTGTATTCAATCCCCACTTCCACAGAAAAGGAAAAAGCTTGAATGGACAAAATAATACTAAATAACCATACAGCGCACCATGATGCCATGTGTTTACTGTGGTATAACTTTCAGACAGGAGAAGTGCGGCGGATCTTCCATCTGAATTTCACTGCCTGGCCTGACCATGACACGCCCTCCCAGCCCGACGCCCTGCTCACCTTCATCTCCTACCTGAGGCATGTCCACAGGGCGGGCCCCATCACCACCCACTGCAGCGCTGGCATCGGGCGCTCGGGGACCCTGATATGCATCGACGTGGTCCTCGGACTGATCAGTCAGGATCTAGAAGTGAGTACTGGACAGATTCTGGTGCACAGGTGACCGGAGGTGACACTGATGCCAAAATCTTTATCAGTGCTATTTTTGTGAGGCACTCAGAAGCCACTTGCCCAGCACCCCTGTTGACCCCTTTTATCTTCAGCTTGTATGAGATGAAGCTGATATTGTTTCCACCCTGCAGAAATGCTCAAGTACAAAAGAACATACATTTTGGAAGGGAAAGATCTTGATTTTTTTACAGTTGTTATTATTGCATATGGGTGGGGAATGTATGCTTTTTTATTCAATTTAATGCTAGGAACTCTATCTTTAAACAGTTACTCCCAATCTAAACAGTTATTACTAAACCAAGAATAAGAATATAATCTTTTGTGGGCCAGCCAGATAGCTCAGCCAATTAAAACACCTGCTTAAGTAGACGCAGGGGCTGGGGTTTGATCCCCTGCCTGCTGTGCTGGCCCCGCCCCCCATGGTGGGCTGAGACAGGGTGGACTGGGTGTGGTGGTACGGGCCTGTAATCTCAGTGCTTGGGAGGCTGAAAACAGGAGGATCACTACAAGTCGTTATCTGTGCTGGGACCCTGTAGACCTTGTATAGAAGAAA
>NW_004524604.1:3746967-3764794 GCF_000260255.1 Octodon degus | reverse complement strand
GGAGAAAGCAGTTCTTACACCTCAAACGCCATTCAATCTAGCTAGAACAAAAACCAAATGATGTATTTCTCCCTTGATTCCAACTCTTAAGTGTCAGCTAAAATTTAAAACTCTTGTTTTACTCTGAAAGCATTCTGTAAGAAAATAGTTTGAACCAGGCGTGGCGGCACACAGACCTGTAATCCCAGCACTCGGGAGGCTGAATAGAAGGATTACTGTGAGTTTGAGGCCAACCTGGGCTACATAGTGAGTTCAAGGCCAAGCTGAACTGTGCAGTGAGACCCTGTCCCAGTTTATGTTGCTTTTTAAATTGTAAAAAAATTTAATTTGGGAGGAAGAGAATATCTGCTGAAGATTTTCAACCTACTCTAATTCTTAGAAACATCATAGATGATGACAAAATCCATTCACCAAGTCGCTTTCCAGGACAGTTTCCCAGAACAGAAGCAGCAGTGCAGGGTGCAGAGCCTACACAAGCTGTCTGTCTGTGAGCTTCTTGGGGTCAGATGCCGTCGCCCTCTGTCTGACGCGCTCTGTCTCCTTGCGCAGTTCGACATCTCAGACCTGGTGCGCTGCATGCGGCTGCAGAGGCACGGGATGGTGCAGACCAAGGTGAGTCCGCTGCTGGGTCCTGCCCGACACTTCTGTGGGGAGCCCGCGCCGGTGCGCTCCCTTGAGCGCCGTGGAGCTTGGCAAGACTATGGCTGCAGGAAGCCGGCCTGGGTTGGAGGGCCACTGGTTGCCAGGTGAAGTGAGGCCTGCCTCCAGGGGGCGCACTGGGTCAGTCAGGTGGCCTGGAGGTGGCAGGAAGAGGATTGGCTGGTGGGTTGTGCGTGGTGTGAGACGGCCAGGAATGGGAATGGGTGTGGGAGATATAGGAAGGTAAAAGACGGGAGCAGAAAGGAAATGAAAAGCTGCTTGTAGTCCTGCTTTAAGAGATTGTTGGCTGCGCGAAAGCTGTTCACATCCCTTTTCCTAAACACGTAGGCGTGCAAACTATTGTTCACGTGTGTATTACTATTTTAAATCACATTTAACTGGGTTTTTTCACTAGTTTGCATTTAATATATTAATTTTTCCTACTTATTTTCAGCCTCATTTGTTCCTTGTCAAAAAAAAAAAAAACCCTCAGATCCCTACACCACCCACTTAGTGGCAACACAGAGATGCATTTTCAAACATCTTAGATTTCTGTTCAAAAATGTTGAAAGAAAAATTATTTTATATTGAATGTGTTAATTGTATTTTGAGAAAAAAAAAACTTTGATTTCAGTAAACACACCTTATCTCCAGTTCTTTCACTCCAAAATATTTAAAGAAAATTATTTTTAATAAGTTCTTGGGTTTTTTGTTTGTTTTTGTTTTTGTAGTACCAAGGAATGAACTCAGGACCCTGTGCTTGCCAGGCAAAAGTTCATTCTACTGAGCTATCTCCCCGCCTCCCTGGTTTTTTATTTTACCTTTAAAACATCAAGATGAGTTTTAGTAAATCTACAAGAAGTTTTGTAAGAAGCTTATTTTTCCATGCAATATTATCAGAGCATCAAAACAGAAGTGGTCCACCACCTAGAGACAAACAGCTCTGGAAGTTTCACCCCACCCTCCGGCTTTTCCCCTCTCCATTTTGTCAATTTAGTTTCTGTGTTTTTTATCATTTTTATGACACTGAGCAACTTGTGACCTGCTTTTTATAGTCCACACTTAAAATTTTTCCATACTCATAAAACCCAAACATCATTCCCTGTAGTGGTTAGAACTAGGTATGGTCATCCCCTGGTGCCGCTAAAATCAGTCTCTCCCGCCCACTCTCAACCACAGGACCAGTACATCTTCTGCTATCAGGTCATCCTGTATGTCCTCACGCAGCTTCAGGCTGAAGAAGAGCAAGGAGAGCAGCCCCAGCTTCCGGCGTGACGAGCGCGCAGCAGCCTTCCGGCCCCATGTCTCCTCCGCCTTGAGACCCCTGCTCTCCAGGCACAGAGCAGCCACACTGCGCAACGTCAGCCTGCGCACTGCTGACCACACAGGGCCGTCTCTGTACCACGACTGCAAATGTCATCTCCACAGCTGCATCCACCTCTGATAGTTCTTAAATTGTTTAAATGATCAGTGGCAGGTATTAGGGCTAAAGGTACCATTTGCTTATAGAGGACATTGTTACAAGGACATGCTGAGTCTACTTCTAATGTACCAATCTTGTTTATAGCAAATTTTTTCCAGTATTTTAATAGAGTTATTTTATAGGGGATACTTGAAACCAGTATTTAAGCTTTAAATGACAGTAATATTGGCAGAAAAAGTAGCAGATGTTTACTGTATCCATTTCTAATGTTTACTACATAGATTATCCTGTAATATATTTATATACTTTTTCATGAACCTAGAGTTATCGGCATCATCTGCATTGACGGAGTTAACTGCATCGCATGTTTGTAATGCGGCTTCTCACTTTGTAAATAAAAATGTGCAGAAACACATTTGTAGGGTTTATTCTTTTTTTTTTTTTAATATTTATTTATTTATTGTGTGTGTGTATGTGTGTGGCCAGCTCAGCCCACCAGGGGGCGGGGCTGGCGGGCATGTGGTGCTGGGGATTGAACCGCGGTCCCTGTGTTTTGCTTAGCTTAGCTTGTTCTAAGTAGGTGCTTTAGACCACTGAGCCATCTCACCAGCCCCTGTAGGGTTTATTCTTAACAGCACCCAGGCCTCTGGGAAGCCAGTTACCTCATGATGCCAGCTCCCATCCGCTCGCTTGTTCACTGTTGTGCCAGCCTCCGGCTGTGGGAGTTCCCAGGGATCCAGTACACCTTCATTAAGGGCTGACATGGCCAGGATGGGCTGCGCAGCAGCTGTGAAATCCAGTTTCCCTCTTCGACCCCCGCAAGTGATGTGTCACTCAGAATATTGCAAGTGATGCTCAGGATTCTCAGCCAACCAGAGAGTGGTCACACAGCAGCTTCCTACCTGCTTGGCTGTGCCGTAGAGGAAGGCAAACAGATCCAAGCTCAGGGGAGACGGAGTCCCGTGCCTGATTCCCTAGCCTGATTCTCAGTGTTGCCCTGTCCTGTCCAGAGACCTGGCATGCTGCATGCCTGCTCCTACCGTTGCACCAGCTCTGCATCTGTGGGCTGGAGCCACTCTTCCCTGAGCGTGGATGGCCAGGCCCTGCGCCTGGGGAAGAAGGCTCTGCAGGCAGAGGTGATACCGATCAAGGTGCAAAGCTCCTTGGTGGTGCTTCAGTCTCCACTCAAAGTGACTAAACTCTGGCAAAAGAAGCTTCACCACATTCTCACCTCAGCTGGAAGAGTTGGAGCCAACATCATAAATTGAACTCACAAAGTTTTCTATTGCTCTAAAAGCCCTTTGGAAGCCCTGTTGTAAGCCCAAGTCCTGCCTGGTCTCCCATTTACCAGCATACAAAACTAGGCCTGAAGGCTGCAGAGCCAGGACAGCTCCGAGCTCCCATCTAATGACACAGACTGGGAGCGCAAAGGCAGAGGGCACTTTCTAGAAAGAATGTGGCCGGAATGGAAATGGGGAAGAGATGCAGGTGTAGGTCTGTGACACCAGAATGGGGGCATCAATATAAACGTGCCACAACTGCCCAGGATCCGACGCCCTGCTGTGGCGGATACAATACAAGCTGCTCATTGGCCTGGGAAGCAGGGAAAGGGACAGCACCTGAGGCCCTCAACTGTCAGAGTAAGCACAGCATGGCTCTTCCTACACTTGTAGCAGCTAAGTACTAGAACACATAAACCTGAAACGTACGCCTCAAACTTACTCATCTCCAGTTTATCAAACAGTTTGGACAGGTAACTGCATGCAGGCCACTCCTTCCCACCAAGCATACAGGTGCTCTGTGGTCAGCACATGACTTCCAACATCATCATGGGGCTCCCCTGCCCAGCCAGGAGGAGAGCGCAGGGACTGCATGTGGGCCAGCTGTGTGGGCTGGGCCAGACCTGGAGGGCACACCCAGCACAGCCATGCACTATCAGCAATAGCTGGCAGCCCCACTAGGGGTAGTTGGCTGAGCCGCCAGCGTGCCACCAAAGGGGAACACGAGGTATAATGGAAGATACTTCTGAAGCCATCGCAGCTGTATATTCTAAGATGCATTCTGGGGAGAAGGTGGAGAAAGGGCGTCTTACGCCCTGCTGGAATGTAAAGTACTAGCCACTAGGGAGAGCAGTATGAGGCCTGCTCAAAACGAAAACTGGAGGGGCCGGGGAGATGGCTCAGTGGAATAAGTGCTTCCCTGACAAGTGCAAGGGCCTGAGTTCAATCCCCAGTTCCGCAAAAAAAAAAAAAACGAAAACTGGAAATAGAGTTCTGTGTGTGATATAGCTAACCCATTTCTGGGTGTAGACCCAAAGAAATGAAGTCAGCACAGCAGGCAATAGCTCCGTGCTTCTACTTACTGTGTCACTTCATAGTAGCTAAGTCAGAATCTGCCTACATACTCATCAACAATGACTGAGGAAAATACACAGTGGAGTATGATGCAGCCATAAAGAATGAAATCATTTGCTGCCAAAATAATGGAACTGGAGTTTGTCGTGTTAAAGACAGACAAGAAATGACAGGTACGATATATTCTCTCACATGGAAACTAAAACAAAAACCTGAAAGTGATTTCTAGGCATAGAGGTAAGGGGACTGTGAGGAGGGAAGGGTGGAGGTGATTAGATCTAGTTGCATGCTCCACACAAGCTTGGAAATACCACACTTAGGACCATACATACATATAATATTTTTAATCTTTTTATTTATTTGGTACAGTGTCTTGCTATGCAACTCAGAATCACAGTGTTCCTCCTGTCTCAGCCTCCCTAACACTGGGATTACAGGCATGCACTACCATGCCAGGTTTCAGTGGCCGGCTCTGGGTGAGGCCAGCACGACATATGGTACCAGGGATTAAACCGGGTCCTTGTGCTTGCCAGGCAAGCACTTAGACCACTGAGCTATCTTCCCAGCCTATATGTATAACTAATGTGCTAATTTTTTTAAAGAATGGTACCAGGATAGTTAGAGGCTTTGCAGAGCTAGAAACACAATTTTATCCTAAAATCAAAACTTTGGCAATGTCGTTAGCACAGATGATCTGAATGATGATGAACGGGACAGAAATGGGTGTTGGGATCCGATCCTGTTTGGGGGAGGCAGGCGCTGTACGGCTGAGCTGTATCCCTGGCCCCAGAGATCAGATTCTTATACCTGTGCTTCCAGATCACCTGCCAGGTCTGGCTAAAAAAATGACTCATTATCTAAATATAATGTGATAAAAAAAAAACAAGAGATAGAACAGTTTACCACAGCTGGGTTCCAGCAATCAATGCCTTACAATGCAAGTGTCCCTATTTTATTTAATTTATAAATGCTCAAGCTACCTGGTTATGGTGGGTATAAACATGACAAAGTGCAGGCCAGACTGAATAAAATTTTAAAGCCAACAAAATCTTTTTTTTTTTTTTTTTTTTTTTTTTTCCAACAAAATCTTAGTGTGCCAATTTGGGAATGCATTTGAGTACGAGTAACCAAAAATCAACCAGATGAATTTCAATGAGATTTCCTTTCCTTGGGTTAAACAGGTTCAAAAGGCTGTCCCTAGGATTGACTCCTTTAGGGTCTGGCTGTGGATGAGGCAGCTCCACCCCATACATCCCTATATCAGAAAGAATATAGCAGTATCAGAAGACAGTTTCCGAGGTGGTACAGTCCTGAGCACTACCTCGGTTCCAGACGTAGGAAGGAGAGACCAGTGGACCCTGGGAGGCAGCGAGTACTGTGCACCCCAGTTTCCAACACACCATCCTTACACCATCAATTTTTTAAGATCTTGTTGAACTAGAAGCATTTGATTTTTATAACTGTTGAGGGCAACTGCGGAAATATTTTTATTCATTTGCCCCAAAGGACCCAGATTCCAACAACAAGGCTCAGCAAACCCTCAGGCCCTGGTTAAAGTGTGCTAGACTGGGGAGAGCATGAGGCGCTCGCTGCGGGGCAGACGCGGGCAGACCCAGGTGGACAGGTGCCGCCGGAGATCACAGGAGAGGAGAGCTGGCGGCACCACCAAAGTCCTCCTCTGCGACTGTGCGGAGAGGGGACGCTGCAATAGCGCTCACTTCCCAGGCTGGCTTCCCAAGTTGTGTCTGGGCTCAGATGTGTCATCCTCCTTTATAAGAAAGGAAACTGAAGCCTAAGGGGGTCATTACTGGCCCTGGGTCGCCCCAGTGACCAAGGTAAGGGCTTCCATTCCACGTCGGCCTGGTCCAGGTCCTTCCTGCTGCGTCTGCTGCATGCAGTGGGCAAGCTCACTGGACAGCTGGCTTCTGGCCTCACGCTGTCCCAGCCCCACCTCCAGGCTTCCCAGAAGCCCCAGCTTTGAGGAGCTCAAGGTTAGCCCAATCAGTTACAATGCACTGTATCTAATTAACACTTCTTTGTTTTGTCTGTTCTAAAGATACACATCAGCCAAGCTGGGTAGCACAAGTCTATAATCCCAGTACTCAGCTGAGGCAAGAGGATCTCCATGAGTTTGAGGCCAGCCTGGGCTACACAGTGAACTCAAGGCCAGCCTGAACTACACAAGGAGACCCTGTCTCAAAAAAAGAAAAAAATCCCGCGTGGGGTGCCAAGTAGCTGATACTCCAGCGTGTCTGTAAGCCCTGTGAGATGACAGTCGTCTGGCTGGACTTCCAGGCCCTCACATCAATTTGTGTTTGTTTCTGTCTTAAAGATGCCTGTGCAGTCCTGTCCCTCATCCTGGTGAATACTAATCCTCACACGCTTTCAGAACAGAGCACTGAAATTCACCATTTAGCTATAGAGGTCTATACAGAAGAGATTTAGAAATTTATTTTTTCATAGATTCATTAAAATTCATGGTAGTAGGGGCCAGGGAGATGGCTCAGTGGAATAAGCACTTCCTTGGCAAGCGCAAGGGCCTGAGTTCAATCCCTGGTTCAAAAAAAAAAATCATGGTAGTGTTCATTCTGCACCTGAAAATCACTTCTCTTCCTCCCACTTTTTCTCCCAGTACTGTAGATTGACCCTCAGCACTGAGCTACATGTCCAGCCCCTTTATTTTGAGACAAGATCTCAGTGTTGCCAGAATGGCCTCCAGCCTGGGGCCCTCCTGCCTCAGCCTCCCAGCTTGCTGGGGCTGTGGGCATGCAGCTGTCTTCACTCACAACTGCCAGCCATGTCTGCGGTGGCCCATGCCCCACTGCCCTGTAATCCTGAGGACCAGCATCCTTCCTGCCTGTGCCTGCTGCACGCTGGCGAGCCTGCACAGATAGCTCCTCAGCCCAGTCTGCAGGTGGGTGCACGGGAGCCCACGCATGCACGCAGGGACTCGTCAGTCATGCGCCAGGTGGGCTGGTGCTTCTTCTGCGCAGAAGCCTCAAGCCTGTCACTGCTAGACCCTGGGCCTGTCTTCACAGCCACAAAGACTTATTAAAAAATTCCATAATGATCCCTGTCAGCAGATTAACCCACAAGGCATGGAGAATGCTTGCAAAATCAAGTGGTACAGCATTTAATCTCAGGTAGCACACTATTTTACAAATGAAACTAGAGGGGCTGGCAAGATAGCTCAGCGGTCTAAAGCACCTGCTTAGGCAGGTGGAGGGGACCAAGGTCCGATCCCATTCACCACTGGTCTCAGGGTAGGCTGAGCTGGCCGAACAACAAAACAAAACAAAATAAAAATAGAAACAAAATGGAACAAAAAGAACCCAAATAAAAACACATTATATGGGCTGGAGAGATGGCTCAGTGGTCTAAAGCACCTACTCGGAACAAGCTTGGCAAAGCACAGGGACCGCGGTTCAATCCCCCAGCACCACATGCCAGCGAGCCGCGCCCCCTGGTGGGCTGAGCTGGCCACACACACACAATGAATAAATAAATAAAATTAAAAAAAAAAAAAAAAAAAAAAAACACATTATGGCCGTGGATAGAGCTCGATAGCACAGCGCCTGCCTGGCAAGCACAAGGTCCTAAGTGTGATTCCTGGTACCAAAAAAATAAAAAGCACATTATGTATGTGATAAAGGTGGCATTTCTATCAGTAGAGACAAAATGAATGTTATGGTTTGTATCCAGTTGTCACCCCAAAACCTCATGTGTTCATAGGTGAGGCTTGGGGGAGGTGACAGGATCACAGGTGAGTGATACTCAGGGGTAGATGAGTCCCCTGATGAGTTAGTTTGTGGCTAAATGTGATGTTGGGAGGGAAGCCCACTAGGAGAGGCAGGGGGTGAGGGTGTGGCTGCGAAGGGCCCATTCCCCTCCTCTGGCTCCAGTCCCTCTCTGCTTCCCCCACCTCACATGAGCAGCTCTCCTCCACAGCCCACTGCCACGCTGCCTGCCTAGGAGCCAGCTAACTATGGACCGCAACCTCTACCAATTGCAGCCCAAAGCAGCCTCTCTTCCTTTAACTTGTGGATCAGGTATTTTGTCCCAGCAACAAGAGAATGACTAAGGCAAGGATTAAATATATACTCTTGGAATAATTAAGCATAAAAAATCAGATTTTTAACATGCCAAAAATTGAATTCAAAAATAGAATAAATATGTACATACTCAGACCATCAAAGGAATACAAAAACATAGGGGAAAGTATCTTTAATGATGTCAGCATAGAGAAGTGCAGGCTTACCTACTGCAGGCTGTATTCCGCACACGCTGCAGTGCATAAGTGTGTTGTGTCCCCATATGGACTCCCGAAAGGAGCTGAGTACATTTGTACAGAGTCATGTGCCATACAAAAAATATAAATATTCTAATATTTAGAATTTTTAAACATTTTAAAAGACAAACAAAGCTGAATGTGTAAAAACTATAAAACCTTACATTAGAAAAAGAAGATAAATGACAATAAGTGCTGGCCATGTGTGGGACAGACGCACCGTCACCACTGGGATTTGTTACTGTCCATAAAGTGAAACAGTGCAGCACAGACACCAGCAAAGGGCAAAGGCCCCAAGTACTCTGCTTCATGCCCGATTTTGCAAATGAGTTTCAAGGGAGGTGTTTTACAATTCCCATGGTCCAGCAAGCCTGCAGGAGCCCAGGTCCTGGGGGGAGAGGGAGCCAGCATCAGACAGCCGGGTTGGCAAGCAGTGGCAGTGCCAGTGCAGGGCACCACGGCACCCACACACAGAGCGCTGTGGATGGCTGTGACTACAGCTGGGTGAGGAGTTACCTCCTCATGTGCATGGTGACGCTTCCCTGGCTCTGCCACTGTGCAGAGTGAGGTAGGTCAGGCTCGTGGGTAGAAAGCCTTTGTGATGGCCCCCTCTGCCCTGCCAAGCAGCACAGGCATGGGCCATTCTCATGTTCTTCAAAGGACTCTGTGCACACACAGATCAGGATGCGTGTGGAGGTGTGGGTCTCTAGGGAGTGACAATACAAGCTTTTGCTTCTTGAACCCATGTTTTCTTTAACTGCCCTCAAAGCTTCCATAGTGTCTGTGATCAAAAAAGATATTCCGACTCTTCATAAGTAACAGTGGTTTGAAAAAAGAGCTCCATTTTTTGGTAAAAGCTACAGTTTTCTCCTGAGTGCCACAAGGACCTGCCCTGGCTCAAGAAGTGACATGGACCCAGGCTGAGCTCAAGCCTGCATCAGAGACCATGTCTGCCTGGGTCCTGATTCTTGTTGCATGCAAACCCACAGAAGGGTGCGGTGCCCCTGGCATTGAAGGTCCCACCCCCTGTGCACCCTCTATTCCAGGAAAGCAGGCACACAGAGTGACCCTAACCTGTGCACCCCAAAGAGCCCCCTGAAAGGGCAGAACACCTCAGAAAGTGATCCGACTGCAGCTTGCAATCTGCACAAAAACACAAACAAGTTTTCTAACACTTGATGCTTCAAGGCTCTGCCAGGGGCGTCCAGCCAGCAGTTCCCACCATCTTTCCTGGCTGCTCTGGAGGGCTGGGGCCTGTCTGGCCAGCAAGTTCACACTGATCACAAAAAGTGAGAGGGCCACTCGGCCCCGATGGCCCAGAGGTTGCAGCCAACGTTTCAGCCCCCTGCAAGAAAGCACTGGTCTCTTTAGATGTCCGCTCAGCAGGGGCCTCTGCGCAATCCCGGCTCTGCTGTCTGTGTTTGTTCTTCAGCCTCCTGTATGCCTGATACACTGGTGAGAAAATACACAGGATTAAAAACAGGGTCACCAGGGACCACGGAGAATGGCTCAGTGGGATAAGCGCTTCCCTGGCAAGTGCAAGAGCCTGAGTTCAATCCCCAGTTCCGGAAAAAAAAAAAAAAAACAGGGTCACCAAAGACTAAATGTGGGGGCACTGTATTCTTGTGCATACCCTTGGTGTCTGTTTCCACCATGTGTGTATAAACACACACAAAGAAGTTGGGGGAATTGCGGAACAAGGTGCTCCAGGCTATCAGAGTAGTTCTTGCTCTCTGGAATTGAGGCTCCTCCATCAGGTTGCTGACACCTCATTCGTGTCGTCACTCAGTGGGGCAGTCCGCCAGTGATCCTTCTGCCTCAGCTTCCCCAGTGCTGAGACGACAGGCATGCGCCACCATGCCCAGCTTCAAATGCTTTTTTTTTTTTTCCTGTATTTTTAGGGAAGGGTCTACAAGGTGTTCAGGGTCTCACTACTAGATTGGACTTGTAGTGATCCACTTGTTTTCAGCCTCCCAAGTGCTGGGATTACAGGCATGCACCACCATGCCCAGTCTCAACTGCCATCTCAGCATGCCCCAGGGATCAAACATCCCAGCCCCTGTGTCTGCTTGCAGGTGCTTTAACCCACTGAGCTATCTGGCTGGCCCTAAAACTTTGAGAAGGACTTTTTTTTTTTTTTTTATTTGCATTTCTTGAGTGATCAATGATGTTGAACATTTTCTTTTTTTTTTTTTTTTTTTTTTTTTTGTTACTTCAGGCTGCTTTAAGGATGGGTGAGGTACAGCTTTTGGAGCTGGGAATTGAACTGAGGTCCTGACTGGACTTGCCCAAGCAGCACTTTAAACAACTGAGCTATCCAGCAAGACCCCTCAAATGTTTTTAAAACATTTTTTCTATAAAATACCCACCACTTTAAAGTATCCTGTTTATGTACTTTATTGTCCACAAATACATCAGGCTAAAAATTTATCACAGGAAAAACATGATACAAGTTTGGATTTTTTTTTTTAGTTGGTAAACTGGATGGACACAGTGACAGTTCACCCACCTGTAATAATGAGCAGTCCATCCAGCAGCTGGAAGAACCCATAGGCCAGGGGGAAGTTAAACATCTGTACCAGGTCCCCAGCAGTGAATGACAGCTGAAGCATGGTGATACACATCTGAATGTTCTGAGCTCCGGTTTCTAAGGAAATTGTCCTGCACCTGGTGATGAAAACATTGGTTACGCATCACCAAGAAGGACTCTTCTCCTGCCTTCTCTTGTGGATAACAACACACATAAGCCCTGAGGTCAGGAAGTAAATGTGCTGGATTCATTCATTCAATAATTATTTTCAGGGCACCTGCTCTGCAGGGCAGTCTCCAGAAAGGCACTGTGGGCTGGACCTTGTGAACCTGCTCTGGGAATCTGGATGGAAAGAGACACACACACACACACACACACACACACACACACAAGGTTCAGTAATAACCTAAGACGAAATTTAACCTAGGGCTGGGTAATTGCTGCAAAAATCCAGACAAGCTGCAGAGTAGCTAGAAAAGCATCATAGAAGAATGAGGCTATATACTGGAGTGCAGGAAACATTCAACGTGGGAAAATTATAGAAACTAAATATCCAGGGGGATGCCAGGAGTGGTAGCACACTCCTATAATGCCAACACTCAGGAGGCTGAGGCAGGAGGATCATGGCAAGGTTTAAGCCAGTCTGGGATACAGAGTGAAACCCTGTCTCAAAAATCAAAAATTTAAAAAAAGCTCCTTGAACAGGTGCAAGGGTGACTTATTCAGGAGACCTTGCAGTCACCCAGCCAGTCTGCATGGAGAGAAGGAGAGGAGGAGATGAAATTGGAATGTTGAGTTCAGTTCAAACCAAACAACACTAGAAACAAACACAAAAGCCAGTGGTCTTTTCTACTTTTCTATACTTCTTGTTTTGCTGATTGCAGAAAATGAAAGATGACAGAGAAGAGAAAAGCCAGAACTTGGGGTTGGATTAAGCTCATCTGTTTGTAGCTGGTAAGGGAGCTGGCAGGCTTTCCCATATGAAAGTGGAGAAAGGAGAGGTGTTCTGAACATGAATGTGGTATGTATGAGCTTAACTGGAAGATGGGGCTGGAAGTACAATCAACGGTACAAGGCAAGGTCTGTGGTTCACATTGTATTTGTACTTGCTTATTTCTTGCTACCCTCTCCTCCTTCATTTCTTCCAGTCATTTGCCAGTAACACTGTGTGGTTGAGCTACAGTGCTGGAATCCACACCTGGACCACTCAGCAGGCAAACACACTCCCAGTCCTCATTTTAGTCAGGCCATGTGGTAGAGAGGACAAGGCTACTGAGTACACCCTCATAATCACAGTATGCTCTTCTCCAGACTCAAGTTATGACATCCAGCCACTCAACTTCAGTGCTTCTAATAATTGATTTTGGAAATAAACAGATTCAGTTAAGCTTAATCATTAAGTCAGCTAAGTTAAGAGACTCCTGGGAAAGTGAGTGGATCATGGGGGTGCTTTCCGCATCATTGTGTGGATCACAGTTTATGGCCGGATGTGCTGTCAGGAAGCTGGGCCCTGTTGGAATGCGTCTGGGAGAGTCTATCTCTTGCAGGTGCCCTCCTCATGTCTTGCTTCCTGTCCAGCAGGAGCTGCTTTGCACCACCTCACTCACCCACCCTGCTGTTTCTGCCCCAGAGCCAGTGTACCATGGACCAAACCCTCCAAAGCTGTGAGCCAAATAACCTGTCCTCCTGTAAGTAGCCCGTGTTGAGTATCTGCAAAGCAACAGCAAAGCTAACACCCTGATCCAAGCTCAGATCCTAACTCCACTAGCTCTAGCCTTAGGAGCTGAGCAGATCACTTCTCTGAAGAGTCTACTGATCAATAACATGAGGGTTACGTATCTGCCTCTCGGCATGGTAGCATGGAGTAAACCAGGCAGCCTGGGCAGAAACTTGCCATGTCTGGTAAACCACTGACTGCTCCTTAGTAAGATGGTGGCAGTATAAAGCCAACTGGAAATCTCCCATCCTGCACCTTGGGAATTCAACCCCATAGTTCACTTTTTATTTATTTATTTATTTATTTATTTAGTGTGTGTGTGTGTGTGTGTGTGTGTGTGTGTGTGTGTGGTCAGTTCAGCCCACCAAGGGGTGGGGCTGGCTGGCATGTGGTGCGCGGTCCCAGTGCTTTTTGCTTAGCTTGTTCTAAGGAGGTGCTTTAGACCACTGAGCCATCTCACCAGCTCCACAGTTCACTTTTAATAATTCTTCTCTGTTTTTTTAAAATAGATATATGTGTTGAAAAACTCAAAGTAGACAAAGAAAATATCAAGAACTACAATATCCTTACTCTCACTACTCAGAATTACCAAATAATATATTTGCCAGTATTTTTCGACACACAGAATCTTTCTTGCTTTCTTCTACCAAGTGGGAATCAAAACAAAAACCATATTCTGTTATGTGAGGTAAAGCTTGCCTCGTGAGTCCTTTCCAAAATCACTAAAATTGATGCATCATCTCCATCTCATGGCTTAGTCATGAATTAAATATCTCTGTATTATTAGATAGTTAAATTGTTTCCATTTTTATATTCATAAATAATACTACAATTAGTCTTAGCCTATCAATACTCATGTGCATATCTGATGGAGCCAGTTTTAGAGCAAACCTTTAAAAGTAAAATTACTGAGTTAACAGTCATTAATATTTATAAGTCTGTTGATATGATACTAAATTGCCTTCCAGAAAGCTTAGATCAATTTTCTGTTCCTCATCCTAACAACAATGCTCATCTCATTTGCAGGCACGACAACATGGAATATTGCCATTTTTTACTATTTCATAGCATTCATGAACTGTAGGTATCAATCTGTAAGGGTGATATTTAAGACAAGTTATTTATTTCTCCAGGTTTCTCCTTTCTCTTTTTGTGTTTCATAATTAGTCTTACAATTTTGGCCTAGGGTCCAGGCATGTAGCTCAGTGGCACAGTGCCTGCCTGGCAAGTGTAAGGCCTTGAATTTGATTCCTGGCACCAAAAAAACCACCAAAATTTGGCCCAAAGACAGGATAAAGACTTAACTTCCTAAAACTTGTGCAGGCCCTAGAAGGATCTCTATGCTTAGTGAAACAACTTCATCCCTCCTATCTAATTATTGGAATACAGCAAGAAATGTGTCAGAGGTCAACACACTGCATTAATACCCAAGACCTAGTTTCACATATTACAACTTGCCATCAGTTTGGCCCTTAGTCCCCACGAAGTGTTCCAAGAGCCTCTCACCCTCTTTCCGCTGAGTGTCCTGTCTGCCTACCATGGAAGTCAGAACTCTTCCTCTCTTCTGAGGCAGCCAAGGCAGCAAAGCCTGCCACGAGCCATGAGTTTAATTTACCTTCCTCAAAAATATTCTAGGGGCTGAGGATGTGAGAGCCCTGCCTGGCATAGAGAAGGTCATAGGTTCAAGGCCCAGCACTGCAAGAAAGGAAAATCCGATGGAGAATGAGCTGTACCTTTGCCAGGACTGGCGGGTAAGGAGAGCCAGCAGGAAGCCCGAGATGTGACCAATCAAAGGGAAGATGAAACTGATGGTCAGAAAGCTGGCATCTGAATTCCAGAATTCCTTTGACAGCACCACACCAGCGACTGTGACCACCAGGAGGAGGAGCCCACCAACAATGGCCCCGACCTAAAGTAAATCAGTAAAATAAGCACATGTAAACTTCTTGGGTTTCTTCAGTCTGTGATGCAAAATCTACCCAGGCTCCATGAGGTAGAAATGTCAGAACAATGAAAGGACTTTGAGAACACTAACTCCCCTTTCATTTTATAGTTCTCTGTATCCATGGTGGGGATGGGGGTGTTCCCCAGGGGGAGGCTGCACCCACAAACAGTATTGCATCCTAGTCCATATATACATCTAGTCTCCATACATACAAACCTATGATAAAGCTGAATTTATAAATTAGACACAAAAAATGATGAACAACAACTACTAACAGAATAGAACAAATGAGTCTGCTGTCTTCTGATCATGCCATAGATAATGAGACCAAAATTCCACAGGCAGGGGCCGGGGAGATGGCTCAGTGGAATAAGCGCTTCCCTGGCAAGCGCAAGGGCCTGAGTTCAATCCCAGGTTCCGCAAAAACAAAAAAAAAAAAAAAAAATTCCACAAGCATTGTAGACAGCAACTGTAACACAGACAATGAAAAAGCAAGGTCCTAGGGAAGCCTGGGCTGGCAAACATGAGCGTACAGACCCACGACTGTCCTATGACTTCCTGCTGGCACAAAGGGGACCCAAGTGAGTGAATGCTACAGAAAGGCTTTGTGACTGTCCTGAGAACTGGAGTTGCACATTGCACTGTCACCGCGTCTATGGCACGGAAACGATGAGCAGAGGGTGACTCACTTCTGGGCAGGGTGAAGCAGGACAGCCCAAGATTTCATCACACTGCTTGTCAGGAACGGTGTTCAATGGGAAAAAATAATATGAGTTGTCTTTTCTCGAATTTCCCATCAAACTTATTTTTAGACTGTAGTTGACTGTAGATAACTGGACCCGCAGAAAGCAAAGCTGTGGGTAGGGGAGATGACGGCATGGAGGAAACCTTGAGGTCCAAGCGGGCAGGTGACTTGGCTGCATCAGTACCTGGAGGGGGCTTGGGGAGCTGACATGAATCTGAGTCTCCTTTTGTGATCAGTATCTTTTCCCATAAAGGATCTGGCTGGAAGGATCAAGTGGTAGTTTCTTTTTTTTTTTTTTTTTTTTTTTTTTTTAACAATTAGAAAGTAAATTTATTTTTGCACTGTAGCAATAGAACTTTACATTTTGTTTGTAATATTTTCTTGATTTAAGTTTTAGGTCACATTGGGAACAATGTCTTTACATAGCTTTCGATATTCTATTCAGGAATCTTTTCCTAGGGTGATAGTTCCCTTAAAAATGTTGTGTATGCTTTACCTTTTTTAATACTCTGAACAGAACAAAGGGCCTTGGGAACTAGCTGACCAATCGCTGGCTACTCTAAATTGCATTAAGCTCAAGTTCTGTCTTCTCCAGATGTCTAACTTAACCAGGCAGAAGTATCAGCTTTTCCTTGATCATGAATACTCTTATAAAAGTTGAACAGTATTGGGCTGGAGAGATGGCTCAGTGGTCTAAAGCACCTACTTGAAACAAGCTTGGCAAAGCACAAGGACCACGGTTCAATCCTCCAGCACCACATGCCAGCCAGCCCCGCCCCCTGGTGGGCTGAGCTGGACACACACACACACACAATAAATAAATGTAATAAATAAAAATAAATAAATATTTAAAAAAAAAGTTGAACAGTATTGAATAAAGAGTTGGTATTTGTTAGAAACCAAAAAATCTTAACAAAAGTACTAAAATGTGAATAATAGTTTTCTGAATGCTCAAAGTACCTGATGTACTTTTAGAGAAAGATTAAACTTCACCAGAATCTAATAGTGAATTTTAGCCAAAGTTTAGAATATATTTTACAGAAAGATAATTTGGCAGTTCAGAAGTTACTTACCCTATACCATTAAAACCTTCTTAATGAAGTTTATGGAAATTCTTCTGCCTTTATGAATGTATTTGACTGTTTAGGTTACTGTGGCTTTCATGTTTATAATAACTTCTTTAGTTCAAACCTTAAGCTTGTACTCTTACATGTAACTAAAATATACTATGTTTCTATTAGGAAGAAATAAAAAAGCTGAAAAAAGAACTAGAAAACTTTGATCCTTCATTTTTTGAAGAAATTGAAGATCTGAAGTATAATTATAAGGAAGAAGTGAAAAAAAATATTCTCTTGGAAGAAAAGTTAAAAAAGCTTTCTGAGCAGGTTGGAGTGGAGCTAACTAGCCCTGGTGCTGCTTCCGAGCAGTCTGACGATGAAGAGGAAAGCCCTGTTGATTTCCCCATTTATTAAGTGTCACGTGTAATTGTAATCTTATTTAGCTATTTATTTGTTTCATATGTTAAAATTTCATCTGGAAATCAAGCAAGTCTGAACTAAGGAATTTCTTGATATTTTGTATTTTTACTTGGAGTTTTAGTAAATAAAACTGGAATTTTTAAGCTACTAGAATATATTTTTGAAGACTTTTAGAATCAGGACCATAAGACAGGCAGTGAGTGAGTTTCCCTATATTCATAATCTCTTTTTCTTAAAATATTAAAAAGGTAACTTTAAAATTTAAAATTAGAAGTTTTATATAACTTTTGTGTATATTAAGACTCATGTCCTAAACCTATATATATTTTATATATATTCATACACAAAAGTACACATTGAGTTATGAGATTAAGCCATACATTTGTTAAATGTCTAGCAAACATAAATTGAGCTTGACGTATATAAATTTTAAAGTGAATTACTGATTCATTTGTTATCTTCAAATTATCACCCACTTAGCATCAACAAAGTTCAACCTTTGTAAAACTTGGGAGCTTATCATTCATTGCCTTTTTATATCTAGGGACTAAAATTAATATATGGATTCTGAAAAGTTTTTGAACAAGTATGTACAACTGGAAAATTCATTTGTTCAAATGCTAGACAATATAATCATCTATTTCACAATAGACAAACTCTTGAAATATTTTTACCTTTTTAGAATGGCAGAATATTCAAGATTTGAAT
>NW_004524604.1:3723599-3746602 GCF_000260255.1 Octodon degus | reverse complement strand
CACCGTATGGGTTTCCGTTAATATTTGTTCCTATGAGTTCCAGTGTTTGTTCCAAGAGGTCTGCTAATGGCACTGCCCTGATTTCCAAGAGTCCAGGATCATCGGGGTGATGCTTGAGTACCAGGGCGATTTCAAATTCGTGACTAACTACAGAGGAATGCCAGCAATACTGTTTGTTGCTTTTCTCTACTGGCACCCAACCGGGAATGTGTCCATTTTCATCGGGCACTGGAGTCCCCTGCAGCCGGTCTATTTCCTCGGCTGGTATCCAACACTCGGGAACAGGTCTGAAATCCTCCTCAACATTCCAAAGAAATTCTTTTGAGTTTTCTTTGGCACGCAGAAAATTCTTGAATCTTTTCTCAGCTTGTTTGTTGGGTTTTCTATCTAATCGGGCCCAAAGGTATGGCTGATCTGATGCGCCCTCTTGGCGGAGGGCTCATCTTTCACCTCCGTCACAAACACACACGGCATTTTCCGCTGCACGGAGCCCAGGCGCCTCATGGTGGGTTCAAGAAGTAGGGAAAAGGGAGAGCGCGTCTCAGCAAGGCTGCCGGAGCCTCCTGGGGAGCCTCCCGCAACAGACAGCCGCAAGGCGCAGGGCACCCGCATTCGGCGCCTGGGCAAGTGGTAGTTTCTTGTTGCTAGGAGAAAGTGATGCAATAGGTGGAATCTGACACCTAAGGACCTGTCTAGTGCTGTAAGAAAGGACCTAAGGAGTATTGATACAGAAAATAGGTTCGTGTAGCTCACAGTTCTGCAGCTCAAGACTGTCTGCTTAGCTCTGGCAAGAGCCAGGGGCGGAGGGTGTCACAGTGGTGGGAGTGTGTGCAAGGGAGGTGAATAGGGGAGGCAGAGGGTGCTCCGGGCACCATGCCTCCCCATCAACAATCCGTTCCCATAGGATCTACCGTCCAAGTACTAACCAGGCCTGACCCTGCTTAGCTTCCAAGATGAGACGAGATCAGGTGCGTTCAGGGTGGTATGGCCACAGACTCCCATAGGATCTCCTCCAGCTCCGCGAGCCCTGCGTGAACCCCTTCCATGAGGGAGTACATTCGTGACCCAATTACCACACTCTGAGCCCTGCCTTTTGGAGGTGCCGACACAGTGCTCACTGAAACAAGCACACCCAGCCTTTGCAGCAGAGGCCCCTTCCTGGTAACCTGTTGTCTATCGCCTGCCCTGCGTGCCCTCATCTCCCACCACCAACAGCTTCTAGTGCTGTGACCCCTACCCTCCCATTCTTCAGATGAAATCTACCTGTTTGTCTAAGACAGCCTGAGCTAGTGTGAGTGGAACAGGAAAAATACTCTAGCTTCTTCCATACACTGGACCCAGGGCATTCACACTGAGATCTGTCCCCATCCCTTTTTATTCTGAGACAGGATCTCCCTAACTAAGTCATTAAATTCCCAGACTGGATTCTAACTTATGATCCTCCTCCCTCAGTCTCCCAGAGTGCTGAGAGGATGAGCAGACATCCTAGGTCTAGCTCCACCTCTTTTTAGTTTAACAAAAACTAAAAATTCACCAACATTCTAATAGTTTGAATTTTCAATCTGACGCAAAGGAAACATGGCCTCGGGTGTCTGGGCCACCACAGGGCTCGGCTGCAAGTGCCACACCCCAGGCTTGGAGGGAGGGCGAGCCACACGCCTCCTCACCAGGTCCATGGTGACTTGCATGATTCTGGGTGAGAAGGACTGGCTGTGAAAGAAGCACAAAAGGCAAACAAGAAAACCTGAGGTGCCACCGATGTGCCCAGGGGTGGGCCTTTCCACCACTCAAATATAGAGACCCTGGTGGCCAGAAGATACTCAGAGGAGACCCCAATTGTGAATTCCCTTCTTCCTCTATCAAAAAGGGATTTCAGGGGCCAGGGAGATGGCTCAGTAGAATAAGCGCTTCCCTGGCAAGCACAAGGGTTCAATCCCCAGTTCCACAAAAAAAAAAGTAGATTTCAACATTTAAAATCTAGCAGGAGCAAAAGACATTAGTGACGTCTAACAGAGGATATGGAAGTATCAGTATTGGTGGTGGTGGTGTTAACTGTAAGAAAAGACATTGCGCAACAGCCATGTTTATCACAGCACAACTCTGGGAAGCAGCCTGGATGTCCATCAGTAGAGAAGTGTAGCGCGGCACACTCATCACAGCGGAGCACTGGTGAAATTCTGTATCATTTCTAACGGGTTTTTTAAAAACTATTCTTTGTTCTCTTTTTTAAAAAAGTTAAGGACAAACGTGGGCCACATGTAGGAAAAGGGGTGCCTCTTGAGGAAGATTTTTATTTGTTCATTTATTTCTGTTGTTGTTTTGACTTTTTTATTTATTTATTTATTTATTGTACTTTTTAGTAAGGGACTATAAGGTCTCACTACGTAGATCAAACTCCTAGTGATCCAGCTGTGTTCAGCCTCCCAAAGAGCTGGGATTACAGGCGTGCACCACCATACCCAGTCTCAGTTGCCCCTCTCAGCCTGCCCTGTGGGCTGGTCCAGCACAGAAGGTCGGGAATCAAACCCCAGCCCCTGCATCTGCTTAGGCGCTTTAATCTGCTGAGCTATTTGGCCAGTCCCTGGGATGCCCCTTTGAGATCATGGTGTTAAATGAAATAAATCAGACATATAACTTAAACATTGCACTGTTTCCTTTGTATGAGAAACCTAAAATAAATACATTAAAAAGCAAAATAAAAGACAGACTATATATAGAAAACAGGGAGATCAATTTTTTTGCAAAAGGTGAGGCAGACAAGAGATGGGAGAGGATGAAAAGGAAAGGACATAAAAAGAATGAAGCTAAGGGCCAGGGAGATGGCTCAGTGGAATAAGCGCTTCCCTGGCAAGCGCAGGGGCCTGAGTTCAATCCCCGGTTCCACCAAAAAAAAAAGAATGAAGCTCGGTCATGTGCAAGGACCCACTGCCCACAATGAATGTAAACTCCATGTCTTGCAAACATATACCTATAAAAGGAATTGAAGCTGAAAAAAGTAAGCAAAAATAGAGAACTTAAAATGTAGGACATTTCCAGTCTTCCTCCCATCTCTTTTATAAATAAAATCACAACCAAACACTGCCCATTGGAAATCTACCGACGTCACAATAACAAACACTCATCCTGAGGCAGCCAAAAAAAAGAAAGAAAAAATCCTTCTGAACCTTACTCATTGGTTTTGGAACTCTCTCATTGTCATTGCTATTTGTTTCTCAATAAAATTTTAAAAATAAAATAAAAAACAAAACATCTGAGAATAAAAAATAAACAATAAATAAATGCTCAAAGGAGGGGGCTTTATTTCAAAGCCGGAAGAGGGTGAAATCAAGCAATCAGCATGAAAGCCACCTGTGCGCGGCCAGGGTCTGACCCCAGCCCAGCACTGTCTCTGCTGGTCCTCTCCTGTCCCCTTGTACCCTGCCCTCTAACTGGTTCTGGGCTTGCTGAACCTCCCAGGAGAGTGGCAAAGCGGCTTCCCTGTCCTGTGAGACAGCAAGATCTTAAACTAACCACACCAGACCCCGGACACCTCCTTGGAAAGCCTCCAGGTCACCCAAGGGGACTTCTTCCTTTAAATGTAAAAATATAAGATTTCTTTAAAGCCTCAGGAAAGCAGCAGACATTATGTTCTTCTGTCTTGTGAAGTGATATGCAGCCGGAAAAGTGGACAACACTCTAGAGCTCAAGTTCACTGTTAAGAAAGCCTCCCCTCAGGGCCCAGCCAGGTGGTGACACCTGTAAACACTGGGAGGTGGGGGGAGCCTGAGGTGGGGGGACAGCTGAGAGCTCACCACCTGCGGGGGCTGCACAGCAAGGCCCTACCTCAAAAACAAAACAAAATAAAGCACCAAAGAGCCTTGAGAATGCACAGACCCCATGCTCCTTGCCCACACCAGGCCCTAGCACTTCTGTCACTAACTCAAGTCCCACATTTTCCAGAGCCCTCTGAGAGCACAACAAACCTTAGAGAGGCACAGGGAGCCTGAGACATGGATCCCAAGCCCTTGGGCACACAAGGGGACTGCAGCTGCAGGGCTCAAGCCCTCCACTTTCATATTTTGGGTCTTTGGGTATGAAGACGGGCTGTGACTGGGGTTCTTACCTTCAGGATGATTTTCGATTGTTTTGGCCACTTGTAATTCACATAGATGCCAAAGGCCACTGGGATGGTCAGACATAGCAGAGTAATCCCTAAAAGGAAGGAAAAGTCACCTGTCAGACCTTGTCCCTCTTCCCGATAAGCCTACTTCAGTTTGACTGTCTTTAATTGGACGGTCTTTTGATGAAAGTTCATTTTGTTCTGTATCCATCTCCAAACACAAAGCAACCTTTGAAAACAATCTCAAAGGGCCTACCACAGTAATGAATGCTGCCACATCCAGGCGTGTCTCCCTCACAGAACCCCTCTGACAATCACACGGAATTTTGGAGACAACAGGGAATGTAAAGATCCAAAAACAGAGGACCATTTTAAGTCCATGAAATTCCTTGGGTGTCACCCCTATATAACCACAGCTGTTATTTCCCTAGCTACTCCACAAAGCCCAGAATGCCTGTCACAGACACAATTTCTCCTGCCGTCCAAGTGTAGCCAGGGCATCCTAACATGGGTAGGAACAAGGCCTTTGTATTAGCACAGAAGAATAAAGGCTTTGAAGGCAGCCTGAAAAGGACCCTGCCACTTTGGCCAGCAAGTCTCATGCTGACGTCTTCCAGAAGCACGCCCCATGTCTGCCCAAGCCCTGCCCTTCTGCCTCAAAAGTTATGTGAATGGGCACTTTGGATTTTAGTTGTTCATGAATGGTTCTAGAAACATATTATCAACTACTAAATAACTGACTGATCAGAAAAAGTTTCACTTTTCTATGCACCTGTGGTTTCTAAATAAGGCTCTCGCTCAGCTGTTAACCAACACGGTGAACTCCGCTGCTTTCAGGAGACACCTCTGACCATGGTTTCCACGACGGGAATGAACCCTCACAGACCTCACAGGTCTGAACCCTCAGGATGCCCGCCAGCCTCTGCTGGGCCATTTATAGGGTTTCAGAATGTTGCTTTCTAGCTCTTCTGCAAAGACTGGCCGAGATAAAGCAGCTGATCATTTCACCACACTCCTTCCCAAGCATAGCAAGCACAGGGATCCTTGGAGAAAGATATAGAAGTCCAAGCGCCTCATAGAAGCACATGCTAGGGACGAGCTAAGGAGAGACAGGTTGTCGTGGAGGGCAGACGGGCCTTAATGACCAGTGAGAATCAGTTGCCTCTAGTCCATAAGAAAAGGTCCAGGCTCACGGGCCATGAGAAGGGTGAAGTTGTGCGAAAGTAGAAGTGGAGTAACTAGATCCAATTAACTTTGGCCCACCAACAGCCCCTTGTGCAGGGCACAGTGACACACCCCTGAAGTCCCAGCGCATGGGAGGCTGAAGCAGGGCAACAAAGTTGGAGGCCAGTTTGGGCAATATAACAAGTTCAAGGCCAGCCCTGTCCAAAACAAAAATAAAACAAAACAAAACAAAAAAACAGGAAGAAAAAAAAGAAAGATGAAAAAAGCCCAATTATTTCTAATTATCAAAGGGCTGTAGGTTTTTTTTTTCTTTATTTCTTTTTTAAAAGCAGAATCTCCAGCTTTTGTTCTGCTCAGAATTAAGCTTTCATAGATGAGGTAGTTTGCCTGTTCCTCCCATTTCCCTGTTCCTGTGTCAGGAGCTCGGTCCGCAGTGACCGTATTGGAAGCTGGAGCCTAAGAGGTGGGGGTCTCCAGGGAGGTCTTCGGGTCACCTGCAGGCCCTGCATAGCCCTTGGTGGCACTTGTGAGAGCGCTGTCATGAAAGCTAGAACCTGGCCCCTCCTGGCTTTCTGGCTTCCTATGCAGGAAGTGATTGCTTTCACATGCACACGCTTCCATCAGCACTGCCCACGATGGGATGACACAGAGAGAGGGGACACAGGGGACTACACAAGACCCTGTGTCACGGTGCTTGGACTTTTAGCCTCCATAAATGTGAGCTCCAGGAGCCTCTTTTCTTCATCATGCCAGCACACGGCAGGTCCCTCAATATTGTAACCAAAGGCTGATGTACAGATAGCAGTTAAGAGCTTACACACTGCAGTCAGATTCCTGAGCTACAATTCCAGGTCTGTATCTACCTCCTGCACAATCTTGGGTAAGTTACCTAACCATTCTAAGCCCCTAAAACCAGTAAATGGAACCAGTAGTGATATTTATTCTATGATGTCATTTAGGGATTAAATTAGACCATACAAAATTCTGCCTGTCGAGCTATATGATGAAGAACAGTTAGCGCTGGTACTCTCACCGTTGCTGCTATTGCTGCAGCTCGCAAGCCCAATACAGACCTATGTTCTGATACGGAATGGTGAGACTGTGGGTCAGATCCCAGGACCAGGTGTAGAGATAAAGGCAGAGGGGCATCATTCCCAGGGCAGCCACCGTGGAACAGGTTGTCATGCTGATGCTGAAAAGCAAAATGAAAACAAGGCTTAGGAGGGACAGTTGCAAATTGGAGAGTTGGAAAGAATGTAGCCCCCTACCAACTTGAAGAGCTTAGTCTTTACTGACAGCAACTCCTGGTGCCCACGTCTTAGAGATTACGTGGGGCAAGCTATGGGCACACACCGCTGTCCTATCAGTCAGCAAATGAGGGCCTCACTGTGGGCAGGAAAGATTTCCAGCAGTTCTTGTCACCCGTCAGCCCACATCTACTTGAGCATCTACTTACTCTTCTGGGTCCTGTAGAATTCGGTCTCTTGCACACATTCACTTTCACTAAGATATAATTCGCATATAACAGAATTCAGCATTTTGAACGATATAATTTAGCAGTTTTAGCATAGTGGCAAGATTTTGCAGTAAGGTTTCCAGAATATTTCCACTGCACTAAAAAGAAACCCTGTCCCCACTGTCAGTCATGTTCCACTCCCAACTTCTCCCAGCCTCTAAAAACCCCACAGTACCATTCTTATAGGATTGATTGCTCTTGGCATTTCATATGAAGAGCATCACACAATATGCGGTCTTTTGGTGAGTTCAGTCTCTTTCATTTAGCATGGTTATCAAGGTTTCATTCATGTTTTAGCATCTACCAGAACTTTGTCTCCTATCATGGCTTTTTGTCTTTTATCCTATTACTATGGAACACAGTATTCCACTGATTTTTTGTGTATTGGATCAACACTGCCTTTTGAGAAAAATCTCACTTCAACACACTATAGAATCCTTTCCATATTGCTACACTGAGTTGGCCAGGATTTCACCGAGGACTGTTGCACAAACTGCAGATTCACAAAGGATATTAGATGGTAGTCTTCTTGGGACGTGTTGCTTGTTGTACAATGGACAGGTCTGACAGCACCATTGCAGCCAGGTGCCCAAGCTTGACACTCTTCTTTCTGATGAGATACTATGCAGCCGCAGGGCACCATCCCCGCAGCCCCCCTTTAAAGCTAGCCATGCCTGTAGGCCAAATGTCATGAATATAAATTTGTTGAGGACAGAGGACAAGTTAAACTATCCAACAAATTGAGGATATAGGTTGTCTTGTAAAATTCAGCTGGTTCTTTTAAACAGGAATTGTCAAGGGGTCAGGGAGATGGCTCAGTAGAATAAGTGCTTCCCTGGCAAGTATAACGGCCTGAGTTTAATCCCCAGTTCTACAAAAAAAAAAAAAAAAACAGACAATGTCAGGAGGAAATATAGGCCTATTGTAGTTTTGGTTTGGTTTTTTTGTTTCATTTTTTTTTTTTTTTTTTTTCAGTACTGGGGATCAAACTTGGAGCCCTGTGCTTGTCAAGCAGGTGCTTACACCACTGAGCTACCCTCCCACCCACCACTTGCATGTTCCAGTTTAAAAGAGACTAAGAGGGGGCCTGGCCCTAGCTCAGGCCTTTAAGTGGCTGCTTCCACAAGGCTGTCAGCCTCAGGGTGCTGGAGTTCGAACCTCACACCTCTCCCGCTGGCCAAAAGTGCCCTGAAGGCATTCGAAGAACAAAAAAAAAAAAGAGACTAAGACTGTATTCCTAAAAGCCACCAACAGCAAAACATTTCTCCTCCCCAAGTGCAACACTTTGTAATATTAATCAGCTCATTCTTATTCCTAAATTTGGACACAGTTACTAACGTAATATATGATACTGATTCTTCAGCAACAAGATAAACTTTGAACATCAGACATGCAGTTTTATTTACACAAACCACTGAATAACTTAATTTGATGAAATTTAAGGCTGCTTTAACATTTTAAAGAGTTAAATGATCTTATTTAAATTTCTACTTAAAATTGAGACAGTATTTATGTTTGTATTTGTTTTTAGTTCTAACAAATAATTTTAAATATTTTGAGACTTTTTCAAAACATAAAAATAACTTCAATACATAATTTCTACTTTGTACAAAATATACGAAATATAAACACACATTCTGTAGGACTGCCACAGTGATGTCTCTGTCTTGGCGTCACCAGGAATTAGGACAAGTTTAGAAACCCAAAGGCCGGCTAAGGGCCTGCCCAGAGCAGCTGCTACTATGAACACTTATTTCCCTCTAACTTGTTCAGTATTACCCATCGGGAAACGTCACCCAGCACCTTGTGCCAGATTCCTCCAGACGCAGCAACCCTGGGTAGCACTGCGGCAGCAAGCAGGAAAGAGCAAGGGACGGAGCAGAACCCGGAAAGGGGGGATCAGTGGGAGATGGGGGCACTAACTGTGTGAGCCAACAGTTACTTGCAGGAATGGAAGAAGGTGAGGATTTAGAGCAAAAGTAAGGTTTCTAGGCTTCAAAGTCATGCGGCGCTGGAAGAATTGAGTCAG
This sequence comes from Octodon degus, assembly GCF_000260255.1. Taxonomy (NCBI): domain Eukaryota; kingdom Metazoa; phylum Chordata; class Mammalia; order Rodentia; family Octodontidae; genus Octodon; species Octodon degus. The sequence goes on along the minus strand of NW_004524604.1, from coordinate 3,737,773 downwards.
TTAGCATCTGTTTTAAAGTAAGACTGGAGAGAGGCCCCAATGCTGCTCAAGAGGTGCCTTTTCTTCTTCTCTTTCTTCTGTGGCTGCCCCAAAACCTCAGAGCGCCAGCCAGCTATGTCAGATGCTCTGAGCCAGTTCGGAGGCTTTGGCTATGGCAGCAGCAAGCTCTGCTGTGGGGTCCACCCTGCTGATCCCACCCGTGGCCTCTCTAGCAACTCTGCCCCTCTGTGACGCCCCTACAGTGGTCTGTGAGGAGTCCCTCCACCACCCCAAGGCTGTACAGGAAGTTAGGTGCTGCGCATCTGCGGGCAACATTCTCTTGTCCTACATACTTCCCACACACCCTTGGCAAGTCAATCTGTGCACCGTTCCCCCTTCTGCTGTCGTAAGTCCTAATAAAGCCTCTCTGGGACAGCACTTGAGGCTTTATTTTTTGTTTGTTTTTGTTTTTGTTTTGTTTTGTTTTGTTTTTGCTTATTCACAATTCCATTTGGGTAGAACAAGCTGAGCTGAATACTAAGACCTGGTAACATCAAAGGTCACTGGCACCAAAAGCTGCTTGATTCTAGAGCTGATAATAGTAGCAGTGGCAAGCAGCCACAGAATGAAGGAGAATACCAGAGAGTTGCTGGGGGCCACCACTGCTGGGCACCAAGCATTCCTTATCCTGTAGGTACCACTTGCTGCTGGGAGAGCAGAGAGGCAAGTCACTAACCCAGAGCTGAGAGCACCTACTTTCTGAGATCAAGGCTGTGAGCCGTTTACTACACTTTGCCCACCCTCAGCAGGTTGGGACAAAGAAACATGGTAAGTTAAAGGTGAGTGTGGGACAGCCAGGGAATCTCCTAGGTAGGCAAAGAAGAGCTACCTGCACAGCCCCCACCACTGCCACAGACACAGACCTGGCCACCTTGAAAGTGGAGTGTGGACTCAGGATCCGGGGGAACCATAGCAAAGCTGTCCAGTTGCAACCAACAGCATAGCGCCGCCAAGAAGGCAGTAAGAGTATCAGGAGAAGGCTCAGTCTTTGGAGAACAAAATGGGGTGATTTTCAAAACATAACTGATTTATCTCCTTTTTTGAGGATAACCATCTCTATATGGCTAACAATGTTCATGGATCATAGATTGTAAAGATTTGCAAGAGCCTAATATCTGGGGGAGGAAAGCCCTTTGGTTATAATCTACAAGATGATATGTCTTAATTGTTGCCACAGTCTGAACACGTCCAAAATCTGCATTCTGGAAGTTTAATCTCTCTTTGGGGAGGTGTTCAGAGCAGGACAGTTCTGCCCCCCGGAATGGACTGATTTCATTAGCAAAGCACTCGCCAAGTCAGGTGTGGTGGTGCACAGCCTTCGAGAGACACGGGCAGGAGGACTGCTGCAAGTTTGAGGCCGCCAGCCTCAGCTCCATGGTGAGACCATGTCTCAATGAAACAAAGGAGGGGTGTCTTAACAGGGAGAGAGCAGTGCTTCACCCCATCAAAGACACAGCAGGAAGCCCTCATCAGGAAATGGACAATGGTGCCTTGATCTCAGACTCATTTAAGATTTATATTTTATATAATGTAAGGTCTGAGACCAATCTGTCTTTACATAGAGAAGTAAATGTGTGAAGACAGTTTACTAAATGAAACATTTGCCACTGAGCAAAGGTGCCGATGTTACATGTCCAAGTACATTTACATTATTCTCTGAGAATTCTATTCAATCCCCATTGATCAATGCTTTTCTTTTTCTCTAAACAAATGCCAGCCAGACTGTTGTAATTTCAGAGTCCTCATAGTGGCTGGACAAATACCCGCTTAGGTTTACCTTATTAAAACTTTTCCTAGCAATTCTTGCATGTCTTATATCCCACATGAAATCTAAAATTATTTTATCCTGAGGCCAGGCATGGTAGCGCACCCATGTAATCCCAGCACTCAGGAAGCTGAGGCAGGAGGATCACCGCAAGTTCAAGGGCATCCTGGACTACATAGCGAGATCCTGCCAAATAAATAAATAAACAAAAAATCCTATTAAGAAAGCATTATTGGGCTGGGAGATGGCTCAGTAGAATAAATGCTTCCCTGGCAAGTGAATGGGCCTGAGTTCAATCCCCAGTTCCACCAAAAAAAAAAAAAAAGAAAGAAAGAAAGCATTATTTAAGCAGACTGCTTCCTGCATGAAGTAAAGAAAAGCCTTTGCCACAGGCCTCACTCTTCTATATCCATGGGGATGGTGTTAGGGAAACTTTTCCTGGTTCGTAGCCTCTGATAGTGCTGTACTTTTAAGCTTTGCATATGCCAAAGCCTGGGGGAGGTTCTGCAGGACACCTTGTTAACCTTGAGTTCCTGGAGATCCAGCTCAGCACACCCGACTCCTGCAGCCTTGGCTCAGTGACAGGTAAAACTCACAGCTGTGGGTGGCAAGTCGTGCCACTTGCATCAGGCTGACTGCTACGCTTGGGTCCCTGGGTTATCGTGTCCACCCTCCATCAGTGACCTGGGATAGTGGCCAAGACGATACCAGACGATCCAGGGGCGGTGCCAGTCGTTATAAATAGCAACCAAGCTAGAAATGCGTGCAGTGAATGGGCGTGAGCGCAAAGGCAAGGCAGGCCCTGCATCTCACTGCTGCGAGTTCCAATACAGCACACCCCGGAGACGTGGCCAACTGGGTCCCGACTATTCCCATGCAGAAGAACTGCTGGCAAGATCTGACTTCATCAGAGCAAGATTCCACTTGCATTCAGAAGAATGATAATGTCATCCCCAAACTATTGCAGAGAACAATGACAGAGATCCAGCAGGTCTGGACAAACAGGTAAGCCCTGAGCCTCCTTTGGGACAGGAAGTCCTTTTCTCTTCTCTTCTCTTCTCTTCTCTTCTCTTCTCTTCTCTTCTCTTCTCTTCTCTTCTCTTCTCTCTTCAGTCCTTCTCTCTTCTCTTCCTTCTCTTCTCTTTCCCTTCCCCCTCCCCTTCTCTCTCTCTCTCTCTCTCTCTCTCTCTCTCTCTCTCTCTCTCTCCCCCCCACCTCTTCCTCTTTCTTAAAATGCAATGTCAATAGTATTTTACAACTATATCACAAATAATTCAAATTTTGTTTTATTTTCAAACTCACCAAATCAGAAACTACCTCTCAAGACTAAAGTATACAATTCCCCTCCGGAAGAAAGAAAAAATTATCTGGCAGCCAGATGGACACCATGTGCCACAAGTCACATTCATAGACCTCCAGGAAAGGGCTCAAGGCCCCATTTCCATCCCAATCTGAATGTTGCCTTGCCATTGCCTCCCAGGAGTCACAGTGAGCGCTCATTGAGCACCATGTGCTGTGTGCTATGCCTCTCTCCCAGCCATGCCGGGCACATCTGGACAGAGGTGGGGAAGCCCAGGTCTCTGCTGAAGGACTAAGGATTTCTTTAAAATCCAAAGATAGGAGCTACAATGGCAGAACAGCTAGGGCACAAGGGCATCCTCTGCAAGGAACGGACCTCATAGGTGTCCCAAGCTACACGCCGCTGTGTGACTGAACAGGCTGCCTTTCAGAAGCTGCTCCGGCAGCACACTCTGGCGAAGAGCAATTCTCCTTTAGTCACTTGTCAGCACCCATCACTGCACTGCCGCACAGAGCTGACACATCGACTGTGGGAGACAGCTCCCAGTGACCACAGAGTCTCCAGAGCGAAGCCAGAAAAGCCCTCTGGCTGGTACTGTGGTGACAGAGAGAAGCCGCCCTAGCAGTTTCAGATAAAACTTTCAAAACTCAGGTAGGATAAGGAGATACTTGTATTTTATAATTTTTTCTTTTCCAATAATCACATATACTTTAGACCTGAAAGAACCTCAGATCCACTCCTGAGTCCACACCCAAGAGAATAGAAAGCAGACACACAAGTACGCTGTAGTATTTGCAACAGCTGAAAGGTGGAAGAAGCAGGCAGTGTCCACGCAGGGCGGAGTTGGTAAAACAAGACCCATGCAGACAAAGACACAGCGCTCAGCCTTAGAGGGAAAGGAGGTTCCAACGGATGGACGGACCGTGCAGGCACTCTGCTGATTTTCACAAACCAGACGCCAAGTGTCAGACAGCACCGTCTCAGTGCTCTTGGTGAGAGGCCCGGAGGGGTCAAACTCAGGAGACAGGAAGCAGAGCCGTGGCTGGCTAGGTCATCACTGTGCAGGGCGGCGGAGTGTGGGGTTGGGAAGATGAAGAAGCTCCAGAGACTAAGATGAGGGGGTCATGGTGAGGACCGCACGGTGGTGTGAATGTCCTCTACTCCACAGAGCCATGCACGCTTAGCGTTTCAATGATAAATTGTGTTATTACAACAATGGAAAAAAGGGCCTCAGGGAGGCCTTTACAAAGAAGGAAACTGAGGTTGAGGGAGGCAAATTAGAGTGCTCAAAGGCACACAGCCAAATAACTCAGCGGATTAAAGTGCCTGCAAGTAGGCGCAGGGGCCAGGGATTCGATCCCTGGGCCTGCCGTGCCAGCCCCGCCCCCAGGGCTGAGACAGCAATTGAGACTGGACGTGGCGGCATGCACCTATAATCCCAGCTCTTGGGAGGCTGTAAACAGGCAGATCACTACGAGTCTGGTCTGGTAGTGAGACCCTGAACACCCTGTTGACCCTTCCCTAGAATAAAAAACAAACAAAAACAAAACAAAACAAACCAGCACTCTTTTACTGCCTCATACAATGTCAGCCCACATACTGGGCTGTGCCAGGTGAGGGTCTAAGCACCTCATAAATACTCACGCAACCCTCACATGCGCCCATGAAACTGGAAACTGAGTCATAAGGAATGCATATCATCTGCCAAGATGGTGCCGGCAGCGAGCCCTGCATGGCTCCATGTTTCCCTACGGCGTTCTCTGTCAGATCTAATTTTCATGTCCTCCCCTCAAGGCAGGACCTCTGCCCCCTACACAGTAAGCTACAGAAACGGCTCTGACTCTTCACCCACCCCTCGCCACACCCTCTGTAATGTAACTCTGTGGCTCATCTACCAAAAGGCCAAATCTGCTTCCTCGTTCTTTGATCCCAGCCTGACCTTGCCAGAGTGGCCTGTGGAATGTGGCAGATGTGCGGAGGAGAGGGCGTCAATTGCAGCCCACAGGAAACCCTGATGCTTCCCTTCCTCAGCACAGTGAGAGGATGGCTGAGGTTAGCCTGCTGGGGAGTGGGACAGCCCAGGCAGGCCAGCACAGGCCACCCGAGACCCAGCCCCGAGCATGTGACAGAACCCTGTCAAGAGCAGTTGAACTTGGCCTGGATAGGAAAAGACCCAAGGCTCTCCACACAGGTCAGCCACTTACATTCTAGAAGTTTCTAGGGAGGCTTATATTTTGATTACAGAAGGCAGGGCCAGTCAGCAGGTATTCAAGGCTGTGTGAGGAACATGGCAGGAGAAAGAAGGAAGTGTGGACTGTCTTTAGAGAGCAATGAGTCATTCATTTTGACTGTAAACCACTTGTGCTTGTGGGGCAAATAGAAAATAAAGCTGGAGAAGTAGGGGAGGCTGGCTTGGTATTTTCTGCCCTGTTCAGTAGGAACTGAGAAACCTTCTACATAGAACCTGTTTGTTTTCTCCTCACAATGCCATGATGGGATGTTATGATTTCCACATCATCCGGGAGCATGGAGAGGAAGGAGCGAGTCACAGGGAATGTGCTGAGCAGTGACTGCTGGCACCTGGGGGAGAAAGGCAGGACCAGGCACTGTTCCCAGCACGTTGACTCTAAAATGCCTGTTTGGGGCAGATACATAGAGAACTCCAAGGAGACTGAATAAATCATTGGGTGAAAGCAGGAGCAGCGTGGTTGGGGGCATCTGGTTTCCTCATTTCCTGTATGAAATGCTCTTAGATTTTCTCCAGCATGGCGGACAGATAGAATTCCTGTCAGTGACTACCACTGAGGTTTCCTTGCTGGTACTCAGCTGTAAAGTCAGAAAAAGAACGTTGATACTCTTTCACTCAACAATGCTGCATTTTCTCCTATTTAAAATTTTGACTGAGCATTCAAATTTTAGTGGTCTTTTATCTTTAAGCTTTTTTCAATCTTATTTTAATCCCCTTAAAATTTCATTTCCTACAGTTTACTGACTTTCATTTATCTTAATTTTTTCCACAGTTTAATTATCTAATCTATTTAATTTTACATTTTGTTTTGTTGTGTGAAATTCAAAATCTACATTTAGGAAGACAAGAAGAACAGTAACTGATATCTATTGCATACCTGCTATGTGCCTGGAATCATGTATGGCTACATGTACATGTCTGTGTGCATGTGTATGTGCCGAGGTTAAGTAATCAGACCAAATTTAAGATAAGGACAGAGCTGGCAAAGGAAAGTAAAATGAACTTCACCTTTCACAGATTGCCTTTGTTCATTTCTGGGTCAATGCTAAGTAATGAGATGAAGATAATAAACATCCTGTTTCCCAGAACTGTTTGAAAACACTGTGTGAAGAGTCCTGTTTCTGCTCAAAACAGAAGATCCATTTTCTGAATGTCATGAAAGAAAAGCACAGGTGGGGGGCCAGGGAGATGGCTCAGTGGAATAAGCGCTTCCGTGGTAAGTGCCGGGGCCTGGTAAGCGCAGGGGCCTGAGTTCAATCCCCGGTTCCACAAAAAGAAGAAAGGAAGAAAGGAAGAAAGGAAGAAAGGAAGGAAGGAAGGAAGGAAGGAAGGAAGGAAGGAAGGAAGGAAGGAAGAAAGAAAGAAAGAAAGAAAGAAAGAAAGAAAGAAAGAAAGAAAGAAAGAAAGAAAGAAAGAGAAAAGTACAGGTGGATGTAAACCAGAGGAGGACTCCAGTGTGAGCCCGACTCACTCACCTGGAGCCCTTGGCAAGTCACTACTTAGTCTGCATCACTATTTTCTCAGCTGTAAAATCCAGAATAATAAAGGCCTCTAACAAGGCCACGATGTGAACCAAGGGGAGACTCCCCACCAACGTGTACACCCAACGCCTGTCTGGGGATGTAACTAGTATTAGTTTCCCTTTTCTTCCCCAAAAGTTTCAAGTCCTAGAATTTCTCACCAATATCTGAGCTTCCTGCACAATGTCAACAGTTCCCAGTTACGCTAAGAAGCAACTTTAGAGAATTTGAGTCAGTGGGATCTTAGTAGCTAAGAAGTAAGGTACAAAATTCATTTTTTTTTTCCACATTTCTCATCAGTGAGTAACCGACTGCCACCTAAAGGTTAATTGCCAGCCTAAGAGGCATGAACCCACTAAAATGATGAGTGAGATACTGTGTGCCGTCCACCAGTCAGCCAGCGCTGCAGGGAGCCTGCAGTCCGGACCAAGGCTGACTCCCTGACAGCAACTCTGAGCCCATCCTCACCTCTGATTCATTCACTCATTGCACAGTGGTGCCGGAAAGCTCAGCAAAATCACACACACACAGCACAAAGGCAACGATTTCCCTAGGCAGGGTCTTAGAACGGCACGCCTGCAAGTAGGCAAAGAATCAAGAAAGACCACTGTTTTCTTTCAGCGTGACCCGTCCATTCGTTCCTCCAACGTCTTCCCCTCAAAACAGTTAATACCATCTCTTACAAAAGTAAGGATTAATTTGTCCTTCTTGAAATGTGAATAAATGGTAAATCTGTTTCCTAGGGGTTTTATCTATACCCACCACTGATCAATATTAAGAATCTACAAAACAATGAGAAAGAGCAACTTCAATCACAGAGCTTTGTGTTGCTCCTAAGTCAAACTAGTAGCCTACCACTGGCACCACAAGAAGGACATGTCTGTCAGGTAACCCTAAAATTCCTTTATACAGTCCCCAAAAGTGTTATTTCACAAAGTAGGTACTCAAGAACCAGATTAGACTAAGAGGGCTTCATTCTGTTGCCCTCCTGTCACCACTGCTCCCAGCACTGTCCCTGCAACTAAGCCACTACCATTATCCTCCTGGGACTCTTATCTGATGTCCTGGGAAGCTGTTCACAACAGCAGTTTGAGCAACAGTGAGCCCTGCTGACAGAGACCAGCCTTCAATGTGACACGGAACCCAGTGCCACTCCTTGAAACAGTAGCTACCAACAAAGCACAGGGAGGTCACCGCAATGCCACCTGGAGCTCAGAAAGGAAAGCCCTTCCATGTCGGCCAGGCTTTTTTCACCTGTTTGCAGCATTCCCCACTGAACTTGACCAAGAGTATTCGGGGAGGATCCCTGAGGGAGGACTCCTGGGACTCACCTGAGATCCATATCTCCATCCACCCAGAAGGTGAAGATGTTAGAGACGGTCCCCCCGGGGCAGCACCCCATGATGAGAACAGCGATCCCTTGCACTGGTTTCAGAGAGAAGCTGATGGCCAGGAGGTAGGCTGTCAGGGGCATAAGCCCAAACTGGCAGACCAGTCCCACTGCAACACCCCAGGGTCTCCTGAGGTGCCACCAGAGCTTCTGGATGTCCACAGAGCACCCAAGAGAGAACATGACCATGGCTATCATCACAGCAGACCCCACGGTGAAGACCAGTCCCAGGCTCCCATGCGCCTCTGGCATCCCAGGCAGCTCCTCCTCGGAGCTGTCGGCAGGGCAGGCAGAGCTGCTGGAGCAGTTGGCTGTCATCTCCACCGAGCATCCCAGTGAGCCGACACTGACAGTGACAGCTGTGCAGGTCTATCCTGCCACACTTCATAACAGTGCCACCAAGTCAGGCGTGGAGAACGGCCGCAGTCGCAATTGGCCGGCCAGGTGACTCATCCTACTCTGATCGAGGCATTCACAGGTGGCATCATAAAAGCTGTGAGCAGAGGCCTAGGCGTGCGATGCACCGTTCTCAGCAAGGCTCTTTCCCTCTGCTCTTACTCCCAGTGAACACTCAGGAGAAACGAGACAGCGGCGTCATCGTCTAATGGAGTGGCCAGGTTCTGTCACCAGCGTGACACTGCACTCCAGGAAAAGAGGTTGAGTGCAGAGACATTATTTTTCCAAAGCCGGTCGGGATCTAAAGAGCCAGGAGGAACGGTGATGCGAGACCGGCTAACTCCGGAAAAAACAAGGCAGTGCTGCCAAAGCCACGCCTCCTTGCGTGAGCTAAGCACTGCTGTGGGAAAAATTAAAGCAAAAGGAGGCTGCTTAAGGAAACGTCAGGAGGGGATGAAATAATCCCAAGGGACCTTCAGAACTGGCCCGAGCACCTCTTCTTTCTGCTACATGAGAATTTATCTCTACAGCCAATAGCTAAACACCTGTAAGAATAAGATGGTATCAAGCAGAAGTTGTCTCATGAACCGTGGAAACTGGGTCCTGAAGCTAAAATAATGTCAGAGAGCTGTGGCCTTCTTGTGCAGATCCCGGGGCCCCTGGATATGTCTAGGAGCCCTGCCTGGTCTGGAAGCCAAGGACAGGCAGGCTCTGAACACACAGCCCAGGACCCTGAGTACATTGTCACCTGGTGACAGAACCAGACAAGAACAATAGGTGCCCCTGAAATAAACTTCCAAGCAGCAGGGCCACGCCCTCCCCACAGCCCTGTGTTTGTGGGAAAGCTGGTCACGGGGACAATCTATCTGCGGCTCAGCTGCCCCAAGAGGGCTCGAGCTGCAGCATGTGGTCCAGGATTAGCAAACTCTCTTCCTGTCCGAAGGTACTGGGCATGTGTGCTCACACGAACACACGCTGGCTTGCATTGTCAGTACAGTCTGACTGTGTGAGAAAACTACCTTAGGCAGCTCTGGAAGGCTGGCAGGAGGGGCAGCCCCAGAGGCGGGAGCTGCACTGGACAGCTCTGCACCACCCCCACCCCAACCCCACCCCCGTGTGAGCGGGGCCGCGTGCGGGTGCCGGGTGTGCAGATGCTTTACCCGCAGGTGACTATATCTGATGGGGTCAGACGCTTATTCTACTTAGTAAGTGAAGGCAGCAGATGCTTCTGTCTGGTAATGTCAAAAAGTCCCACAGCAGACCCTGGATCCCTTATGAGTCACCTGAGTGCCCTTCCCTGTTATACAAATTCAAGTTTAGTAAGTGCCTCAATGCTGGTGAGGATGACCTAACAGGAACCTTTGTGATTTGTGGGGTGTTTGGTATTGACAGCTGGGAGTAGAGACTAAATTTGCCCAAGGGCCTTGAGGAGCCAGGTGACCTTGGCCACTCCCTTTTGAAATTTAGTGTTACCAAAAATTCTCAAATAAAACAGATGTGCACAGCCATGACCCCAGCACTCAGGAGGCTGAGCTGTTAGGATCCCGTTAGCAGCCAACCTGTGCAATTCAGGGAGATCTGTCTCCAAGTAAAATTGAGGAGGTGGGGAGCAGTGGTAGAGCACTTGCTAGAATGTGTGAGGTCCTGGGTTCAAAAAAAACCTCCTCCCCTGTAAATAAGATCACTCCAACTGAGGTCTGCTCTCGGGAGCACATATCAAGGTCCTGTTAGCCCTCAAGAAAAAAAGGGGAGCTCTCTCTGGACCCCCCCACCCCCACCCAGAAGGCACAAGGTGATACAGGGTGCAGTGGACAGCCCCTGAGGGAAGCGACCCTGACAGCCCAAGCACTGGCACCACGTGCAGGGCCAGGACCAGAAGAGCTCGTGGTCTGGGCAAAAGCCACAGCACCGAGGCCACAGCAACCCAAGGTCCCAACAGGAGCAGCAGTGGTGGACTCAGTGCTATGGGGCTGGGAAAGTCACTGTGGTGGAGAAGGCTGACTCCCACCACTCTGGGCCAGAGGATTCAAGGCACCAGTTACACAATGCCTCAAGGCGCTGCAAGGCCTGTGAGGTGGCCCCGGAGGCCGAGGCCCGGGGCCATGCTCTGTGCCCAGGGTGACCAATACAGAGGCCAAGATGCTGGAGCCCAGTCCTGGAGCCCTGCGCACAGGAACTCTGGGGGCCAGGCAGAGGAGGCCAGAGAGGCGGTGGGTGGCGGGGTCCTCTGAGGGGAGGACAGCCACTAGCGTGCGCAGCTGGGCACTCCATACTCCCCAACCACCGCGGAGACGTGGCCCACGCAGCCCTGTCTCCGCTCCCGCCTCCTGTGCTGGCAGAGTAAGGCGTCTGCTTTCCTCTGGGGACGCCCGTGCCATCAACCCAGCAGGCCCTACACTGCAGAGCACCGAGGACGAAATATCCCCCTCCCGGGAAAACCAACCGGGGCCTGTGCCTGCAGGCTGGGAACCATAGGCCAAGGGGAAGAGAAATAAACGTGGCTGCTGAATCGCTAGTCCAACTCAGAAAATGAGCACAAAGAGGAAGTTCTAGAACCTGGAAAGGCATACAATCAGTTTGCTAGAGGTGCCAGGCCTTGTGGCACCTGTAATCCCAGCACTGGAGGCTAAGGGGCTACATAGTGAGTTGAAGCCGGCCTGAGTTACTAGAGAAAGTCCTTATCTTAAAAACAAACACAAACACAAACAAAATGACTTGGTAAAATGGTCACCATCGCTAATAACTGTGTAAAAAAATAGAAAAAAAAAAAAAAAAAAATAGGAACCCCAGCCTGGATGCGGTGCCACACGCCTATAACCCTCGTACTCAGGGAGCAGAGGCAGGAGGATTGCTGCCAGTTTGAGGTCATCCTGGGCTACACAGTAAGGTCAAGGTCAGGCTGAACTACAGAATGAGACCCCAGCAAAAAAAAAGGAAAGAAAGAAAGAAGAAAAGGAAGCATTTTCAAGATTTCTTTAATATGCTTTTCTGGATTGTCATCTTTTTGTTTTACATTAATTCAAAATAAATGTAATTGTCATTCTTGAAAAAAAAAATAACATACTTTGTTTACCAATAAGAAAAAGAGTTTTATGACTGAGGATACATTCTATAATAGAACATTTGCCTAGCGTGCCAGATCTTGGGTCTGATTTCCAGCTGTGAAAGAGGAAAAAACAAATTTTTCTTTTAATGTTTGAGACAGGGTCTCATTATGTAGTTGAGGTTGGCTTTGAACTCACTCTGTAACCCATGCTGGCCTCAGACTCACAGAGATCCTCCTGCCTCAGCCTCTGTGTGTTGGTTGGGATTACAGGTGTGCGTCACCATTTTTTTTTTCTTGGTGGAACTGAGGATTGAACTCAGGCCCTTGTGCTTGCCAAGCAAGTGCTTATTCTACTGAGCTATCTCCTCGGTCCCAAGAGAGAGAATTTTTAAAGTGACTAACCTAGTTTTAAAAAATGTTTTAAGGTGAAAGGGACAATCTCATTTATTGGAGGTAGGACAGAAAATTCATACAATATTTCTGAAAAATGTCTAGAAATATTTACTAACAGCCTTTATTGCCATAAACCTGAGACAGCACCCTAAGAAACAAGCTTACATGTTGGCAGGCGGGCATCATTTTCTTCTTTGGGGAAAAGCCCTACTTATAATAGCATTGTTACTTGTAAATACATTCTTATCTATCATAGCAACATATTTATAAAGTAGAAAACTGGAAACAAAAGTCCAAGGCAGGACCAGGGATATAGCTCAGCGGCATAAGTGCCTGCCTGGCAAGCACAAAGTCCTGAGTTCAATCCCTGGCAATGCAAAAAAAAAAAAAAAAAAAAGAATTTCAAAAGTCCGAGGCAAAACTAAGTATATAATAGTACCACTATAGAGCAAGGTGTTAAACAGCTAATTAAAATGTAAACAATATTTTGATACAGAAAGATGTTTATGAGAAAAGGTTAAACAAAAAAAAAATAAATAAAAATGCTCCTAATTGAGTTAAAACAATAAGCACAAGTCAGGCTGGGAGTACAGCTCACAGCAGCCCAAGTGTAACATATACAAGACTCTGGGTCACATCACCAGTACCGGATGCCCCCAAAAGCATCATGGTCAGAATCAGAATCAGAATCAGAAAACAAAAAAATGGGAAGATTCCAGAGTTTTCCAGGTGGTTACTTCTGTCCTGAAGATTATGGGTGATTTTTGTTTCTTCTTGGTATATTTAAAACTACTTAACATCTTTGAAATAGCTGCTGATTACTATTTTTATAACCAAGAAAAAGAACCAAAGGCAAAGAAGTAACAAGAGAAGTGGCTGTCCTAGGCGGCAGCTCCCCTTGACTCTGATGAAGCGGGTGACGCAGATGACCTTCTGTCCACAGGGCCCACACTGCTGAACAACTCAGTTGTTGTCTCTGCTCTTGGGTTTTTATGAGGGCACCTGACAAACGCCTAGGCTGCAGGCGATGGAACTCAAGGCTGAGAATGACCAGTGGGTCCAGACCAGGAAAGGAGTACAGGTGCATCCTACCTGCTCCACCTGCTCAGTACCCAGCAGGGAGGCAGACAGTACAGTCAACAACCTCACCTTCCCTGCCCCAGGGCACATGATGCATGACGTCACCTGTGGTTATTTTCCCAACACCCCTTCCAGCCTCAGTCCTGTTAAGATGAAAGTCACACAAAGAAAAAGAGAGTTGCTGAGCCTGTTTAAATCACGAGAAGCCAGTGTATCCCCAGCTGTAATGAATGAGGTGAACTGAGTTCATGATTCATGAGAACAGAGTGCTGGTACCGGTTCTGTTTAACAACCACCATGCCTCGTGTGTGAGTCCTGAGTCCCCGGGAGAGCCCCCACATGTTCTGCAGAGTCCCCCAGCAGCCCTGACAAGCAAGAATTCACATCACCTCTTTTACCTTATAGCAAGGAGGTTTGCAGAAATCAGACTTGCTGGTGAGCAGTAAAAGTGAGACTTTATAACCAGAAAAGAGGAGCAGAGGACAGCAGGTGAATGGGGAGGTCTTGGGCCTATGAAAGGGTCAAGATGACCAGGTTTTAGCCAGCTAAGCAGAAGCCAAAGGTCAGAGTTAACAAAGCCAAGTGGCATGAGGTCCAGAGAGGTGATGGATAAAGTGACAGCAAGGAGGGGAACCCCCTCATTAACAACCCTGGTCCTGCATTTGTAGAAAACTTTTCTCCTCACTTTTTTATTTTAGTGAACCACTTGGATAGTATAGTGGACAAGAGGCTGCTGCAGACATAAGCTTGCTATGTACCTCAAATCTATGTAGGTCCATTTTTATTTTAAGTAAAACAGTTTTATCACTATATACTTATCAAGGGGACAATCCAAGATGAAGAGATAACAATCATAAATATATACACACTAAATACTGGTGCACCCAATTACATAAAACAAATACTAGGGCTGGTGAGATGGCTCAGTGGTCTAAAGCACCTGCTTAGAACAAGCTTAGCTAAAGCACAGGGACCGCAGTTCAATCCCCCAGCACCA
>NW_004524604.1:3688415-3721594 GCF_000260255.1 Octodon degus | reverse complement strand
TTTTGAGACAGGGTCTCACTGCACAGGTCAGGCTGGCCTTGAATTCACTGTGTAGTCCAAACTGGCCTTGAACTCACAGAGCAATCCTCCTGCCTCAGCCTCTAGAGTGCTGAGATTACAGGTTTGCACCACCACACCCCGCCAAACTTCCTCTTATTCTGAAGGCAATTGCAATTCTGTCAGCGAGAACTATTTCTGCTACTTCTGCAAGGTAATGTGAATGTGACTGAACTCAGTGCTAGAATTCTGACCGCTGCGATCCAGGGAACAGCTGAGTCTGGGTGCTACTGAGCACTCAGGCTTGGAGCTGGGGCGCATGCCCCAGGCCAGGAAAGATCTGGTCATTGGGCATCAGGTTTCCTCATCTCTCGAGCTGTACATGGTGGCGGCAGCAGACTCAGACCTAGCAGGACATGGCTATACTGAGGGTAAGGTCTCAAACAGTTCGACAGAGGGAGTCTGCTTTCACGTGCAGAAGCTGCTGCTTTGACAGAGCTGCTTTGGGGGCATCCATCTGCAGAAGGAAAACAATGTGTCCATGAGGTCTGCCTTGGAGGTCACACTCTGCTACCCTTTAGTGTTGATGCTTTCAAAGTACAGGGAGCAGGTACAGACAGTTAGAGGCAGAGAGGACTGACACTGAAGAGGGCGCAGAATGGAAAGTGGGAAGCTTCTTAGGGAAGAAGCCCCAAGTAGAGGCCAAGCTCCTGGTAGAAGCAAGGGCCTTGTTAGTTCAACTGTGAAGCACCCATCCCCCTCCCGAAGACTCGAATGCTTGAGGCTGGCCCCTCACGCATCAGTGCTCCAAGGTGGGGCCCTCAGAAGGCGATTGGGTTGGGGTGGTCTGCTGGTGAGTCAGCCCACTGCTGAACATGCTGGTGGGCAGCGGGGCCTAGAGGCGGGCGCTGCAGGTGACCTGGGAGGGCGGCCTCCTGGCCCAGCTCTTCCTTCTCTTTCTCCTGGCCGCTGTGACTTGAGCCGCTTTCCTCAGCTAGGCCCTTCTGCTGTGAGCTGAATCCTCTAAGAAGACGGACAAATCGGACCTTTCCTCTTTTATGTTGCCCCAATGACAGAAAGGCGACTAACAAAAAGATTCTGCCACTTCCTCCTCCTCCGAAGATCAAGCAAGACTAACAGACACTGTCCACTGTGGCAAATACAGTACGCCAAGATCACTAGGTTCTTTTCAGAAATTTCAGTCCACTTCTCCCTAGAATGCTGGAGATTGGGTACAGAAATCTATCTTACTCCAGATTTTCATACAGATCCTCGTTGCACAGGCACGAGCAGGGGCCCCAAGAATCTTGGTGAGAGCTTTCTGCAAATGAAATTCCTGCCCAAGCTGGTGATCAAGGCGGACCCTGAGGGCAGCTCAGAGCATGGTTTTCTAGAAAGGGCGCCCTGGAAGTCGAGGGCCCTATGTCTGCATCTCAGTCTCATCCCTGTGAAAGCTACAAACCCTTCACATACCTCCCCAATTCCTTCAGAACTAAAATAGGAATTTGAAAATGTGCCAGGGTAAACATGTACCTATGTCCTTGTCATTTTTGTTCTGGAGGTATCTGCCCTCCCTCCATAATAGGAAATTGCCCATGAAATGCTCTCAGCAGCTTTACTTGTAAGCACTGAAAGGTTTATCAGTAAATTCTGAGATAAGCAAGGGGTGGCATCCACACAACAGTGTTGTTCAGCAATAAGACACACACATACAGAATAGTGTGTATGAATCACAAAACAATCACGCTGCGTATAAAAAGTCACTTGATAAAACAATGCAGATTGAATGACACCATTTGTAAAAATTCTCAAAAAATGCCAACAAATCTATATCATTAGGAAGCTGACAGATCATTACTGACCTGGTGGTCATGATGGTAAGGGCTAGATGAAAGATGAGTAACAGAGAACACAGAAAATTCTTGGGGCAATGGACATGTTCCTTAACTTGACAGTGAGGATGGCACAT
Source organism: Octodon degus (assembly GCF_000260255.1). Lineage (NCBI taxonomy): Eukaryota > Metazoa > Chordata > Mammalia > Rodentia > Octodontidae > Octodon > Octodon degus. Next base: position 3,719,628 of record NW_004524604.1, on the reverse strand, counting down.
GGCAGACATCGGTCAACACATCTGTTATGGTTTCTGATTAGTTGTCACACCCAAAGCCTCAGGCAGTGGGGGGGAGGGCAGCTTCTGCAGTTTGTGATTGATTATTGTGGGTGTGAATGCTGTACCCTCCCTGGGGTAGGCAATCTGCATTACAATGTAAGGAGGGGAGAGAGGCTAGCTAGCTGCCTGAGCTGTGGCCACTCCCTTTGCTCTTTGCTCTTTGTTGCCCCATGAAAGCCTGCTCCCTGCCATGTGCCACTTTGCCTTGGAGCCAGCTGAGTATGGACTGAAAGCTCTAGTAGCTGTGAGCTAAATAAACCTCTCCTTCCTTCATTTTGGTTGTCAGATATTTGTCCCAGCAACAAGAGAAGAGTAACTGAAACAACACCCAAGGGAACACTTTGAGCAGGTGCAATTTATGAACAGTCAATTATATCTCATTAAACCTGGAAAATATGCACGTCAAAAAATATATGAGGTGTCCAGGTATGGTGGTACACAGTGATAATTCTAACACTTAGAAAGATGAGGCAGGAAGGCATGCATGAGTTCAAGATCAGCCTGGAGCTACATAGTGAATTCAAAGCCAGCCTAGACTACATAGAGAGAACCTGTTTGCAAACTAAAGTCTTAAGAGCTGAGGACTACAGTTCAGTAGTTAAGTACATGGATGCATGAGGCCCTAGGTTCAATCCCCAGTACAGAGAGAGAAAGAAAGTTAAGTGAGAGAGGAAATGACAAAGAAAGGAAAGAAAGGAGAGAAAGGGAAAGAAAGAAAAAGAGGGGAGGGGAAAGAAAGGAAGGGAGGAAAAAAGAAAAGGAAGCAGGAATGACAAAGAGGGAAATGTAGCCCAAACAATGGAACAAAATAAATCTTCAGAATCAATCCTTAAAGAAAGGAAGACCTATGAATTATCTAACAAAGAATTCAAAATAATAATCCCAAAGATGGTCGGTGAGCCAATAGGAAACATAGACAATTAGACAAAATCAACAAAACAATGCATGAGCAAAATGAGAATAACAACAAAATAACCTTTTTTTAAAATCTCAAATTTGAGGAAGACAGCAGACATACAAATTCAAGAAGCACAATGAGGGGCTAGAGAGATAGCTCCACAGCATAAGCACCTGTCTGGCAAGCACAAAGTGCTGAGTTCCAACCCCAGTACTGAAAAAAAAAAAAAAAGAGCAAAGCACTCCAACCAACAGAATCCAATGTGACTCACATTAAATACTTTATAGTCAAAACCACAAAGAGCAACTTGAAAGAGCCAAGAGACAGTGACTTGTCACCTACAAGGGCACTCATCAAGGTCAGCGGCAAATTTCTCAGCAGAAACTTCATGGCTCAGAAGGGATGGGAAGGGCTGGTCAAATAGCTCAGTGGATTAAAGCACGTGAGTAGGCAGGCACAACAGCCAGGGTTTGATCCCCGGCTTTCCTTGCCCTGCTCCCAGGGCACTCTGATACAGCAGTTAAGACTAGACATGGTGGTGTGTGTCTGTAATTCCAGCTCTTGGGAGGCTCAACACAGGCAGATCACTACAATTCCAATTTATGTAATGAGATCCTGTAGACCTTGTCCTAAAATACAAAAAAAAAAGAGAGAAGGGATGGAGTACTATATTCAAAGTGCTGAAGGAAAAAACTTCCAACCACAAGTTCTCAGTAATTTAAGAGAAATTAAAAGTTGCCGAGATAAACCAAAGCTGAGTAAATTTACAACCACTACATCTTCTCTACTTGAAATGCTAAAAAGAGTTCTTCAATTTAAAACAAAAGAACACTAAACAGCAACACAAAATGAAAGATGTTAAGCTCTTTGGTAAGGATAAATGTATAGAAAAGATATATTCTTGGGAGGCTGAACACAGAATTCACATGAATTTATAGTATTATTAGTGCATGGATTCCTTCCTTCCTTCCTTCCTTCCTTCCTTCCTTCCTTCCTTCCTTCTTTCCTTCCTTCCTTCCTTCTCATATGTACAGGATCTGTCTGTGTTACACAGGCTGGCCTCACACCCTTGAGCTCAAGCCGTCTTCCTGTCTCAGCCTTCTGAGTAGCTGAAACTACAAGTCTGAACAACTGAATTTGAATAGATGAGACCATGGCATCCAGCCTGGTGAACTCCTTTTATGGTACAGAACCCTTTTAAAGAAAGTATAAAAATTGGGGCCAGGGAGATGGCTCAGTAGGATAAGTGCTTGACTGGCAGATGCAAGGTTCTGAGTTCAATCCCCGGTTCCATCAAAAAAAAAAGAAAGAAAGAAAGTATAAAAATTTACATTAATAGATACAGAGTAGAAAAAGAATTTGTTTCATCAAGGGCAAGGGAGGGCAAAAAATGTAAAGGCATTTTTGTGTGCCATTGGAGTTACTTTTCTATCAATTTGAGTTCGATTTTAGTAAGTTTAAGATGTTTTTGTGATAACTTTGTCTTGAACTACTAGAGTCAAGTCATGGTTACCTCCCAGCAAACAGAAGCCTATCACACACAGGAAGGACGTAGCTGTCACGGGTTCTCTATTATGGCCCCCTGGCCACATGGGAAGTTTCCATCCATAAATGTACAGAGAATGCCCAGGTGATTTAGGCACCGGGCTAGGGACTAGCACCCTGCCATAAATAAGGCAGCACTCCTGCTTTTACATCATTTTGGGAGAGAGAGAGAGAGAGAGAGAGAGAGAGAGAGAGAGAGAGAGAGAGAGATACCTAAACATATTTTTTCTTGAATTTATTTTCAATGTAATTTTATTTAAACATAGGCAATTTGAAGATGTTAAAAACATGCTATAATTAGACTCTTATGGCTACAAACAAGTGTTTTTGTCTCCCAAAAATAATGCTTTCTCAACTCCCAACTACTTTGGAAGGCTTTTTGCAAACAGATACAGGTTTCCTTCAGTAGCTCTGGAGGAGGAGGAAGCACGCAACTTACACGCCAGTCAGAAGTAGGGTGTGGAGGACGTCAGGTCCCCAGTGGCTCCTGAGAGCAGACCACCAGGGGAGATCTCTGCTCCTGGTGAGACAGCAGACAATCAGGATGTGGCATTTTTGTGCACAAACAGTCCATGATACTTCTAAATGAAAGAGTTATATAACAAGCTGATAATTAGTCATTACTGCTTGTAAACAGATATAATTGAGAATGTCCTCTGGTATAAGTGGTCATGTGTTCAACTAAAAAATTAGACTATATCATTTGAGCTCAAACACATCAACCAGAAAACCAAAAAAATTTTTTAAAAGTAATTTCTATTTTTTTACATTTATTTAGTGTGTGTGTGTGTGTGTGTGTGTGTGTGTGTGTGTGTGGCCAGCTCAGCCCACCAGGGGGCAGTGCTGGCTGGCATGTGGTGCTGGGGGATAGAACCGAGGTCCCTATGCTTTGCCAAGCTTGTTCTAAGTAGGTGCTTTAGACCACTGAGCCATCTCTCCTGCCCCACTGAAAACCAAAATTTTGAAAATTCAAGATTTCTGGTCTCCACAAAACTCAACAATGTCAGGCCAACATTACGTGTCTTTTGTGTCTTGGTTATAGTGGTTCAGGGTAGTGGTGCTCATAGTCACAGCTAAGCCAAAGTAGTTCTTGTGCACCAGGCAGTCTTCAGTCATTTCATGACAGTCCTGTGGGTTGGGGACCATTATTATCTCTACTGCTATAGAAAATGTAAACTCAGACACAAAGTCACCTATCCCAAGTCAGATTGCTGTATGCAATAGGGCTACGATGGAAGAAAAAGAGGCGGCCTTGGTCTCACACAAGCTAGACCAGGGCTCCACTTCAGAGCTGCTGGCCTGCCCAAGTCAGTGTCTTTCATAATGTGCAAGATACAAGAAGGCCTTAAAATGCCTACTGAGTCATCCAAACGTCAACTACATTATGCTTAAATGTAACACAATATCTAAATATGTCTTATTGGATTCAGATTGGTTCATTCAAACACACAATCTTTCAGTTAATTCCCCATCTCCAACCACTCTGTGCAAATCTGACTTTTCCTCACAACAGACCTTCTTGTGAATTTCCTGTCACATTCAGGTATGTTTGTGTGTGTCTACAGCTTCAGGGTCATTCCCAAGAGAAAATGAGAAATGAATCAGAAAGCAAAGGTTATGGCTGTATTGAGACGTCCCCTTCAAAGCCTCCTGTGGCCATAGATTGGGCTTTTCAGTGGTCATTAGATCTAGAGTGTGTGACACTGGGACCAAGGATCTGTGATTACTAAGTTGGTCCACTGATTGGTTTGGCACAGTTCTGGGTGGGATTAAGGGTGCCTCTCCCTGGGTGTGAGCACTACTGTACAGGCAGGTAGCCCAGATAAAATATAAGGGACAGTGAGGGTTGCTGCCTGTTACTACTTGTTGCTTGCTGCTTTGTTGCTTTGCTGCCCTTCTGCCTGCCAAGAACTGTTCTATTCTGCAATCCCCATCTGCCTTAGAACAGCCAACTACGTACTGAAACCTCTACAAACCGTGAGGCAGATAAGCTTCTCCTGCTTTAACTTTGGGTGTTGGGTATGTTGTCTCAGCATTGAGAAAAGTAAGACAGAGACTGACATTTTTCTTTTTGCAAGACAAAAACCAAAGTTTAGTTCTAATTGCTGCTCTAAAAGTACCACACAATAATAATTAATGATGTTATGCTGAAAGATGGAAACTGGACATTTATAAAACTGCCATCTAATTTTTTCTTAACATTTTTCCTAACCAAATAAATTCTTTAAGTAGATTATCCTTTTTAAGAAAATTTCTGTCACATTCTTTTCAGTCCCTCCTTGGTATTTCAAAGATGTAAATTCAAACTGTTTCTTCAGGATACTGCCTCTGGGCTGGGGATTAAGCTCAGTGGCATAAGCGCCTTTCTGGCAAGCATAAGGTCCTGAGTTTGATTCCTGGTACCAAAACAGAGGAAAAAAAAAAAAAGGCTGGCCATGTGTGGTAGGGCATATCTGTAACCCCAACACTTGGAAAACTGAGGCAGGAGGATCACCACAAGTTCGAGGCCAGCCTCAGCCAAATAGTGAATTCAAGACCAGCCTGAATCACAGGGCAAGACCTAGTCTCAAGAAAACAAACTGCCTCCAGCAAGGTTTTCTCTTCCCTTAGTGCCCTTTCACAAAAATCAAAACAAACAGCAGAAATAACAGAATTCCAGAGCATTTTCATCTACTCACACTGCATCACGTAGGGTGTCAATGGACCGGGTATGGTGGGGACCGGGAGACAGCAGCGCTGTCCATGACAACCCACAATGCATCACATCCACTGGCAGCCTACCTTCATCCACATGGGATGGAACAGTATGAGAGGCGGGCACCTGCACCCCTGCCAGACACAGGAATTGGAACAAAGATCCAGCGTGACATGCCTGTCACTTAGGTTGCAGAGGTCTTCTGAAACCACCTTTCCTTTCTCGTAGGGACATTTGAATTTCCTCAGATGCATTTTCTTGACATTTCAGTTTAGTCAAGCGCTTCATTTCATACTCTCTTTCGAGTTTGATGGCTGAAAGATAAAACCCATGAAGCTATTGGACCAGCACTTTCCACAAGGCTTAGCATATTCAAAATTGAATCACAGAGGCTGGGGAGATGGCTCAGTGGAATAAACACTTCCCTGGCAAGTGCAAGGGCCTGATTTCGATCCTCGGTTCCGCAAAAAAAAAAAAAAAAAAAAAAATTTGAATCACATACAGCCAGACTTGGTGGCACATGCCTATAATCCCAGAACCTGAGAGTGAGGCAAGAGGATTGCTTCATTTTTGAGGCTGACCTAGGCTACATAGTGAGTTTAAGGCCCAGCTTAGACCTTGTCTCAAAAAAAATAAAAATAAAAATAAAAAAATAAAAGATGCTAGGGCTACCAGGAGAGAAGGCACAGTGAAAGGAAGCTGTGGGGTTGAACACCACATTTCAGTGTCTCTCTGATAAGATCTGCAGGACAAGCACAGGGACAACAGATTACCTGGGATGCTGAGGCACTTACATTCCTCTGAAGGCAGTAGCCCTTCCTTTGTTTCACATTTTGAGAGCTGAAAGGGACTCCCATAGGCAATTTCTCCCAAGAAGGGCAACCTGGAGTTGACTATATTCGAGTACCAGGTCTTCGTAAGTAGCGCAAGATCCCAAGGTTCCTGTCTGGGGCAAAAATGCATGCATTCATTCAGTAAATAGGATTGCACATGCTGTGAGGTATGGAAGATGTCTTGCTCATCCTGGTCCTCTTTGCAGTCACTGGTTCTTAGGGACACCCCCTGGGATGCTGCCTTCACTGGCCCACTGATGAAATGATGCTGTTGTGCAACAGCAGGGCCTGAAGAGGGCAGAGGGGCCAGTCTGGGCGAGGCCAGAGCCTGGTCTCCCCAGCTGCAAAGCCATGTGTCCACAAGCTGCCTGCCAAGTGGGTTGCAAAATAACGCTTGCACCCAAGACAAGCATTCTGCACTGAGCCAGGTATCTGCAGTGCAGGTGGACAGGTAGAGTGGGTTTAAGGTGATGGACAGGGACGGAAGCTGTTGTTTTGGGAGAAGATTCAGACCAGGAGCCTGGCACTTGGTGACAGTGACCTGTTCAGGTTCTCCTGATCCTGTTTTCTCCTTTGGAAATGTGATTGTGGTGCAGATCAATGGGCCAATCCATAGGCTCCTGCAAAAGGCCTGCTTTTTGGAAAGCAGACCCGGGGACCCCAACACCTGAGAGCAGCTAGCACAGCAAGGAGTCTCGGGATGCGAGGTGCCAGCCACGTCCCGGCCCTTGCCTCACCCACTCTGAGTCGCCGCACTTACATGCTGAAGCAGCTGCCCCGCAGGACGCTCTGCACGGTGTTTTTCCTGGGCAGCCCATAAGCCATGCCGAGCCCCCACAGATGTCCTCGCACAGGCCCGAGGCGGCATCACCCTGCAAGGACCGCAACACATCAGTGGCTGGCTTTTCCCTGAATGCCTTTACAGCCAATGATAACAGATCCAGAGAAAGCGCTGCTGAACACCAGGGGCCAAGCCTGAGAGCCACCGTCCCTGTCTTTGGCACTAAGTCCTTGACAGTTCTTGCACCCTATAAAGAGGGGCGCAGGCAGGCCTGCCTACTTCTCTGGGACAAGTTCCCTGCTGTGCAGGACAGAACCACCCTCTCTGCGGGGACAGCAACTTCGCCAAGCAATCCCAACCTGCGTCCCTCATCCAAAACCTGGCCTAAGAGTGGCCAAGCCAGGCATGGTGCCTCACACCCTGGAGGCTGAGTCAGGAGGATGGATGCGACGTGGGGCCTGCCTGGGTCACGCACAATCAATACAAAAGCGGGCCCGCCTTGGCCCCACCTCTGCGTCCTCAGTCGGGGCGAGGCAGTCCCGCCCTGGCCCTGGGTCTATCCTGTCCCCAAACCCATCACGCCCTCCTCAGACTCCTACCGGGTCTGGGCAGTATTAGCGGGTCTGTCTCGAGCCAGGCCGAGAGCTCGCCAGGAGCCCGGGGCGCGCACCGGCCGCGCTGCGCGACCCCGCTCGTCCCGCCCGCGTCCCCGGGAGGGCGCTAGCGTCACTGGGCCCAACAAAGGGCTTTGTGCGGCCACAACTCTGTGCACCCCTGGTGTCCCCAAGCGACCGAGGACGCGGCTGGGGGCGCTGTTGTGCATGGTGACCCTGGGACCTCCCATTTCTCTCCAGTAGATGCAGTTTCCCACGCTGTGCCCAGGCCCTCGGGTGACAGCCAGCTGATGATTGAGGAAGAGCCACATTTGACCCCTGTGGCCTAGCTGAGAGCCCTGCAGCAGGGGAACGGGCCTGGAGGTCCACTCTGTCTCTCATGGCTACAGTCTGGCATCATCAGGCTCTAGGCCTTAGCTTCTGGGCACCAAACTCACAGTCTTTGTCTCCAGGGTACAGATCCAAGACTGTGTCTCTGCCACACAGCAGGAGTCTAAATCTCTGGGCCGGAGAGATGGCTTAGTGGAATAAGCACTTTCCTGGCAAGCACAAGGGCTGAGTTCAATCCCCAGTTACGCAAAAAAAAAAAAAAAAGTTTAAATCTCTCCCACTGTAATTTGTGTGTGTCAGATATTTTGTCCAGCAACAAGAAAAGTGACTAAGACACCGTGCCCGTGTGTGAGTCTGGCGTCCACTCAAATACACTTTCAGGAGCTTAAAAGCAGGAAGGAGCTGAGGGTAGAACATTTGCCTAACATACACGAGGCCTGAGTTCAAGTCCCTGGAGCTACAATAAAAAACATAAAAATGGAGAAAAGCTGAAAGCCCTGACTTGGATCATTTTTCTTTATAGAGTGTGACAGCACAGAGGAGTTGCTGAGGGCAGCAGATGGGCCAGAACTGGAAGGCCTCAAGGTTTGCTGAGGAGGACTGTGAACTCCACACAGGGAAGCGATGGTCCAGGCCATGTGGAGGAACTGCAGGGCAGTGTGCAATTCCTCTGCCCAGGTTGGCTTCGTGTGTGTGTGTGTGTGTGTGTGTGTGTGTGTGAAGTCCCATGAATGGCTTCAATTACTGGCTCGGTGACTCATTTGGGGCAAATATGGTAGAAGCTATTGGGTTTAGCATCTGAGACATAAAAGGTATCTTTGTCTCTTTTCTGAAGTCTTGCTTGGATCACTCACCCCACAAGGGCCAGTAGCTGCCTCAGAGGGTGCTTGAGCTGTTGTGTGGAGAAAATTGTGGACACAGGGACAAAGGTCTTTTGCCATGGTCTTGGTTACTCTTCTTGTTGCTGAGCTGAGCTACCTGGCACACAAAGGTAAAGAAGGGAAGGTTTCTTTCAGCTCACAGTTTGTCGAGGTTTTGGTCCATGATCGGCTGGCCCCAAGACACGTGGCATAGTGGAAGGGCATTGAAGAGGAGAAACAGTTGGTGGAGTGGCGGCAGAAAGCAGCAAGCCTCCCTTTCCCTTTTATTCCATCCAGTTTACAAGCCTTTTGGGTGGGGCTTTCCCTTGTCCACCAATTCTATTGTCTAGAACTCCAATAAGCCAATCAGTGGAAAAAAAAAATTTTTTTTTTTTTGGCAGCCTCAATATGCCTTCAGGGCATTTCTGGTTTGGCATGAGTATCTGGGTTCGAACCACAGCACCTGAGCCTGACTGCTTTGTTTAAGCAGGCACTTAAACAACTGAGCTAATGGGCAGGCCCCCCAAAAAGTAAAATAAGAATAAACCAAACAAGGGCTAATTCAGCATCACACACTCTTAATCCCAGGAGCACACACCCAGATCCAGTTCACATCTGAAAAGCCCCACCTAATTGGGTATACGAGGCTACAGGGGACAGCTAGATAGAAGCAGCAACAGCCATCAACCATGAGCAAACATCTTGCAAGCAGATTTGAGGCTCGTGTGGCCTAAAGGTAACTGTGGCCCCAGCGATGTCTGCAGGAAGTTTCTGAAGCCCCTGGGACAGAATCACACAGCTCCAGAAAACAGAAGATAGTAGGGGCTCACTGCCTGATGCCTCCAGCTTTCGGAGAACAGTCCCACATCAGAGGTAACCTTTAAAAGACCACTGACTAGGGGCTGGAGAGATGGCTCAGTGGTCTAAAGCACCTACTTGAAACAAGCTTGGAAAAGCACAGGGACCTCGGTTCGATCCTCCAGCACCACATGCCAGCCAGCCCCGCTCCCTGGTGGGCTGAGCTGGCCACACACACACACAATAAATAAATGTAACAAATAAAAATAAATAAATATTTAAAAAAAAAAAAGACCGCTGACTGTCTTACTGTAAAAGGAGCGATACAGAGTAAAGTGGCCCTGTTTCCATAATTGAGATTAGTGCTAGGGTGAAAATAAACAGTAAAACACACTTTTACAGGTACTTGCTGTGTGCGCACTAATCCCTCCAGGATCTCTTAAGACCTTACACCTTGTCTACCCAAATAGATAAGCAGGGTTGGTGAGATGGCTCAGTGGTCTAAAGCACCTACTTAGAACAAGCTAAGCTAAGCAAAGCATCAGGGACCACAGTTCAATCCCCCAGCACCACATGCCAGCCAGCCCCGCCCCCTGTGGGCTGAGCTGGCCACACACACACAAAATAAATAAATAAATTAAATAAATAAATAAATAAATATTAAAAAAAACAAATAGATAAGCACTCCTCCACAAGTATGTAAAAGCATGAATAACAGGAGCTTTTCTACAATGTGGAAATATGTCCAACAAAGATCTAAGCTCTCCTCATAGCAACTACTTCAATATTTTCTTTTACAAAATCAAATTCTTAGCTATTGTGGAGGCATACACCTGAAATCCCAACACTCAAGAGGTTGAAGCAGAAGGATCCTCATGAGTTTGAGGTCAGCCTGAACTACATAATGAATTCAAGGTCAGCTTGGACTATGTAGTGAGATCCTGTCTCTAAACCCCAGGTGCAACGGTGTGACTCTGAAGGCTAAAGCAGGAAAGACAAAAGTTCAAGCCTGCTCTGTGCAACTTAGCAATTTATTTGAGACTTTACCAAAATAAAAAAAAATCACAAGGGTTGCCAGGCATGGTGGCACATACCTGTAATCCCAGGACACAGGAACCTGAAGCAGGAGGGTCACTGTGACCTTCAGGCCAGCCTGGGCTATACCAGTGAGTTCAAAACAAGCCTGAATCACAGAGAGAGGCTCCATCTCAAATAAAAAAACAAAGTGAAAGGAGTTAGAGATGTAGCTCACTGTGAAAGTCCTGGCTTCAATCCCCAGTATTGCAATAAATACATAAGATAAAAAGGCTATAGATGCAGCTCATTAGTTGACCAACCCCCGGGGGTTCAATCCCCAACACCTAAAAAAATAAAATCAAATACTTTCTAAGATTTTCTCTCTGCCTGTCTCTCTCTCTTCATCTCCACCGCTGTCTCTGCCTGCGCCTAACCCTCCCAGGTGCCTCTAGGCAGCTCCCCGCGACCACCCATCTGTTACTTCCCCTCTATCCTGCGTTGGTGAAGGGTGTGCTTCACTTTATGGGCTCACTAGCGCGTTTCTGCCACCTAGTGTTAACCCTGAGGTACTAAGAGGAGCAGCAACTGCGTGGGGATCATCTCAGGTAACACAGAACACGAAACAATAATGATGTGTAATAATAATGATTAATAATGATGATGATATAATAACAACTTTGTTTTGGGTACTGCCTAGTACATTTCAATCTCTCTCCCACGCATTGCCTATCATGCTGTAAATGCTCTAAGTAACTTCAGTGATGGGTTTGTAGAGAAAAGGAGACCAGCACTTGAAGCATGAATCACTTAAAACATCACAGGATTTGAACCCAAGATGACTTGATTTCTGATTTTTATCTTACCTCCACCACATTACACGTTCATCTCCCAGGGTGATAATTAGCACAAAGTTTTAGTTTATTGGGGGAGGGAGCTTTTTTTCTTCTTTTTTTTTTTTTTTTTTTTTTTAAATAGGGTCTTGCTAAGTCACTAAGTGGCCCAGACTGGGCCTGAACTCGCAGCTCCCCTGCTCAGCCTCCAAGTGCTGGGGTCGCAGGCCTGTGACACCAGGCCAGCCTATGTTTGTAAATATTTTTGCAAATGCTCTCTCCCAGCACTCTGCTATGTTCTCATGATGTGTGCGTCTAGCAACTGTAATTGCAAGGAGAAATGTTTTATTTCTTGTAACTTAGTGTGCAAAGCACAAGTGCAGCTTGCACTTTTTTATGGCTCACTCCAAAACTCTTCTAGCAGTGCTATCAATCATTTAAGATATAATAATAAATAATATCAATGGAAAAACTTTAAAATCCATGAACAGCAGCACTGGATGACACCATCGTGCGGAGCTCTTGCTTCGTGCTGGATCGGTCCAGGATCTGCAGCTCGTGCCAGCCTTGGCTCCTCTCCTGAACTTGTACCTAGAGGTCCAATCAGCTCAAGGAAACCACTATCCTGTTCTAACGGCCGGCTCAGAGCGGCCAGCGCCCTCTTCCATCTCAGCTGGGCTCGGAATGGCCCGCCCTGAGCGCCGAGCCTGTGGACAGCGGGGTCATTGCTGCCTCCTAAACATCCTGCTGACTGTACTGCGGGACCAGGAGGGACGAAGGCTGGGGCTTCCTGGACCAGCAGAGGACCAGTGCAGAGGCCGCAGGTGAGGGCTGGGACTGCAGAGCCAGCCACAGGGCAGCTCTGGACTCGGATCAGGGTCCCTTGAGTTCTCTCCCTGGCCGTGGTGCCACAGACAGAACGGTCTTTGCCACATTCATGCTCTAGCCTGGCAGGGGCAGGAAGGGAGGTCCCACAGTCTCTAAGCCTGCTCCCCGGTGCCCTATTCGGTGGGAGGCCAAGACACCCACAGCTCACTGTCCATAACAAGGAGCGGGACTCCAGCTCACAGGTTGCTCTGGGTCACACTTGGCAGAAGCGAGGGTCCTCCCAGACCCACAGCTGCCCGGAACCTGGATGGCTGTACTTGCTTTTTCCACCAGCAAGCCTAAAGCACTAGTTCCAAGGAAAAGAAAACAGGCCTGTCTTTTTTCAGCTGGTGCTATTGTTTTAAGATGGGAGTTTGCTGTATAGTTCATGCTGGCCTTGAGCTCATGAGGATCCTCCTGCTGCAGCCTTCCTTGTGCTGGGATCAGAGGTGACCGCCACACACCCCCAGCCAAAGCCCAGCTGGACACATAGTAATATATGAGGCCTTGGGTCTTACAGTGTTGCTCTGGAGGGTATGATAGATTTAGTATTCATCTGCTGTAGCACATTTGAAAGTTTAACTTCATGCTCACTTATATAAATTATTTCAAGCATAAAACATTAGCCTGAAAGCAGGGGTAATTAGGAAACTGAGGTTTCTAATTAATTAGATATTTTTAAAATGAGTCCCATTTTATTGACTTGTTAAGTATACTATAAATCATGTTTAACTGTTCCCGAAGTGTTCGGCAGGGGCCAGATGGAGAAGCCAGGTGCCCTCCGCAAGTGGAACAGCGTCATGTCTGCCCTTCTGGTAAGCTTATCAAGCTCCTGTCTTGGGGCCAGTGGGGCACAGCTGGAAAGCAAGGATCGAAGTCTCGGCCAGAGGAAAGGGAGGTGGAGCCCGTGCCACCCAGAGAGCCGCAGCGCAGAGGATCCTGATCTGATTCCAGAAGAACTCCTCCTGACTCTTTAAGGCAATTTGCTTAAAAATAACAGAATTTAGCCAGGTGTGGCTGCACAGAACTACTGTCCGAGTACTCTAGGTGGCTGAGGTGGGAGGATTGGAGAGCGTAACATTGTCTCCCGACCATGTCTCAAAATATTAAGAGGGGGGAGGGGAATTTGCTGGGGCTGTCAGTCAGCGAGAGGCCTTGGGTTCAAAGGTCTTCAGGCCTTTGGTGTAAAAATCATCCTTTTGCCTTATTACTTGTGCTTTTTGGGTTTGGGGGGGTTGGTAAAACTGGGGATTGAACTCAGGCCCTTGCGCTTGCCAGGGAAGCACTTATTCCACTGAGCTATCTCCCTGGCCCTTACTTTTGCTTTTGCATCTCTTTAAAAGATGTTCCTACCAGGTGTGGTGGCAAACGCCTGTAATCCCAGCACTCGGGAGGCTGAGGCAGGAGGATCGTCATGAGATTGGGGCCAGCCTGGGCTATAATGTGAGTTCAAGGCCAGCTTAAGGTACACAGTGAGACCTGTCTCAAAAAAAAAAAAAATTTAAAAATGTTTCTACCTGCCTATGATTTAAAAGAAAAGTAGGGGCTGGTGAGATGGCTCAGTGGTCTAAAGCACCTACTTAGAACAAGCTTAGCAAAGCACAGGGACCGCGGTTCAATCCCCCAGCACCACATGCCAGCCAGCCCCGCCCCCTGGTGGGCTGAGCTGGCCACACACACACACACACACACACACACAAATAAATAAAATTTAAAAAAAATAAAAAATTAAAGAAAAGTAAAGCCAGCCCTCCTTACTCAACCATGGATGAAAAATATTTGAGAAAGCATTGAACGGAGTCGGACTATGGCTCAGGAGAGGCGCCTGCTCAGTGTCCAATAGCAAAAGCAAACCAGGTAGTGAGCATACCCAGATGCTTGCTTGTTTTTCCTGCCTAACCAACAAAATATCAGTTCTCTCCTTAGCATTGGCCCTGGCTTTGGTGCTGGGCGTGAGCCTGGGGGACCTAAAGGACAGCAGAAAGTGTGACACCACCTCCTGATGGCTCAGTAGAATAAGCGCTTGCCTAGCAAGTGCAAGGGTCTGAGTTCAATCCCCGGTTCCACAAAAAAAAAAAAAAAAAAAAAAAGAAAAAAAAGAACTGGAAGCACATGAGCATTTGGGGAACACAGAGGCAGGCATCTCTGTGGGGCTGTAGCACCCACTCTGTAATCATCTGTAGGATGTGTTTGTGCATAGTTTCAGAAGAGGAAGAGGTCCTGCCAGGGAGCCTGTGGGGTGACTCAGTTTCCTGTCTGACCCTTGGCCCCTATAAGACAGGGTCTAGTAGCTGGCCTTGTGTCCTCACAGCGTGTCCTACGCCTCACATAGCAAGGCCTGCTTCTTTATTCTGCTTCCAAAGTTAACTTGGCTCTTTAGGGACTTTCAGTCTTCTGTGTAAGCTTATCAAGTCCCTGAACATTTTAACCAAATTGGTGATTTTATTTGAAATGTAGAGATCATTTTGGAGGAATTTGATTATCTGTGTAATGTTAAGTTGTCTCACCTCAAAGCACAGAGTATCTCTCATTGGTTCAATTCTTCTTCCATTCTCTTCATTGTAGTTTTAAATCCTTTTCCATAACAGTCATTGCTCTTATAAATGATGAGTGTGTGTGTGTGTGTGTGTGTGTGTGATTTGTTATTGTTGCTGTTATTGTTTGTTTTTCAGCATACTAGAGATTGAACCCAGGGCCTTTGCACTGAGCTTTTGTGTGTGTGTGTGTGTGTGTGTGTGTGTGTGTATTTTTTCTGTTATTATGTTATTTTGTTTTGTTGAGATAAGATCTCTCTAAATTATGAAGTTGCCCAGGCTAGAATTGAACTCGCATCCTCCTGCCTCAGTCTCTCAGGGTTCTGGGATTACAAGTGTTCCCCCACACCTAGCCATATGTGTGCATTTCTTTTGCCATGCTAGCGATCAAACCTGGGGTTTCACACATGCCAGGCAAGCTCCCTACTGCTCAGTACTATCTCCAGCCCAGACATAGCATACTTTTTTTTTTTAATTTTTTATTTATTTGTGTGTGTGTGTGTGTGTGTGTGGCCAGTTCAGCCCACCAGGGGGCGGGGCTGGCTGGCATGTGGTGCTGGGGGATTGAACCGTGGTCCCTGTGCTTTGCTAAGCTTGTTCTAAGTAGGTGCGTTAGACCACTGAGCCATCTCACCAGCCTGACATAGCATGCTTTTAAAAATTTATACTTTCTTGCTTATTATTACCAAAGTAGTTCTTATTACTCTGACAATCAGCTATGTTACTCAGTTCTTATTAGTTCCAGTAAGTCATGATTTGATTCTTCTGTGTAGATAATCCTGTGACCTGAGTGATTTCCTCTTTTCCCCACAACCCCTTTGTCCCTTTTCCTAAGCAAATGATTCAAGACTTGTGACATCCCCGATAGTAGTGACACCCTCCCTCCTTCCTGAACCCTGCAGAGACCACACCGGCCAGTGCTCGTGTCTGCTGCTGAACTGAAGCTATGCACCAACCACATCTTAAAACTTGGGTAGAAATTTAACTGGCAGTATAGTTATAAAGGGTTGAGATTTATTTGCATGGTTTTAAAAATATATATGTTTATAAAAAGAAAAAAATATATATATATTTATTCGTATACTCAAGTTTTGTGCTTCTTAATTATTTGGCCATTTGTGTTTTCTCTGGGCGATTTGCCAATTTCTTTTATATTTTCAAATTTATTTACCTTTGCTTACTCATGAGGCAGAAGTGATTTCTGCAAGGTTGGAGTTAATGCCTCCTTTTCCTTTTTTTTTTTTTTTTTTTTTTTCCTTCATTTTATATATTTGGAAAAGGGTCTCATTAACGAACTTGTAGTGATCCTCCTGTTTTCAACCTCCCCAATGCTGGGGTTACAGGTGTGCGCCACCACGCCGGACTCCGTCACAGGTTCAATGCGCCTCGGGGCCTCGGGGCGGGACTGGCACAGCCTGAGGGGCGAGGGATCAAACCCTGGTCCCTGCACTTGCCAAAGCAGCCACTTAGTCCGCTGAGCTATCGCGCTGGCCCTAATGTGACTCCATATTGTCATTTATTTGTACATTCTCTGTCATAGTAAAATCCCCAGAAGTTTGCCTTTCTTCCCTAGCACTTTATTATTATTTTCTATCTTTAAAAAAAAAATTGTTGCTTTTATTTCATTCCTACGTTTTGAATTTTTAATGTTTATTTGTTCATCTCAGGTCCCTGCCAGCAAAAGCATCATCATCAGATGCAGCACCTCAACCCCAGCAGGAAGCCATGAGCCAAACTAAACCTCCACTCATTAAAAAAATATATATATTTATTTACTTATTTTGCTGTGCTGGGGAATCAAACACAGAAGTGCCTTACCACTGAGCTACATTCCCAGCCCTTCCTGGATTTTCACTCTATTCATTTCTTCTTTCTTTGGTTATGACTTTTATTCAAGTGTCATAGGTAAATATTTTGCTTCCTGGTTTTAAATCCATCTTGTCTTAATAAACATGTGTAAATAATAATTTTTTCTCTAAGATCTGCTTTAGCTGCACCCATGAGCTTCTGTATGTAATATTTTCAGCATTATGATTAATCTCTAAGTCTCTATTAATTTGCTTTATACTTTCCTTTAAAAAATAGGGGCTGATGAGATGGCTCAGTGGTCTAAAGCACCTACTTAGAACAAGCTAAGCTAAGCAAAGCACAGGGACCGCAATTCAATCCCCCAGCACCACATGCCAGCCAGCCCCGCCCCCTGGTGGGCTGAGCTGGCCACACACACTCTAAATAAATAAATAAATGAATACATTTTTAAAAAAATAAAAAATAATAAATAAATAAATAAATAAATACTTCTGGCCAGGGAGATGGCTCAGTAGAATAAGCGCTTGCCTGGCAAGCGCAAAGGTCTGAGTTCAAATCCCTGGTTCCACAAAGATAAATAAATAAATACTTCTTTTTTTCCACAGGTTTTCACTGGCCCTGAACTTCACTCTGATCCTCCTGCCTCAGCCTCCCAGGTGCTCGGATTCCAGCAGTGCACCACCCTGTCCAGCTCAGTAAGTCTCTGGAGCCCATGCCCTCCCCGACAGTGCCCTCAGGGTCAGGGCCACGTGGCTTGGGCCCTCTTCACCTGTTTCGGTGTCCCATTTTCTGGTCCACATCATCCCCTTTTCCCAGTGTATTCCCTCATTTTGGAGATGTTACGGCTTCTTTTTTCAGCATAAAGTTTGTTTAGTCATTTTTACTTTACTTCAGTGTGAAATAGTATCTATCCTCTCAAAGCTAAATTGCCTTGCAATATGCTTAGGCAGAGCTCTGCTCAGAAGTGACCCTCAGGGACAGGATCAAGGAGGCTCTTCTGGGGCGATCACCCTGTGCCCTGAGCAATGGTGTCCTCCTGAGACCCCTGTCTTACCATAATCTGTGACTGTGGCCTCTCTGGAAATGATGCCTCTGCAGTGACATGGGGTCATTGTGGGTACATGGCCTTAGTCCCATGGCTGATGTCCTTCCAAGAACAGGGAGGGACATATGGACCCCAACATGAAGGAAAACACCAGGTGGGATTGGGGTTGAATGTCCTCAAACCAAGCACAGCCAGTAGACCTGAGCAGAAGCAGGCCATCCTCGTGGAGCTGGGAGGGAGCAAGTCTCCGACAGCGCCCCCCACTCTGCAGGCCTCCTCTGGGTGATGGAGCCCCGGGAATGTTGTGCATTGCCCTGTCTGCATGGGAGGCAGAAGTCTGTTCCTCCAGGGAGTCATAAACAGGCTTCAGAGATCAGTCAGGCGGTGGGGAAAGGGGAAGACACAAGAGAGGAGGCAGGGCAGAGACCCATCTGCAGGCCTTTCTTGGAATGACCATGAGCTTCTGATCCACTGGTGCCACTGTAGGAGAGCCCAGCACTCCCAGCGTGGCCATGGCTCGTGGACATCAGCAGCCACCCTGTCCTGGCCGACACGACCAGGCTGAGCTAGGAGAACAAGTTAACCCTCACATGTTACCCGAGAGCATCCTGGCCTCCCACACACCTCTGCCTCTGCTGACCCAGCCCCATTTCACAGAAACAGGATGTAGCACTATGCATGTTGTGGACCTTACCTACTCAACCAGAAGGGGTACCCTAACCTCAAGGCAGAATTGCCTTTTTTTTTTTTTTTCGCGGAACGACCATGGACACTTGCACTAGCCAGGCAAGAGCTTATTTCACTGAGCTATCTCCCTGGCCCCAGAATTGCCTATTTAATTCTTTCATTTGCATTTGTTACAAAACACAACAGACAGGGAGGCTTATAAGCAACAGAAATTTACCTTACTTAGCTCTGGCCCCCGGGCACCCACAGTCAAAGTGCATGGGCTACAGCAGGTGGTGAGCTCTCTGTTCTTCACAGGAAGCTCTCTCACCAGGGGGCAAGCGGCCTCTCTGAGCCCTCTCTTCCTCACAAGGCACTAATACCATTCAGAAGGGTCTTGCACCCAGAAACGCATCCTCTCCCAAAAGCCCCACTTCTGAAACCCATGTTGACAGCTAGGGGTGGCAAGTGGTAGAGTTGACGTCCCAGCCTCCTGACTGCTGTGAACTGTGGCTTCCATGGCAGGGGTGCATTCCAGCAGATCTGGCAGGACACCTAGATGCAACCTCAGAGCAACATGTTTGCACAAAGTGAGAAACTGTTAACAAGAAAAAAACTAAATGAGACCTCTGGCCTCACCTTCTTCAGGTCAATTTACAGATCGCTCCTCTGGGAGATCAGACGACTGATTCATGTTGCACCAGCTTTGCAGCGGTGAGCACCTCTGACATGTGAGCTATTGTCACAGTTACTCCCAGGAACCTGAGGGACACTTGTGCTGAGAACACTGGTCGTCCCTTGGGGCTAGATATCCAGCAGTGACTGAAACAGGGTGAAAGGCTGGACACCTCGGCCTCACATTGCGCCCATGCACTGTTCTTCACCACTGAGTCAGATTCTTCCTGTAGAGACAGGCTAATAGTTGCCAGGGAGAAGGCTCAGTGGAGTAAGTGCTTCCCTGGCAAGCGCAAGGACCTGAGTTCAATCCCGGTTGAGAGAGAGAGAGAGAGAGAGAGAGAGAGAGAGAGAGAGAGAGAGAGAGAGAGAGACAGACAGACAGACAGACAGACAGACAGACAGACAGACAGATAGACAGGCTGATCACTTTAGAAGTGCCTCACCTGGGTCTTCGGCACAGGTGAAACTTGGCAATCACCTCTTGCAGCTGTGCTTCTGCTGTCTGATCCTCAGGCATTTTCAGTAACTCAAGAACTAAAGTCTGGGCTGGGACTATAGTTTGCCTGGCCAGTCCAAAGTCCTGAGTTTGATTCCTGGTACAAAAAAAAGAACTAAAATCCTTCAGCCCCAGCCTAAAGCCAGGACATTTATGATTTATGCCAAAGAGATCACCAGCTGTAGGAATAACTCAGCAGTTCCTCAGGCAAGCTGCCCAAGTGGTCCTGACCACCAAGTACAAGCTCAGGATGTTTTGTAGAGAATGATGTTGATACGGGATAATTTGAAAGTTTCTAGAACAAGTTGACTGTGACCACCCAGTGGTCCAAGCCCATCTCAGGAAGAAATGTCTTTCAAAATCATGCTCCTGGCCAGGGAAAATGACTGGATTTATCTGAAACATCGTCTTACTGTGTACTGCAGGCTGGCCTCCAACGTGAGCATCCCCCAGGTGATCCTCATGCCTCAGCATCCTGAGTGCTGAGATTACAGGTTTGCACAACCACACCTGGCTCAAAGGACAGATTTTAGCCCAGCCCACAGATCAACACAACCCTGATGCTTTCTTTGCTCTGTGAAGGGAAGCTTGGTGACATTCAGCCTCATGCTTGCTCCTTTCTGCTGAAGCCCCGGAGTAGCTGATGACCTGCGCCCTCTACCGAAATCTTTGCCTGTGCAGGAGTTCGCACACTTGCAGTATTTAGCCCAGCCACGTATCTACCATCTCTGTGTGAAAAGATCCTGCCATCTGGCATCACCATCACCTTGGGGATATAGAGTCTAACAGATAAATCTGAGAGAGTCTCTTAATCAATTTCCTCACAGCTGGGACACAATTCCTGACATAATTTAAATGAAGAAATGCTTATTTTGGTTCACAGTTTGGTCCACAGTTGGCAGTCAACTCTGAGGTAGAAACAGCATAACGGAGGATCTAGTATCTTGGTGAGAGTTAGTCACATGTTGGTGGCCACACAGCAGAGAAGAAAGAGAGGAGCTGGTACAGGAAATAAACTCTTCCAGGTCATAACTCTAGTGACGCACAACTCCCAACCATTACCTCTCTTCTGACAGTAATCACCCTCCAAAAGCCCCAGCTCTGAACACATTTGGAGACATTCCATATCTAAGCCACAACATTCCACCTCTGGCCCCCAAAACACTAATGTTCCTTTCATCATCCAAAACACATTCAGTCTCTCTTGGAGAGTCACCAAAATGTTAACAGTTCCAGCACTGAGGACAAATCTAAATCCAAAGTCACCTTTGAGATTCAAGGCATGGGGGCTGGGGAGATAGCTCAGTAGAATAAGTGCTTGCCTGGCCTGAGTTCAATCCCCAGTTCTACCAAAAAAAAAAAAAAAAAAAAAAAAAAAAGCATATGAGACTCAAGGCAAACTCTTAACCTGTGGGGAACCCTGTGACAATCAAAAGGAAGTTAAACACTGCCAAAATACAAAATTACAGGGTAAACATTCCAATTCCAAAAAGGAGAAATAGCATGGAAAGAAACAGGATCAAAGCACTACTGAGGGACCAGGGAGACAGCTCAGTAGTATAAGTGCTTGCCCGGCAAGCACAGGGTCCTGAGTTCAATCCCTGGTACCATGAAAAAAAAAAAAAAAAGCACTACTGAAACCCAGCAGGGCAAACATTAGATCATGTAGTTCCATGCCCCAGCACCTGGGGCATGCTGTGGTGAGATATGATCTCAAAGAGTTTGGACAGTCCCACCCCTGTGGAATTGCTGGTAGTTGTAGCCCTCATGACCTCTCTCTTGAGACGGAGCCACTCATTCCCTGTGGCTTTCCTCAGCAGACCTCCCATATTCCTAGCATTTCCAGCTTTCTCAGTCTCCATTGTACTTTCAGCTTCCCTCTTAGGTTCACACACTGCCTAGTCAGAGGCACATGACCTGGCCTCCAAGGCCTTCTTTTGAAATCTAGCTGGAAGCCTCCTTGATCCATAACACTTGAATTCTGGATACCTGGAAAGCAAGGACCACATGACACTAAGGTCTGCTGCCAGCTTAAACAGCAGCTGAGCCCCCTGGGATCATGGCTTTGGAGACCTCTGAGTTACTGTATGGCTGAGCACTGTGAACAGGATCCTGGGGAACCATTTCCCTAATGGCCCTTCTTGGAAAGGATATCCTGGGGCTCTCTTGTCAAGAAAAAGTCATTTCCACTTACCCTTTTATACCTTTATTAAAAAAAAAATACAGGGGCCAGAGAGATGGCTCAGTAGAATACATGCTTCCCTGGCAAGCACAAGGGCCTGAGTTCAATTCCAAGTTCCACACACACACACACACAAAAGTGTAGTCTTAAGTCAGACATGGTGGTGCACACCTGTAATCCCAGAACTCAGGAGGCTGAGGCAGGTGGGTTGCTGCCAGTTTGAGGCCAGTCTGGAATAGGAAGTAAGTTCAAGGTCATAGCTGGGACATAGCTCAGTGGCACAAGCACTTGCTTCACAAGCACAAGGTCTTGGGTTTGATTCCCAGTACCAAAAGTAATACTATGAGAGAGAGACAGGGACAGGGACAGAGACAGAGAGAAGGAGACAGAGACAGAGACAGAGACAGAGACAGAGACAGAGACAGAGAGAAAGAAGAGACAGACAGACAGAGAGAGAGAGAGAATGAGGAGAGACAGAGACAGAGAGACAGAGAGACAGAGAGAAAGAAGAGAGAGACAGACAGACATAGAGAGAAAGAATGAGGATATTTTTTCAGTTCCTGGGATGCTCTCATTCCATCTTTCCTATTTTCTGACACAAAGTACCTGGATGTCTTTCAGTGGTAATCTTTTCAGCAACCATATTCTTCTGTTACTCAGCTTTGCAATTCCTTTCTGGTGACACTGAAAATTTTTTATGTTAGACAACCTTGAAATTTCTCTGCAAAACTAATCTGTATACTCCCTTAATTTCATTATCTGACAATGTCTGGACAGGAGCAAAATGTCAGCTAATTTTTCACCAGAGCCTGACATACATAACCTCAAGCCCAACTGCCAATGGAGTTCTTATTCTAGCTGAGATCTCCTGATCCTGGCTTTTACTCTCTACATTTTTAACCAAATTATGATCTTCTGAGTTCTGACCATAATCTCCCATCACTTGGCTTATAGCTTTCTAGGGTGTTTTTAGCCAGAATCTCCAAACTTTTCCAAATTCCTCCCAAAAAACACTTTCAAAGGCTCCTAGACCATGCGGTCAGGGAGTCAGAGCAATGACCAGATTTCCCTGATACCAAGATCAGTCCTAATCACTTTCCCACCCTGGGGCACAATGTGTAACACCCACAACTAAGTCACAAATATAAACATGAGTGAGTCCAGAACCCAAGGGATTCTTTCGGATTTCCATGACCAAACAGTAATAGGAAATGGTAACAAATGGACGACAAGATAGCTTAGTGGACCAAGCTCCTGCTTAGGCAAGCGCAGGGACTGGGGTTCAATCCCCAGCACCACATGCCTTACTGGCCCCACCCCCAGGCACGCTGAGCAGGTGGCCAAGTGTGGGTGTGGTGGTGCACCCCTGTAATCCCAGTGCTGGGGAGGCTGAAAACAGGAGGATCACTAGAGTCCAAGCTGCATAATGAGATCCTGTACCAAATACGTAAAAAAAGAAAAGAAAATGATAACAAAGATAGGTAGAAATATTTTACATTCAGATATGTTAGGAATGAAGGTTTGGCTCACTTCACTGGGGGTTAGGGTTTAGATCTAAAGTGGGAACCCAAAGCTTCACACGTTTGGAAGGTGGTTGGATTGTGGATGCAGGAAAGCAGACTTGCTGACAGGATGTGGGGTCCACCCAGAGGAGACCAGCCACTGTGGGCGGGAGCTGTAGGATATTCCATCTTCCTGGCCCTTCCCTTGGCTCTCTGCTTCCTGACAACTGTGAGGTGAGGAGCTTGTCCTCCAGCATGCCCCTCTGCAATCCACTTCCTACTTTGCAGCCAGCCAAACATGGACTGAAACTGCTGTATGAGCCAAAATAAACTTCTCCTTCTTTCTGTTTGGGTGCCAGGTATTTTGTCACAGTAAGGAAAAAATGACAGATTTTGGTACCAGAGAAGTCTAGTCATTATTGTGATTACCCAAACATGTGTTTTAGAAGACTCTGGAAATGATTCACAGAAGGAGTTGGGAAAGATTTGGAGATACCAGCTCGAGAAACCCTAGAAAGCTGTAAGCCAGCCTTCATGGGAGATTCTAGTGAGAGCTCGCTCAGCAGAACAGAAAGTTGGTGGAAATGTAAAGGCCAGAGTCAGGGAGCTTCTGTCAGGACCAGGGATTTCCCTGGCAGTGGGACTTGAGACTACGTATACTGCGCTTTCACAGAAAATCAGTCTACATTTTGCTTGTCTCAAGACTCTGCAGGAGCCTGAAATTCAGGGGTTGGACTAATTAACCTGGAGAAGAAATTTCAAGGCAGTCTAATAGTGAAGGTGTGGCACAGGTACTTCTGGGAGCTTTTAGCCAATTCAACACTGAGAATCCAGAGCAGTACAGTTAAGTGATTTTTATTTTATTATTTTTTTTTTATTTTTTATTTTTTTTGGTGGAACCAGGGATTGAACTCAGGCCCTTGAACTTGCTAGGGAAGCGCTTATTCCACTAAGCCATCTCCCCGGCCCATGAGTGATTTTATGTTATGTTACGCTATGTTATTATTTTTTAAACGTATTAAGTAAGGGTTCACAGGATCTCACTACACAGATCGGATTTGTAGTGACCCTCCTGTTTTTAGCCTCCCAAGCAGTGGGATTACAGACATGTGCCACCACATCCAATCTCAGTCACCCTTTCAACACACCTGGGGGGGGGGCATAGCATGTCAGGGATCAGCTGAGTGATTTTAAAAGTTCTGAGTGTCAACAAAAAGGCAGTTTTTGTAGAGTCAGTGCCTAGATTTTTGTCTACAACAGTCTGGCGGCTGAACAGATTCACACTTTTAAAAAGTCAAGCACTTTACATCAAGAAAACAAGCAGGATGATTGAGGGGTTGAGAAGAATGTACAAGACCCCAGCCATCTCAGGTTCAAGGGTTTAGACGTGTAAATCTTTGCCTGGAGGGGGCAGGGAAAGCACCACTTACGGAATTTATTACCTGTGATTTGGTACCCAGTTTCCATTCATTCTGGCACATGGAGGCCTTTACAGCCGTGGCACAAGGAGGCACGGCTAGTTCAAGAGCTGGTGGCACATCGTGGCGTCATCCACATGGTTCTGTTTTTTCAGGCACATAGGATTCAAAAGTTGTGGAGCCAGGGAGGCTCCCAGCAGGCTTCGCAAGAAGGCCTGGGAGGGTGGGCAGCGTGCCTCTCAGAGGGCAGTGCGTGAAGCTGCGAGTGTGAAGCCGAAAGTGCAGTGGAGCCCCCGGAAGTGCGAGAAGCAAGAATGTGGAACATCTGAGGAAAGCCTCCAGCACGAGCAAAGCCAGCCCAAGAGCAAGGTCATGAGGGCTGCAACCCTCGGAGTGCCGTAGGGACAGGGTTGCCTAAGATGTTTGGAGCTTCAATCTGGCCGTAACATGCCCTGAGTGCTTGACATGGAACTACATGATTTAATAACTTCCCTGCTGGATTTCAGTCTTCTTTGGCCCCATCCCTTTCTATCCCTTTATTTTTCCCTTTTAGAATGGGAAGGCTTACCTTGTGCCTTTTGTATGTTGCATTTAACTTCCATTTTGATTTTACAGAAGCTCCCAGGCTCCCAGAGAAGACTCTGGACTTTTCAGCAGTGCTGGAACTGTTCAAACTTTGGTGGGTCCTAGAGACAAACTAATTCTGCATGAAATGGACATAAATCCCTTTGGGGGCTGCAATGTTATCATATAGATCTCAAATGACCCTCAAAAGTCACATGTTTGAAAAGTGGCAGGTGAGGGGGCTTTGTGGCTATCTCACTGGTAGGAGGCGGGGCCTGGTGGGACGTGGCGGATGCCTGTGGGAGTGACCTGGAAGGGTCTCTCTCTCTCTGGCTCCTCCTGTGGCTCTCTTGCTTCCTGGACATCAGGAGGTGAGAAGCTTTTTCTCTGCTGGACCCCGCTGCCAGCTATTTCCTGTGATCGTGGACTGCAACTTCTGAATTGTAAGTCAAAACACGCCTCTCCTGTACTAAGTTTTGGGTGTCAGATATTTTGTCCCAGCGACAAGAGAGTAAGTGCAACAGGAGGGCACCTGGCCAGCTGGGCTCCCTGTTGAGATCAAAGGAAATACGGAATGAGAGGTAGAAGAAGGAAGTCATAAATACGTCAGCTCTGGCCACAGGACAAAGACAACAGCAGCTTGGTGTATTTTCTCTTTGCCTGCTCCTTGTATGAGTTGGTTTGTAAATATGAATGAATTTATTATTTTATCCACATTCTTGTTTTATGTGCAAGTTGTTAGAGACTAGCTTAACAGTTGTGAACTTCAGAAGTAATTAATATAGCCAGTGGAAGTGTATATATTTTAATTGTGAAAATTGAATTAATGAAAAAAAAAAAAAAAAAGAAAATTGAATTAATGAAATAAGTGAAACCCCTGGCATATTTCCTTTGTTTGTATATAGGCGCTATGACCATGTTAAGATATGCATATAATTTTTTTAACTCTTTGGGGGTGCTAGGGATTGAACCTGAGGCTCTGCCCATGCTAGACCTGCACTGCCCTCAACAGCTCCCTACCCAGGCTCACGGTGGTTCAGTGTGCAGTCCCTGGCATCGGGCACTGTCCAGTCTTGTACCACCCTACCTCTGCATCTCCATACTTTCTCATCTGTACCACCAGAAGCCTCAGGCTCTTTCACAGTAACATCCCAATCCCCCACCCAGGCTGGCAACCAGCACTCTCTCCTCTCCTCTCCTCTCCTCTCCTCTCCTCTCCTCTCCTTTCTTCTCTCCTCTCCTCTCCTCTCCTTTCTTCTCCTCTCCTCTCCTCTCCTCTCTTCTCCCTCTGTTTTCAGTTTTTCTAAGACAGGGTCTCACTATGCAGTTCAGGCTGGCCTTTCATTCACTTTGTAGCCTAGGTTGGCCTCGAACTCATGGCGATCCTCTTGCCTCAGCCTCATAGTGCTGGGTTTATAGGCATGTGCCACCATGTCTGGCTCAGCACTCACCTTCTGTCTGCATGTTGCTGTTCTGCTCTGGCAATCTCTTGTAAGTAGCGTCACAAAATATTTGTTTTCTTGTGAGTTGCTGACCTAAGGTGTAAATTTTTTTTTTTTTTTTTTTTTTTTGTGGAAACAGGGATTGAACTCAGGCCCTTACGCTTGCCAGGGAAGCACTTATTCCACTGAACCATCTCCCCGGCCCCAAGGTGCAATTTTTAAGGATAAAGTCACAGCTCCTATACACATACAAAGGAAATATGCCAGAAGTTTCACTTATTTCATCAGTTCAATGAAGGGACCACCAAGATATTATTGCTAGGGGCTGGAGAGATAGCTCTGCCTTGGAAGCGCAAGGACCTGAATTCAATCCTCCATACCACATGCTGTGCCTGTCCAGCGCTGCGCAGAGCTGGCTGCCAAAACCGGGTATGGTGACGCATGCCTGTAATCCCAGCTCTGAGGAGGCTGAGACAAGAAGGATCACTATGAGTTCTTCAAGCTGCGTAGTGAGACCCTGTACCAAATAGATAAATAATAAATAAAGGATTTTTTAAAAAAGGTATTACAAAAGATCAAAAGATAATTCAAAAGAACCCACAGGAGGGAAGATAACAAGGACAGCCCAGAGTTGTTTTATTTTATTTATAGAGGAACTGGGGATTGAACTGAGGCCCTTGCACTTGGCAGGGAAGCGCTTATTCTACTGAGCCATCTCCCCGGCCCCAGTTTTATTTTTAAAAATGTGCAAATCCGGTGCGGCATATAGTTCAGAGGCACAAGCATCTGCCTGGCAAGCACAAGATCCCGAGTTTTGTTTTTTTTTTTTTTAAATGTGCAAAACGATGTCACCACGGGGGAATGAGCAACTGCATTCCACTGGACACAACTGATTTGCATTTCTGTGGGCTAAACAGGATGACATCGTGTGCGACTCAGCGCAGTCCACATCCCACGCGCGCGAGGAAGGACGCCTAGTGGGAGGCAGCGCTGGCCTGTACCCTCCCGCCTCCGCAAGGACCCAGGAATGGGTTCCTACGCCAGACGCTGCAAGACTCGGCCTGGTCGGGAGGGGGCGCTGGAGGGACGCCGCAGCCCAGGGAGGTCCAGGCCCTAGCTGCCCTTGCCTCCTGCCCGCTGTAGCCCAGGCTGGTCTCTAGTTTCCAACTATCCCCCTGCCTCAGCCTCCAGGCATGTGCCACCACGCCCAGCTTTTTTGTTTGTTTTGTTTTTTTCTTTTTTTAATATATAAGGTTTCAGTATGCAGGCCAAGCCACTCAGCCTTTAACTTTCAACCCTCCTGCCTGTCTGCTAGGTGCTGGGGTACTGCAGGAAGGCACTGCACACGTTCCCTTGGGGCTGGAGGTGTGTCTCAGTGGTAGAGCACTTACCTAATATACAAGTGGTCTGGAGTTCGGACCCCAATGCCACAAAAATAATTGAGTAATTTAAACGACAAGCAGGTCCGGTTTTGCGTGGTAATCTATTCTCCCTGTCCTGGATGGTTTATCTTTTTTAAGGCTGCAGCAACCCGTACTTAGCTACTGATACTCACTGTCACACCTCTGCTGGGATTTGGTTTCTTTTCTTGTGTTTTTCCTCAAAATTTACCAATGTGAGGGTTTTGTTTTGTCTTCTTGAGACAGGGTCTTGAGCTCACTTTGTAGCCACCATGCCTGGCCAGGGCTCCAATTTTATTTTATTTTTTAAATTTTTATTTATTTTTTTGGCAGACTGAACTCAGGCCCTTGCACTTTCCAGGGAAGCACTTATTCTACTGAGCCATATTCCCGGCCTCCTCCAATTTTATTTATTTTTGAGACAGGGTCTCACTCTGCAGTTTAGGCTGGTTTTGAGCTCACTTTCTAGCCCAGGCTGATCTGGTAGAACCGGGGATTGAACTCAGGCCCTTGTGCTTGCCAGGGAAGCACTTATACCACTGAGCCATCTCCCCGGCCCCAACAGGCTGGTCTTAATCTCACTATGATCCTCCTGCCTCAGCCTCCCAAATACTGGGATTACAGGTGTTCCACCATGCCTAGCCAGGGATCCAGTTTTAGATCCTTCTTACTCAGCCTCCTAGAGTTTTAGGATTATAAGTGTTATAGGTGTGTGCCACCATGCCTAGTTTAGAGAACCATTACTTTTGGTTTGAGGGATTGTTTTGTTTTGAGACAGGAACTCTCTATATAGCCCAGGTTAGACTAGATTTGTGGCAATCTTCCTGCCTCAGCTCCAAAGTACTGGGATTACAGGTGTTGGCCACCACGCCTGGCTACAGAAGACTGTTCTTAAAGCTGGATGCCAAGAGATAAGACCCATCCACAACAGGGGCAGAAGAACCAATTCCAATGTGCATCTTTAGGGATTCATTTCTTGCATGGTGACCATTTATTTAAAAATACTTAAACCAAATTAGTTGTGCTTGTTGGGCATGGTCTCATAGGTATAATCCCAGCATTCCAGAGGCTGAGGCGGGAGGATCACTGTGAATCAGAGACTAGCCAGGGCTAAGAGTGAGACAGTGTCTCAAAAAGATAAAACAAGGGGCTGGGGAAATGGCTCAGTGGAATAAGCATTTCCCTGGCAAGTGCGAGGGCTTGAGTTCAATCCCTGGTTCCGCAAAAAAAAAAAAAAAAAAAAAAGGATAAAACAAAATGGTTTTGCCATAACAAAGGAGAAACAAGAGCTCCCAGGAGGTGAGGTGCTCAGCCTGAGCACACTAGTAGGAGGAATGAGGCTCAGTGTGTCCCTAGCTACAGGAAGAGCCAGGAGGCCTATCCCGGGGGGAGTTTGTTTTGCCTTGCTTTTTGCTTTCTCAATTTTAATTTTTATATTTATTAGTCTGTGTCTGCAGTGCCCAGCGATCACACGATCACACTCGTTGTGGCCTGGTGCCCGTGCGTGATACAACTTCATTCTTGTCTACTCCTCCCCTCTGCCTTGTCTCTTGGCCCCTTCTCTTATGTAAAAGCTCTAACTCCCTGTCTCCTGTGGTCTTTTATTTTGCACTTTTTTTTCCCCCTGTCTTTTTAAAATTTTATTTATTTATTTATTTATGTGTGTGTGTGGCCAGCTCAGCCCACCAGGGGGCGGGGCTGGCTGGCGTGTGGTGCTGGGGGATTGAACCAGGGTCCCTGTGCTTTGCTAAGCTTGTTGTAAGTAGGTGCTTTAGACCACTGAGCCATCTCACCAGCCCTCCCCTGTCTTTTTGAAACAGGGTCTCACTATGCAGTTTAGGCTGAACTTGAGCTCACTTTGTTTTTCTTTTTTTGCAGAACCAGGGATTGAACTCAGGCCCTTGCACTTGCCAGGGAAGCACTTATCTCACTGAGCCATCTCCCCGGCCCTTGAGCTCACTTTGTAGCCCAGGCTGGTCTTGAACTCACAGCAATCCTCAGCCTCCCAAGGGCTGGGATTACAGGCCCACACCTCCATGCATGCCTGGCTTTTTAAAACAAAATAAAACAAAACTCAGTGTCTTGCTATACTGCTCAGGCAGGACTGGAACACCTGTTCTCAAGCAATCCTCCTGTCTCAGCCTCAACAGTGGCTGACCCTCCTGGGATGATCGTGCCCCCGGCCTCATTTTCTTGGTCTTGACAACATGGTCACATCAATTCCTGACCATATTTCTGCTCAGGTAGAGTATGTTTTTTTTTTTTTTTTTTTTTTTTTTCCGGAACCAGGGATTGAACTCAGACCCTTGTGCTTGCCAGGGAAGCACTTATTCCACTGAGCCATCTCCCGGGGCCCAGTGATTTTTTTTTTTTTTTTTTTTAACAGACTTCCACTTTTAACACAGCAACAGTGCCTTCAGAGCCCCCACCCCCACCCCCTGGATGCCTGCTGACATTTCCACTGTGATCTGACTTCCCAGCGAGTACGAAGTCAGTCTTTGCTTGTGGGTGCTACAGGTGTGGACCTGCACCTTTTAGGAGCTCACTGTGCCTGCCCTGGGTAAGGGGTGGGTGACAGCCAGACTGAGCCACAACACAGGGCGAGTCGCGTGCTTTATATTCAAAACTCTAAATAAATTCTCATTAAAATATGAAGGGAAAGTAATGTGACATTAGGCTTCAAGCAACAAATTCTCAGAAAATTTCTGATAAAAACTCACATTGAAGCCTGGTGTGATGATGCACGCCCAACTCAGCGCTCAGAGGCTGAGGCAGGTTGACTGTTGCAAGTTTGAGACCAGCCTGGGCTAAAAAGTGAGCTCCAGGCCAGCCTGAACTGCATAGCAAGACCCTATCTCAAAAAGACAAAAAAAAAAAAAAAAAAAAAAAAAAAAAAAAAGTTGGAGCCCACTCTAGACATTTTAGCAAGTTAGTGAGACCTTTTTCAAAATACCAAATTAAAAAGGCCAGGGATATAGCTCAGTGCAAAGGTCCTGGCTTCACTCCTCAGCAACATGCACGCGTGTGCATACACACACACACACACACACACACACTATAAATACAATAACTACTCTCTGAACCAAACTTGCATCACTTCCCTCAAAATCTTGCAAAATTATGGGGCCAACCTATAATATTCAATAACGGAACTTAGAAAAAATGGGGTATACAGATGAATGTCCATTTTGTATCTGTGTATTCAAAGTGGTTAGGGTAGATATATAGTTGCATTCTCTTTTTTTTTAATTTTTTTTTTTTTTTACATTTATTTATTTATTGTGTGTGTGTGTGTGGCCAGCTCAGCCCACCAGGGGGCGGGGCTGGCTGGCATGTGGTGCTGGGGGAT
>NW_004524604.1:3685355-3687691 GCF_000260255.1 Octodon degus | reverse complement strand
TTCAGGGCAGGTTTGGCTGGCTTGAGTTGTGGGGATCGAACCACAGCAACCTGAGCCTGACTGCTTTGTTGAAGCAGCCACTTAAAGAACTGAGCTAAGTGGCAGGCCCCCACCTCCAGCTCATTATCTACATGGATGTCAGTTGGGAGAGCACTGAGGTGGACCGTGATGTCTCGGCGCAACCGCGGTGAAATATCTGTTATTATTAGCATCAATCTGAGACCCTGCCAGAAAACTCTACGAGCTGCACAGACACCCATTTGGCAGAGGCGACTCCTGTTTCCTTTGCCTGGTGACCGCACCAAGGTTTGCGTCTACAGACACCAACAGCTGGGCATGGTGGTGCAGTCCTGTAATCCCAGGACTCGGGAGGCCGGGGCAGGAGGATCACAGTGCGTTCAAGGTCAGCTTGGACTGCCTAGGGAGCCTCTGTCTCCGTACGCAGGCGCTGCAGAAGAGTTCATCAGGGACACCTGGATTTGTTTAGTAAGCCACTCTCCCGGAGGGTTTAGGGATGGACAGGAGTTGTACTGGGGACAATAGCCCACTATCCCTGGTCAGTGCAATGGGTAGGGTGGAGGTGGAATGCGTGCAGCCGGCGCCCCTCGCACAAACAGACTCACGGACAAAGTGTGCACACCGGTGCCCGGCTGCCGGTTCCGCATCCAGTTGGGTGGAGGGGGCGTGGCCTTTGGCGGGGACGGCCGCTCCTGCTTGGGAGGGGCGTGATCGCTGAGGCGGGGTGGGGGTGAGTGTCCTCGGCCGCGTCCTAAGCGGAGGGGCGTGGTCACGGGCTATCGAGGCGTGTCCTCTGCGGAGGGCGGCACGGGCGTCTCGGGGCGTGCCCTCCGTGGGGGCGGGGCTTCTTGGACTTAGGGGCGAGTCCTCCACGGCGGGGCGGGGCGGAGCGGGCGTCCCGGGGCGTCCGGCGCTGAGCCAGGCGGCGCGGTCCTGCGCACTCGGCCCGCTGCGCTCCCGAACCGATCCGCTGTCGCTGCCGCTGCTCCCAGCCGCCGGAGGACGAGCCGCCCCACAGGGCCGTGCCGGTGCGCGCGGCCGGCCGACGAGCGCGGATGAAGGTGAGGGCATCGCTCCCCGACCGGCCGACCCGGCGCGAGCGCAGCGGCACCGTTCGGACCATGCCCACCCCACTTTCTGGTTCTGGCCGCGTCACGGCTCCCCAGAAGTTTGTGAAGGGCGGAAGCGGGGTCCCCGGCCCTCTGCCCGGCGGCACCGAGCCACGGTGGGCACGGGGACACCGCGACCCAGCGCGGCGGGGTCTCCGGGTGCGGTCCCGGGGGTGGCGGAGTCCCCGTGTCGTCTCCCCCACCCCAGCGCCAGCAAGGTCACTCAGGGCGCGCAGGCTGGGGTCGGGCCGCGCCAGGGACCCCGGCGGAGCACCGCGCTCTGCTGCCCAGGCCCTGCCCCCGCCCCCGACTTCCTCGTCGCCCGCATTTACCCGGCTCCTCGGGTGGGGGAGGCCGCTACGATGCTGCGGGAGGTTCGCGGGAGCCGCAGTTCTGGATTGTTCCCGAGTCTGGGTCCCGCCGATGTTCGACCCTAAACGCAGCGGGATGGGAGGATACCAGTCGGGAACTGGGGGTTAGGAAAGAACACAGGAGGAGCCGTGCAGGCTTCTAACTAAGAGAACCCATTTAGGTTCAGCTGTTTTTAAGGAGTGAAAGAACCAGATAAAGTATTTGGGAGATTTGGTCACTTTGAGGAAAAGAATTGAGGGAGGTTGAAAATAATTTTAGATTTTGGGTACTATATTCCTTTTTTCAAATGCAGTCTCAGGGACAATAAGCCTGGGGCGTGGGGCCTGCAAGTGTGTTGTGACTTCTCTGCTTTCTATTTGCAGGAAGAAAATGAGCTCCTACATATTAAAGTTGATGTGTCTCATTTCGGAGTTTCGGTTTCTGCAAGCGTTTTGGCAGGCCATTTGCTTAACTCTTCAATGTTGCAAAAAATGTGATTCTGACAATGTGCTCAGTTAGAATAGAAAGGTCACTCAAAGACAGAATAGATGGCAGATAAACTCCAGATTTCCAATGCTGCTCTCTTCTGCAATATGCTGAATACGCATGCATGTTTTGCCACCAGAAGTCACCGTCACAACGGGTAATCATCAGCCTGTCAAACTGTCCTAGTTCCTATCTAGTTTAACTGAATTTTGTAGAGATCAGGTTGTGCTAGCAGCAGTAACTTTTTTTAATTGACTAAAGTACTTGTTTAATTGGGTTTGGGATTAAATGTGGAAAAGACTATTTAATTAAGAGACCTAGGATTTTTTTTTTTTTTTTTTTTTTTTTTTTTTTTTTTTTTTTTTTTTTTTT
>NW_004524604.1:3674829-3685255 GCF_000260255.1 Octodon degus | reverse complement strand
TTTTTTGAGACAGGGTCTCACTTTGTAGTGCAGGCCCAACTTGAGCTCACTGTGTAGCCCAGTCTAGCCTCAACACTTGACGATGATCTTCCTGTCTCAGCCTCCCAAGTGCTGAGATTAGAGGCATGCACCACCACTTACAGTTAGGAGTTGCATCTTTCTCAAACACTCCTTAAATTCCTTCAACCAAAAGGTTGTTTTTTTCTTTTAATTTTTATGTATTTAGTACAGGGTCTACAGGGTCTCACTACACAGATCGGACTCATAGTGATTCTCCTGTTTTCAGCCTCCCAAGCACTGGGATTATAGGCGTAGGGGCAACATGCCAGTCTAAATCGCTGTCTCAGCACTCCCACTGGAGCTCAAACCTGGCCCCTGTGTTGGCCTGAGCAGGCGCTTTAATCCCACTGAGCTATCTGGCTGGCCCCAGAAGGTTGTTTAAAGTTATTTGTTGGGGTCGGGGAGATGGCTCAGAACTTATTGCTTGGCAAGCTCAAGGGCCTGAGTTCAATCCCTGGTTCTGCAAAATAAATAAGTAAATAAATAGAAGTTATTTATTGTATGAGAGTTGAAAAGATGAGTGAAAAAATCATAGAAGAGAAAATCTTGTTTTCAATATTTTTTTGAAAAATGGAAAGTTTCATTCTCAGTTCTGTAATTTGTGCTTTTCATCAAGTAAATTTACATAATTCCTTCGTTGATTAAATCTTAGGTCTTGAGATGGTCATACATGCTTGTACTTCTTAGAAGGTAAAGCAAATATTCATGCAAATTTTTGGCAGGTGTAAGACAGGCACAGGGAAGCCTGCACCCTGAAAATGTAGAGTTGAAGGTGGCGGCAGGGCTGTGCTTTCCTCCTCACTCCTCCACCTTGCTCTGGAAGCAGCCTTTGGGGGGCACGTATTTGCAGCCCGCAGTGTATTTGTGTAAGCTAAAAGCCCAGAGTTCCCCATTTCAAGGCTGCAGACCGTTAACTAATGTTTTAGACGTTGAGAAAGTGCAGTAGAGAGAGTACAAATTAAGGAACTGCATTTACCGTTACGTGCACAAAGTTGTGTAAACAAATTATATTTTGCTCATTAAATTACGCATTCAAAAGTGGTTTCTCCTCCCAAAGGATATTTAATTGGCAATGGCTTTCTAGTAGTCTCATCTAGCAGGAGCTTAGTATTGTTGGCTTGAATCTCAGATCCTATTAAAATAAATTACATTTAAAAATAAAATACATTCCATGAGCCCCGCAGTCCATTTGTGAGTATTCTGCCACAGGCAGAAGTCAGTGTGAAATATGTGGCCCATGCAGAGCGAGCAGGTTTTATTACCTATTGGCTGTGTGTGCTGCAGATTGGGAGCTTCCGTCTTAGGCCTTAAGATGGGACTCCTTTGGGAATATTCTCCAGGGAAGAGAATCAGCTGACTTCCTTAAATTATCTGGCCCATTTTAAACATGACTAAGGATTTCTTGTTAGTGACTTTTCTCCATTGGAATACTGAGATTGTTGTAGAAGGAGAGCCTGAGGAAGCAATCACTTCATGAGAAAAATACCTCCTGTTCTTTCCGAGCACCTCCCCTGTGCCAGGCTGTGCCACGAGCATTGAACTGTGGTGACGCCGTGGTCAGAGGAGGCCTGTGAGCACTTCAGGGTCTGCAAGGGCTTTCTCATGGCACCGTTGAATCCAATCATAATGCTCAAGTCGGAGCTCATGTTCCATTTTAAAATCAGAAAATTAAGTTGAAGTGCCGACTGAGTCAGCCTGGTGCCCTTTCTGCTATGGTATACTGTGCTGGCTATGTTGATACGTGGTTTCCTGTTTTTCAAGAATTACAGCTTAACTTTAGAGTATAAATAGTTCTCTTGGATAAGCGATTCTTTCTGATCATTATAGGCATGTAATGCAAGTATTCTCACTTAGTGTTCTGGACATGTATTTATGCCTCCCAAGGAAAATACAGTACAGGCCTATTTATTTATTTATTTTGCGCAACCGGCTATTGAACTCAGGCCCTTGCGCTTGCCGGGGAAGCGCTTATTCCACTGAGCCATCTCCCCAGCCTCTATATGGGCCTATTTAGCCTGGCATTTATTTTATTATTATTTTTAATCTTTGTTATGGTTTATACGTAGGTGTCCTCCCAAAGCCTCATGCAGTCATGGGGTGGCTTCTAGAGTTTGTGATTAATTCATGATCCAGATTGTGGGTGTGAGTGCTGCTGAGATTATGAGGGTGAGTGCTACCCCTGGCTTGGGGCAGATACTCTGCATTACAATGTGAGGAGAGGAGTGAGGCTAGTTAGCTGCCTGAGCTGCTGCCACTTCCTTTGCTCTCTTCTTTGCTATTTGCCCCATGAATGGCTGCTCTGTGTTGCCAGTGCCTTGGAGCCAGCTGAGTATGGACTGAAACCTCCAGTAACTGTGAGCGAAATAAGCCTTTTCCTTCCCTCATTTTGGGTGTCAGGTGTTAAGAGTAACTGAGACAGTCATTTATTTATTTGGTACAGGGTGTTGCTATGCAGCTCAGCTGATCGTGATCTTCCTGTCTCAGCCTCCTTAGCACTGGGATTACAGGTGTGCACCAAAACACCCAGTTTCAAAGTGGCTGATATGGTGCAGAGGGGCCAGAATGGCGTGTGCTACCGGGTATTAAACAGGGTTCTTGTGCTTGCCAGGCAAGCACTTACACTGCTGACTTATCTCCCTAGCCTAGCTTGACATTTAATTATATAAATATATATATGTATTTTTTTTAATGTATTTAGTACGGGGTCTACAGGGTCTCACTACACAGATCGGACTTGCAGTGATCCTCTTGTTTTCAGCCTGACAAGTGCTGGGATTACAGGTGGGTACCACCATGTCCATTCTCAATCACTGAACTGAAGAGTGTATCTTTCCATGGGATACAGTGGTACATACCTATTATCCCAAGCTTGTTAGGAGTTAGAAGCAGGAGGATCATAAGTTTGAGGCTAGCCTTAGCAACTTGGCGAGGCCCAGTCTCAAAATAAAATAAATGCCTGGGGTATAGCTCAGTGACAGCACTTGTTTAGCATGCCTATGGCCTTAGGTTCAATCCCCAGTACAGAGAAAGGTTCCTGTCTTTCTAAAAATTAAATAAAGGGCTGTACAAACTGATCCTTAAGCACAGAAAATTCATGACTCCATTTACATTGCTGTGTAAAGCCGGATGTTCCCACCACATCTAATGAGTATGCTCAGCAGGACAGTGGTGCTTGGACTCGTGTGTACCGGTCTCTGTGAGGCTTCTCAGAACACAGCTGTGCCTGGTGGGCTGGTGGCACACCTGCAGGTGCTCTTGCTGCTATTTCTGGAGCCACAGGCTTTCAGCATCACCACAGTATCGCAGAGGGTCAGAAGCCTGGCTTCCGAGCTGGGCATCTTGGGTTTAGTCTTCAGTGCATCCCCTGCCGGCTGTCAGACCTTAGGCAGATGACTTACCTTCTTGTCAAGAAATGGGAAGACTAGGATTTCCCCTACATTCAGGCTGATGAGTTACCCCGCCACTGTCTGGAGGACTTCTGGGTTGGAGGAGTGACTGTCATTCCTACCAGTTGCTGCTAGACTATGGACTTATTTTTTTACACTAGTTTTCTAAATGCTTGGGAGGGAGGCACCATTTGCAGAAGCTGGTGAGAGAGAAAGCCTGAGCTAGGGAAACACCTCTCTTGCACATGGGCAGAAAGCACCCAGCTCTTTACTCCAGATGGAGGTATTACCTTGATTACACTGTGAGCACGCTGCCCTTTGCTCTAGAAGGACGCTCTCTGTCTGTTTTCCTTCACAATAATCTAGCCCACAGGCCTGCATGCTCTGTTCCTGAGCATGCAGAAATGCTATGGACTGCAGGGAACTGTGCCCAGCCCTTCTCCCTGTGGTGCTGGGGGTGAGCCAGGGCCCTGCATTCTCCTCAGTGCTCCAGCGCTCCTGCAGTCCTGTTTCCATGATGAAATGGATGAGTGTTAAGGCAGTACCTCTCTTTTTGAGGACTTGAGTAGATTAAAGGTACTCACTTGGAGCAGAGAGACGTGCTACATAAAAGTTTTGTTATTGCCACCCTGGTGGTGCATGCTGGTAATCCTAGCACTTGAGTGGCTGAGGCAGGAAGACCTTAAGAGAGCTCAAGGTCAGCGAAGGCTACATAGTGAGTCTGAGGCCAACGTGGACTACATAGTGAGACCCAGTTTCAAAAAGCAAGCAAAGCCAAAAACCTTTGCTGTTACTATTCCTGAGGGAAGATACTGTGTTGTTTCTCTTTTTTTATTTATTTTTATTTTTATTTTTTACAAATGATTGTTTTTATTTTCGTTTCTTTGATTACTCATGAATTTATGCCTTTTCACATGCTTCTGGCCCGTTGTATTCTTGTTGTGGCCTGCTTATGGACTGTGTCCATTTTTCTCTGAGAATTTTAGTCTTTTGTTCTTTATTTTATTTTTTATTTTTTATTTTTGGCGGAACCAGGGATTGAACTCAGGCCCTTGCGCTTGCCAGGGAAGCGCTTATTCCACTGAGCCATCTCCCCAGCCCCTTGTTTTGTTCTTTAAATGGTAGAATAATTGGATATAGAATGTCTTTTAATTCATTAAGATTATCATGTGGCTTTTATGTTGTCTTTGGCTCTTGCTGGTGACTGTGTCTCTCTGGGGGTTCTGGTCCGCGCCCTCAGAGCTCCTCATCGCCGTTTCTCAAAAAATTGAGGAAATCAAGGATTTTCTGCTCACAGTGAGGTGGAAGGATGCCAAGTCATATCATTGGACAATCATCTTGGGAATTTACATGAGATGCTAGCCAGCTTTCCATCACTGTGCTGGAGCACCTGAGAGCGGGAACATCCAGGAGGATGGGCTTCTCTTGGGTCATGGTTTCAGAGGTTGCGGACCACAGTCAGGTGGCTGCGTGTTTCTCAGCCTTGCTGGTGCCTCTGACGGCTCTGTCAGCGAGTCCTTGTGACCCGCGGCGATCACAGCATTCTCTAAGAAATGGCCTCTGCTTAGCAAACCATCCCAGCGTGTTTCTGTTTCTCTTTTTTTAGTGGTAGATAGTGCCTAAGAAGATAGTGATCCTCTTATTTCAGCCTCCCCAGTGTTGAGATTACAAGTGTACACCATCATGCCCAGTTTTAGTGGCCAGTATGGTGTGCCAGGGACTCCAGGACTGGCATGGCATGTGGTACTGGTGCTCAAACTCAGGTCCTTGTGCTTGCCAGGCAGGCAGTTAGACCACTGAGCTATCTCCCCAGCTCTCCAGAAGTTTCTTTATTGGGTCCTAATTTTAAGATGAGAGTAACCCATTGTGTGACCTTTTAACAGCCCATAGGGAAGGCAGAGAAATTCCAGCCTGTGTTCATGTCTTGCTTGTGGTTCTTAGCCGGATTATCCTTACGCAGAATCTTGTGACTAATCCTGTCCAGAGGAGTGAGGAACAGTGACGTGTCACTTCACTCCTGATGCATTTTAGTGGTGTTTTGTTTCCTTATGTTTTGGAGACAGGGTCTTGCTTTGTTGTCCAGGCTAGTCTTGAACTTGTAAGCTCTAGATACCTCTGCTATAGGCTCCCAAATAGCTGGGCCTGCAGGCTGTACCCAACTGGATGGGCAAAGCTTCAGGGAGGATTTTCCTTCTGTGACAAAGAGAAGCACATCCTAGGGACATAGCCACACTGTTCTCTTTCCTCTCCCCTTTCGCCTTAACTGTGAAGGAAATGTCTGGTTATAGCCCATCAGTGCGCTTTGTTCCTTTGGATGACGAGTGAGCATGATAACACAGGGAAGGGCAGAGAAAGCCGGAGTTCCTGCTGCCGTCGCTGAGTGGCTGTTGGGCCAGGACCACCCTGTTCCAGATTTGTTGCAGGTGGAACATGTATTTCTGTTGCTTGAAGCCAGATATCTTCCCAGCCCCCGTAATGGTGTGCTACGATGGCAGCAGGCAGCCAGAGAGGGTGGCCAAGGGCACAGGGCACCTGCTTGGGGAACCGGGAGGGCCCTCAGAATGAGACAGGGGCCAGGGTGCACCCTTGAGCTGAGGTGTGCATGGACAGGCGTACTCACAGCTGGGCCAGTGCCATGGTGGGTTCTGTGTGTCCTAGGGCCCTGCACTGGGGAGCCAGGGTGACGCACGGCCATGTGGGCGTGAGGTCTGGAACTTGGGCTGGCAGGGGTGGCTGACCATGACTCGCACTGACTCGGTCTGTCACCCTTGTTCCAGTAAGGTGTATGTGGGTGAGAGGAGTGTTGGGGCAGTAGAAGCTGGCCAGCCCCAGGGCTCTGGACAGGAATGTTCATTTCGTGCTCTTTGGAGACGGTCACAGGACATTCTGGGCCTTCCTGACACTGTCCCGGCTGAAACATCCTTGTGGCATGGTCTCCTGGATGTGGGGTTTTGTTGGCCCAAAATAAATGGAACAACCAGTAGGACCGTGTAGCCAGGTTCACCCTGAGCCAGGCACGGTGCTGAACTTCCATAAACCAGCGGCTGCCCCAGGAATCCTGGGAGAAGAGCAGCGTCGAGGTCTTGGCGCTGGGCGCACGCATAGTAGCCTGTACCAGTGGATCAGATGCCCCAGGGTGAGCCAGGGTTCTGTTAGCATATGGCACGGTGTGCCCCGCCATCTTCCTAGCACCCCTTTGTCCTGTTTCTTTCCCTTTGTATGTGTAGGTGGAGTATCCATTTCCATACACAATCGTGTGTGTGTGTGTGTGTGTGTGTGTGTGTGTATGTGTGTATTTTATTTTCTCTCCCCCACCTCCATGTGGAGGAGAAAACAGTTTGATACACATGGCATTTTGATTTCTCAGTAAATTTGGATTGAAAGGGGATAGGAGGACAAAAGAAGGGTCACTGGCCTTCTAATAAAGTATAATTATGTAATATGGAATTGCTGGTGTCAATAATAAGAGCAGACAAGTGCTGTGGTACATGATGACCATGATGCTAAGTACTTGGGAGGCTGAGGCAGGAGGGTTGCAAGTTCCGTTCAGCCCGGGAACCTATCTTGTTAAGAGACAGGTGGGGCTGGTGATGCTGTAGCTGAGTGGTAGAGCACCCCAGCTTGACTCCTACCCTGGAGCAGTGGAAGCAGCTGGGTACTTAGTACCTTCACACATCTGCGATTCTTAGAGATCTTCGGGCTGGGTGAGGAGCAGGGGGCCAGTGAGGCTGACTGTCCAGGGGAACGCGTGGTCCTTGGCCCCGTTGAGCCGGCCTTCTTCCTGTTGCCTGCAGGGTGGCAGAGCTGTAGCCTAGAGAGCCAAATTAGCGCTTTTTCTTTTCTTTCCCCCCAGGGATGGGGAGTGAATGCAGCCTCCTGCTGTTAGCAAGTGCTCCACACTCTTGGGTCCAGCCCCAGCCTCACCTTCCCTTTTCCCAATCTGAAGGTTTGTGACTCTTGTCCCTCAGTTACTCTTGCCCCCTTTGCCTGTGTAATAAGATTATATAAAAATGTGACTGGGTGTGGTGGTATGTATCATTCCCACACTCTCCACAGAAAAGGCTAGAAAATTAGGTGACTGAGTAACAATCTCAAAATTAAAAAAAAAAAGAGAGAGAGAGGGCTGGGGAGATGGCTCAGAATCAGTGCTTCCCTGGCAAACGCAAGGGTCTGAGTTCAATCCCCGGTTCCGCCAAAAAAAAAGAAACAAAGAAAAAGAAGGATAGAGATATAGCACAGTGGAAAGGCCCTGGGTTCAGTCCTTAGTACTGTAAAACTAAATAAGTTTGTTATTTAAAAATATACATCAAGGGGCCAGGGAGATAGCTCAGTAGAATAAGTGCTTGCCTGGCAAGCACAAGGGCCTGAGTTCAAGCCCAGTTCCACCAAAAATAAAAAAATAAAGTACATCAATATGACAAAAGAGATCTAGGACCTTCTGACCCGTATATATGGGCCAGTACTCCCCTGCTTAAAGAAAATTTTAAAACCTTCTAGATAAATACATAGGTTATAAAAAAAAACCTTACACTGAAAGTTTGTTCCCCGCTCCTGCTGGCTCCCAGGCCACCTCTTCCTCTCCATGCTGTGGCATGTGGCGTGCACGTTGCCACACACTGTGGGCATGTGTCACACGTGAACACAGCATTTTCTGGTGAGTTCAGATGTTGCTGAGGTCAGCCTGACGTTTTTGGTGTTCAGTTAGATCTTGTTTCTCCGTGCCACGGTAAGCGATGAGCTATTTCTGTTGTGCATTAGATTAACACTTTCTGAATGGCCCCTGGCTCAGTGTGCACACGTGACTGTGTTTTGAAGTGTGGTCTCTCGGAGGAACTGCTAGCGTCTCCTCAACCCCTTTCTTGGTTTTCCTCTTCTGTGGTGCTGGAGACTGCTCCATATCTTTCTTGGTGGTGGACTAGAATAACGTGCTGACTTCTGTAGACTTGCCCTCGCCCACCTGATATGCGTGCTGCTTCATAGTGTGGAGACCACATCCGTCCCTGCATCGCCTTCCAGAGCTCACACGAGGTCTTGCTGTAAGCTGTGACCCAGCCACCTGGTGTGCGCTCTTCTGCCCTCCTGCCCATGTGGGGATGCCCTTTCCTTCCAGCCATGCTAGCACACCGGGCCCTGGGGCCGCGCTCCTTTCCTGTGAACCCCTCCCATGTACCTGTGAGCTTCGGGCCTGCTGAGGGAGTGTGCCACCCGGCCCGCCCCCAGTCTTCAGATCTGCAGGGAAGGCTGCTGGCTTCTGCTGAGCCTTTGTTTTGCTTGCTATTTTCTTTCATCAAACACTGCAGAAACAGCAGCATCTGCCTTGGCTGCTCTGTTGCAATTAATGCTGCTGCTTGGTCTCTCTAGAGCACCTTTTACACATCCGCATCTGTGTGATTTGCTCAAGGCCTCTGCTCCTGTGCTCCCTGCATGGTGTGTATTGCTGGCTCAGTAGCAGCAAGTGTGTTGTTTTCATGCTTAGATGTGGCACCTGGGTTAGAGCAGGCGTACAGGAGGAACTGTTTGGCATAAGATGCGTTAGGAAGAATAATGGAAACACAATGCTGTACTCTTACGGATCATTAGAGTTCGCCAGAAAGTGAGAGCCATGTGGGAGGAAGAGGAGAGGGGAAAAAAAGAGACAGGGCTGGGGTCCAGTCAGACCCCAGTGTAGGGCTGGCCTCATAAGCACCCTGAAGGAAGAGACAGACAGAGCACATGCAGTTGAGAGATTTGAGAGATTGGTGGAGGAGAGGGGTGAGCTGGACTGGGGCTTGGATGAAGGACACTTGTTAAAGCACATCTGACTTTGTAAAAGGTAGAGCCTTGCTAGTGTGAGTTTAATGAGAATGTTAGGTTAATGTAATACAATATCTTTTGAGACTGGATCTTCTTTAGTTTAGGCTGTCCTTGAACTCACTGTGTGGCCCAGGCTGACCTTACTCTCTTGAGGGTCCTGCCTCAGCCTCCTGAGTGCTGGGATCACAGGGGTTCACTCACCACACCTAGGTGAATGTTTGTAATATCCCCCTTGCAGTCCTTTGGTGAGAGGAGATAAAGTGACAAATGACATCTGACAGTAGGGAACCTTGTAGCTAGCAAGTGGGCAATCTGAGTATCTCAGAGAGGGAAATAAAAGACCTTATCAGGATTCAACACTATGTTTTGACCTTCACCACAATTGCAACTTTGCTTCCTACCTCAGCAGGCAATTGAAAACCATTAGGAGTTCAGGTAGTGTTGGAGGTTCTGCAGTGTTGCCGTTAGTATCAGATAATGTGTTACATTTATATTAAGAAAATTGGGCCATGGGTCTTGCCTGGAGCACATTAGAGGGAAAATAAACTACTTGAACTAGGTAAAGCTGCAATGAGAGCAGCTTTCAACTGTCCCCCGTGGACTGAGAGCTGTTTCTGCAGATGCAGACAGCATAAAGGGACAGAAACAGGTTCCTTTCTTCAGAGCCCTGTCCTGCATTGAGAGAACACTAAAGAGTTTTGTCTGTGGGATTAAACACATTTTAGGAGGAAGTAAGGTCCTAATGCTGTTGCCTTGTGACTCCACCACCCTGCTGGCAGTGCTCTCCTCCCTCCTGTTATCTTCAGTACTGCTCTCCTCTCCTGTGCTTAGCCTCCCTGCTCGCTCCACTGTAAAATGGGCGCAATGTGCAACAGACCCCAGTGTATTGTGATGTTCACAGAAATGTCATTTTTAAAAGTGCTTAGCACAATCCCTGGCACAAATTAGACACTAAGAAAATACCATTTTCTTTCTTCCTATTAAGCCTGTGCAAGTTTTTTTTTTTTTTTAATTTTTTCTGAAATAGCTTTGAAAATGGCTTCACTTGAAAGAGTATGGTAGGGGCCGGGGAGATGGCTCAGTAGGATAAGTGCTTCCCTGGCAAGCGCAAGGGCCTGAGTTCAATCCCTGGTTCTGCCAAAAAACAAAAAAGAAAGAGTATGGTGGCCTGTGGCACACAGTCTTGG
>NW_004524604.1:3668696-3673849 GCF_000260255.1 Octodon degus | reverse complement strand
AAACTCAAACTTGTGTTTTGTTTTGTTTAAGAGATGGAGATAGGGGCCGGGGAGATGGCTCAGTGGAATAAGCGCTTCCCTGGCAAGCGCAAGGGTCTGAGTTCAATCCCCGGTTCCGCCAAAAAAAAAAAAAAAAAGAGATGAAGATAAACTATGTTGCCCCGGCTGGCCCTGAACTCCTGGGCCCAAGCCATCCTCCTGCCTCAGCCTCCTAACTAGTTGGAGAGTACAGGCAGGCCCAATGCACCTGGCCTCAGCTGAAATGTGTGGTAGTAGATGGTGGTATCTGTGAGGCTGGAGTATCCCAGACACTTTCCTGCTTCTTTCCCTTTCTGGCACCCAGAGG
Organism: Octodon degus; assembly: GCF_000260255.1. Taxonomy (NCBI): domain Eukaryota; kingdom Metazoa; phylum Chordata; class Mammalia; order Rodentia; family Octodontidae; genus Octodon; species Octodon degus. The sequence continues at coordinate 3,673,503 of NW_004524604.1, read as the reverse complement.
ACCTTCTTTGTGGGACTGCTGTTAGTACACCCAGCCCCCGCGTCCCTGAGGCTGTCCCCATTTCCTCTGTGTGGTTCCATGTGGCCTCATGCTCTTCTCTAATGCCAGTGTTGGAGTGTGCTTGGGCCCCGAGATAACGGCCTGCATTCTTAGCTGGCATACACGAGATCGCATGCTGTGTGTCGGCATTACAACGTGAAAGCTGGTGGGCTGTGGTAGTCTGGTCAGCGTGTGAGTCGGGCTCCCTGCTTGCTCTTAGCCTCCTGAAAGGTTTCTCTGCTGCACATTAGCCTGCCTGTCCACGCTGGGTCTTCTTTCCAGAGAGGGGAGGTTTGGCAGCCCTAGGCTTGTGCGACTCACAGAGTGTTCAGCTACACTTGGGCCGGGCCAGTTCTGAACCTGTCTCCTCCACGGGGAACCCGCCCTCCACTGCAGTCTCCACTCCCGCTGGCTTCTGCAGATGTGCTGCGCTTTGCCCTAGAGACCTGATGATAAAACAAGCTAGGGAGGCCGCGGATGCACCAGCTGGTGACAGCCTCCCCTCTGCTGGAGTTGCGCGTGTGGTGCAATGGTGTGGCGCCCTGCAGTCACGAGGGTCTTCGGTGTTTTCATCTGCTATAATGAAGCCTGAATACACATAAGCTAGCTTGCTTGCTTGCTTTTTTTTTTTTTTTTTTTGGGGAACCAGGGATTGAACTCAGGCCCTTGCACTTGCCAGGGAAGAGCTTATCCTACTGAGCCATCTCCCTGGCCCCATAAACTTTCATTTGAATGAAAATTAAAATAGAGAAACCAGGGAGCCTTTCTGCTTTTGAAGCAGGAGGCTAAGACTGTTGTTTCAGTCTTGTATTTATTAAATGATCTGTCTTGTCTTCATTGACTTGAATGCTTTTCTCCAGCCTGCTGTTGGAGTCTGTTTTGATCTGTCAGTTCTACCTTCTGGTGTGTTTTATAGCTTCTTATTTAGGCATTGTCTTATATTCAGGGGCTCCTGGTAAGTGCTGCTCTTCTGTCTACATCTCTGACACTTTCTGTTTTATTTTGAGGCAGGATGGTGCCAAGCTCCCAGGGCTAGGCTCAAACTCATAATCCTCCTGCCTCAGCTTCCCAAGTACCTGCCATTATAGACATGTGCTAGCACACCTGGATTCAGACAGATTCTTAATTATTCTTTATTAATACTTTTCACAGCTATTCTTATCTGATTATATTTCCAGTAATTTCTGTTGTTGTTAATCAGTTTTAGAAAAATTACTATTGACTTGTGTTGGGGGGTGCTGCGGGGCCTAGAGCACTGGGCCATGCTAGGTAGGCTCACTGCCACTGAGCCCTGCCCTGCCACCCATTTGTGGTGTTTTGATTGGGTCTCTTTGATGTATTTTGATTAAGAAGCAAAATAGTAGTTTTGAGTTTCATTTCTGTATGTGTTCAGAGTCAACTTCACATCCAAGCAAAGGTAAGGTTTACTTTGGAAAGGATGGATGAACTCTTTTTTTTTTTTTTTTTCTTCAGAGAGGGGGATTGAACTCAGGCCCTTGCGCTTCCTAGGCAAGTGCTTATTCTACTGAGCTATCACCCTGGCCCTTTGGATGAACTCTTGCGATGTGTGCCGTGTTGCAAACTGCTTCCTTTTGGAATAGTGTTTTTGCTTTTCCTGGAGTTCCCAATTCTTTATTGTTTTCTTTATTGAGAAAAAACATGCCTTTGTGCATTTCAGTAACATTGCATTTTTTTGCCCTTTTGTATAAATTGCTTGAAATCTCATTTTTTTTCCCCTGGGAATTTTAAAATTGGAATTACTTTTTTTTTTCCCCCAAGCATATGCTGAATTATACACTCCTTACTTGATCCCAGGTTAACTGAAGCGAGAGTCAGACTGAGCCGCATCCTGGGAAGTGCTTACCTGGTGACTTGGGGGGAGGTGTGTAACATCAAATGAAAGTGGCTTTATCCTAAGAAGTGCTGCCCCAGTTGATGGGCCGGGTTGAACATCCTCAGCTGTACAGGGTGGGCGCTTACCAGTGGCTTAGAGGTGCTGGGGCTGGGTGGGGTTTGTGCATCCTGAAGCTGGTCTTACTGTAACTTCTTTCTGCAGAAGAATCCGAAACAATGTTTAACTCTTTCAATGGAGAAGCCTGCCTCAGTGAGTGAGGGCAGGACAAGGTGGTAAACAGATTAACAGCTATTACATGGACACATGTGGTGAATGGGGCCCTCTTTCCAGATGCTTGCTGAAGAGATTAAGGGCTACAGACAGTTACCTGAGATGGCAAGTGGCACCATCTGCTTTAGAAGCAGCAGAAACTTCATTGAGGTATAATTTATGGGCTCTTTTAAGGATATAATTTCACCCCAGCACCCTTAGTCCCAGCATTGCACTTCAAATAAGTCACATTCTAGGTTCAGTCACCTCTGAGAAACTCTAGCTAAGAGTGCACGAGGAGATTCTGGGAGTACATGTAGACACAAAATGTTTAGGGTGGCCCTTGGCTCACAGCAGGCTCATCGCTAGTCACAGTGCCCATGGCCTGCTTCAGACTCCCCTGCCTGTATCCTCTCTGCTTGACCCCGGGCTGGTAGTTAGGGACCGTGAGTTCCTGTGGGCCCTGCACTGACCGTTGGCACTGTGTCAGTTCAGGGGTCCCTCAGTCCAGGGGCTCCAGTGGGCGAGATGGCTTTGAGTGAATTGTGTGGGGCTGTGTCATATTCTCCTCCACACCAGCTGTTTCTGTCATCAGTCTTTGTCTCCCAAGCTGGCATGGTCAGCCTCCTGTGGAGTTTGTGGGGTAGGCTTCGGAAAAAAGGCATTTCAGTTCTTGTTCCCCGTTTCTCAGAAGTCTGGCAGACGTGATTTCAAACCTTGTGTTTTATTCCTATAGCTCTCAATAAATAGCCCTTTAATGTAGCTGAGCAAGCAGCCTCAGGCTATTAGAGGCAAAGACCTGGTGAATCTCATCACTGAATAGTGAATTGTACTGCAGGGAATGCTGTGCGATCAGTCTGCTTGGAGGAAACTTTGAATTTATTTCTAAGTAGCATAAAATGCGTAAGAAGATGCTGTGTGGTTTTATTTCTGCTTTTGACCAACAAGTCCTGATGCGGCATCATGTGACGCCTCCTGCAGTGCAGGGGATACTGTCCTTGTCTCAGTAAGGAGGTGGGAAAGCATTGGCACAGGTACGTGCTTGAGTGCATGAGAAGTTGCTGGATAGCATCACGTGGCCGACTGCTCTAAAGCTTGTGAGTGTGGGGAGGGTCTGTGATTCTTGTTAGGGAGAACAGCAAAGAATAAGAGCAGAGGGAGCCTCCTGTGTGTTCTGCCCTGAAGCCTGGGGCTGGAATGCAGCTGGGTGGTAACGCCTTGGCCCATCCTGCTGACACCTTGGGTTCCCTCCCAGAAGCCCAGCCATCCATTCCAGCCCTGGTTGGTCATAGCGCCCTGATCTACTGTAGGCAAGCACAGTGCTTGTTCTCCTTGCCGCTGTTCATTGTTTTATTTTTATTTATTTATTTATTTTGGTGGAACCAGGGATTGAACTCAGGCCCTTGCACTTGCCAGGGAAGCGCTTATTCTACTGAGCCATCTCCCCGGCCCCTGTTCATTGTTTTAAATGAAATTATTTTTATCATGGAAATATTCAGACATTAGTAGAGCTAAGAGACTATTTAATCTTTAAATGCCCTTTTCTCTCACAGAATATTTCTCAGGACTTGGCTGTATGTATGGCTTGTGTCTAGATGTCCCCCTAATGCCTTACTGGGTCATAGGTGGGGCTTTTTCAGGGGTGACTGGATCTAGAGTATGTGACATTAAGATTGAGTCATGATAAGATGCTAGGGTCAAGGGCTCTAGGATTAAGGGCATGAAGTGCTACCATCTCAGTAAACTAGATAAGATACAGGGATAGGGCCAGGGAGATAGCTCAGAGGCATAAGTGCCTGCCTGGCAAGTACAAGGTCCTAAATTCATCCCCGGTACCAAAAAAAAAAAAAAAAAAAAAGGAAAAAAGAAGTAAAGATAGAGAGCGCTGTGGTTTTCCCTTGTTGCCTTACTGGCTTCTGCCTGCCGTGGACTACTTCCCCCTCTGTGGCGACACCCTGTCCTGCTGTCGTGCAGCCGTGCAGCCCTCTGAATATGGACTGGCTCCTCGGAGGCTTTTAAACATCTTCGGAGGTCATTCAATCTGGATTTTAGTGAATCAGATCTCACATCTTGCATTAGGCGTTGCCTTGAACGCTCATTTCCAGCCTCTGCTGGTGCTGTGGATCTGCAGTGGACAGGGTCTCCCTCTGAACACTATCTGCTTTCCATTTGCGCCTTTACCTTGCCCCTCTGTGCCACTGGGGGAGATTGTGCCCCGCTCCTATGGAGCCCTTTGGCAGAGTTTGGAGAGATTCTGGGTGGTCATGGTCATCATGATGTCCTCAGGGAGACCCCAGTATCACTGCTGTGCATCCCACAGTGCCAAGCAGCCTGCTGGAACCTCCTAGGCTGAGGTGGGAAACCCTGCTGTTCCTTCCCTGGTCCTCTCCAGGAGAGGCCGTTAACCCTGCAGCTCACCTTCAGTCGGGGACCAAGCTTTTGCTTCAGAGAGCTCAGCAGCCCCAGAGTGTTCGGTTGTAATCTGTGTGCTGTAATGGGGCACTGAGAATGCAGAGCTGTGTTTTTGATACATTGTGTGTGTGTGTGTGTGTGTGGTCCTGGGGGAGCAAACTGAGGGCCTTGTGCATGGGTGGGAGGCAAGTGCTTCATCACTAAGCTATTCCCAGTCCTCTTTTTTTTTTTTTAATTTTATTTGTGTGTGTG
>NW_004524604.1:3666652-3668286 GCF_000260255.1 Octodon degus | reverse complement strand
AAATTAAAAAAAAAAAAAAAAAAAAAAACTACTTTAAAAGGGCTGAGGTATAGCTCAGTGCAAAGGCCCAGGGTTCAATTTCCAGTAGCATCCAAACAGTATCATATCTTAATTTAAGATGTTTATCTAAAGCATAACCTTCATGCTGGGCATCTTCTATTTTTTCACTGCCTCCTCAAAGTTCTTGAGTACTTGAAATCTTTAAATCTCTTGAATACTCAGTTTCTGCTCTTGTAAGAGTCTGGTAAAGACAAAGACGGGTAGAGGCAGGGGCTGCCAGTGCCTTTTGGCCTTTTTGTTGGGTGATTGAGAGTCTGCCATGGCCACCTCCCTAGACCTGGAGAAGATTGTGGCATTGCTTGAAGACAGGAATAGTGACTGGGCCACTGGGCAGAGAGAGAGAGACAGAGACAGAGACAGAGACAGAGACAGAGACAGAGACAGAGACAGAGACAGAGAGAAACTTCAGTGGGAGGCTGGGACAGCAGCCTGCCTCCTTCAACTCCTTTGCAGGTCTCAGGAAGGGGCCTTCATGGCGTAAGGGCCAGTGAAGGTAGGGAATGTGCTGGACTGTGCTGGGAACGTTTTTTGAGTGAAGTCTTAAAGCCAACCTCTCTCTGGTCTGATAAATAATTGGAAGGAGAAGCAGTGAATTTTTTCCTGACAGTTGGTTTTTACCAGGGCCAGGGATTCGTTTGCAAATGAAAGGGGCTGCGGTTGGAGTAGTTGAAATCACAATGGGCTCTGACTCTTTTCACTTCAAAGTGTGAAAGAGTCTCCAGGGGTGATAAATGGGGGCTGCTGGACTCATTACTTGTAAACAAAGCTCAGGAATGACCTCTAAATTTTTTTTTAATTAAAAGAAAACAGGGTTTCCTAGTGGCGGGCGTGGGCTGCCCCTCTCGTTTGAATTTTGACTGTGCAGGGTGGAGAGAATCTTTGTTCCATGACAGGGAAGCGGCTGCTGTCCCCTGGCTGCCCTGATTCTCCAACCAGGAAGAATGACCATGGGGCCTGCTAGCACCCTCCTGTGCTGGGCCAGGGCCTGGGGAATGGGTTGCATCTTCATGAGGCCAAGCCGAGCGGCTGAGTCTGTGCTATGCTTGGAGAGAGGGAAGCTGCTGTCCTCCATCCTTTCCACACCAGCAGCAGGGGTGGGACTCGGGTGTAGTGTAGACAGTTCCGGTTAAAGCCTTGGCTTTGTATAAGGTACTTGTAAAATTTTTACTGGAAGTTTAAAGATAGTGCTCTGCTTCCTTGTGCAAGTTACAGGGTTCTTCGACAATGTCTGTTAGCAAAAGGTGCATGGCGGATGGGCTGCATGTGGAGGGTTCCGGGACTGGGGCTTGCTTGAGCTGTTCTCTGCATGGTGCAGGGGTGAGGCTCCTCCTCTGTGTGCTAGGCTCCTCTCTGGCTCATTTTCTCACTTGGCTCCTCCTGTAGACTGTCCAGGCCCTAACTTAGTTTTAAATAGCTGGAGGTCATAGATGCCCTATATAACCAGGGTGGACCAAGGAGGCACTGGGCAGCCATGAGTATCAAGGCATTGGCTGACTTTGCATCTTCAGAGTTTGTCATGCATTCACACAGTGTCTCTCTCTCTCTCTCTCTCTCTCTCTCTCTCTCTCTCTCTC
>NW_004524604.1:3664261-3666552 GCF_000260255.1 Octodon degus | reverse complement strand
TGCATTCACACAGTGTCTCTCTCTCTCTCTCTCTCTCTCTCTCTCTCTCTCTCTCTCTCACACACACACACACACACACACACACACACACACGCTGCAGGACTTGAGAAAGGACAGAGGTCGCAGCTGAGAAGGAGTTTAGAGATCTGGGTGGTCTGGAGGGAGAAGAAGCCTGGCAAGCTGAGCTGTGCTTAGCAGCAGCTAAGAAAAGCCTCAGGGCTGTTCTTCCCTGGATACAGATGGAGGGTGCGGGAGACTTTTGCTGCCCACAAAGCCAGAATCCTGTAGCTCCCCAGGGCAGAGCAGGGTTTCGTGGGCTAGGCCCAAAGCATCTAGGATCAGTTGGCACAATGACAAGGGTCTGTGCTGTTGTGTAGATCCACTTGTATTCTAATGTGGCAACCCCAGGTGTGGTGACATTTTCAAGACAAAAGATGGAAAATGAACTCCCTCACTGCCCCGTCCCTGACAGTTCCTGCAGTCAGCTTCCTCCGTCACTGGGCCCCATGGCCTCAGCCCTCCTCCACCCAGCCTGCTTGGAAGCTGGTGGCAGGAAGTCCTGTCTGAGCTCTTACTTGTCTTTCTGCTTCATGACCAAGCTCCTCTGAGAGCACTGCTCTTCTATGGCATGGAGAAAGGTTTGTCCCCAAGGTGCTTGAGCAAGGTCACAGTGGTCAGAGCAAAGCTGACTGGGAGGAGGTGGCTGGTGAGCACAGACAGGGCAAGCATGGAAAGAAGGGTGGAGAGCAGCACCCACGCTAAAGAGAGCCTACCTGCTTGCGTCTGCCAGAGCCCTGTCCCATGTGGTGAAGAGACGGGTGCCTGCTCCAGGCGTCTCGTCACTGTGTGGGGTGGCCAGGCTGACACAGCAGCCGCCCAACAGGTAGGGGTTAGGAGCCTCAGCAGTCTCAGTTAGATTATCTTTTCAGCATCTGGAAGGTACTTGACTGAGATAGGAAATTGTTGTTCATTTAAGAATGGAGCTGCTATTTCAGATGGGACAAGATATTTCATAACTGAGAATGGACAAAGTATCTTTTTGTCTAAAAATATATATGCTAAGCTCGGTGTGTGGCAGTAGTTGGGCATAGCCAAATCCAGAGGTGGCAGCTGAGAGCTCCTAGAGCAGTGGGAGGAGACGTGGAGGAGGCCAGGGCTGCCTCTGGTCCATGACCCTGCCTGTGGTAGCCACTCTGGTCCCTGGTGCCCTGCTCCCAGGCCCGGGAGCCCGCTGCTGGCTCTGCCTTGGAGGAGCCGAGCTCAGAAGGAGGAGAGTTTGCTTTGCGCCCTGTGAGGCCTGGGTGCAACACATGCTGGCGCTGAGGTGCCCCCCTGGGCCAGAGCCCTTCACTGGGTAGTAGGAAGCATGAGGAGTTTGCATGCTTTTTTGTAACCTAGCAGGGAGGATACTCAAGCATGGAATTGATGTGTGAGGCATAGTTTCTTCCCTTTTTGTTGACCTGCCTTTTAACTTTATTCTTTAGGGCTTGAAGGGTTTGAATTTTCTGCTGTTCCTAAAATGTCAGAATCTGAGGTTTGGGCTTCACCAAGAAATGTGGGGAAGCAGAGTTCCGAGGTGCCTGGCCCTGCGGCGCCCTGGGCGAGGGTGGGACCGGGAGGTCCTGCAGACACGGGCTTAGCTGACCATGGGCTGATTCTTGGCTGTTAGTATGGAATATGTCTTGCTAGCTTTTGTGGGTTCTTTCTGGTGGTGATGGTATTGAAGTCAGGTTGACTGAGATAGGTACTCGCCGTTCATTTAAGAGGGAGCAGCTAATTTCAGATGGGACAGGATACTTCATAACTAAGATATTTCTTAACTGCTTACCTGGGCAAGTACTATTCCACTGAGCTACTCTACAGACACCACATTTGGGTAATTTATTTTTTTCTTTTTGAGATAGGGACTTGCCATGTAGTTCAGATCAGGCTTGAACTCACTATGTAGCCCATGCTGGCCTTCAGCTCACAGCAGTCCTCCTGCCTCAGCCTCCCAAGTGCTGGGATTACAAGCATGTGCTGTCATGCCTGGCTACCAAGTTTTAATTTAAAATGGTAGATAGCCCTGTGAATTATTATCTCAATAAAATCATCATTTCGTATTTCCTATTAAAAGTTCACAGAGGCTAGAGCTACATGTGGCGTACACCTGTAATGCCAGCGCTCGGGAGGCTCAGACAGCATCAGTGTGAGCTCAAGGCTAGCCTGACCTTCTCAGACCCAAAAGCTACAACTCTTGTTGCACAGGTCCTGCTTTACCTTGGTCTTAACCATCCAGTAGAAAAGTATGA
>NW_004524604.1:3663011-3664161 GCF_000260255.1 Octodon degus | reverse complement strand
GAAATATAGGAAATAAAGCCATGTTGTTAGGTTGAGCTGTGGGGGACTCAGGTCAATAATTTCTTACATTGCGAGTTAAACAGAGGACCCAATGCTATTATGGGCTACTGGACTCTTTTTGAATATTTTGCTGAGTTTACACACCTATAATATTCAATAATGGAACTTAGAAAAAATGGGGTATACCGATGAATGTCCATTTTGTATTTGTGTATTCCAAGTGGTTAGGATAGATATATAGTTGCATTCTCTTAATGAATAGAATGATGTGTTCTAATGGTGTTTATAAATAGGATCACAAGTCCGCATCTTGTACAGAAATTAACCACTAAGAAGAATATATGCAGTGTATTACTTGTTGAAACTGTACTTCCGATTTGATTTGAAACTGTCTCATTGCTATCTGTTTATCAATAAAATTTTGAAAAAAAGAAAAAAAGGATAGCCTGGAATACATAGCAAGACCCTGTCTCAAAGAACTAAAACAAAATAATGGAGACACATGTGAATAAATGTAGAGAAAGTGAAGTTTTACTTAAGAATGCCTTTATTTTAAGCAAGTATTTCCTCTCAGGGTTTTTTTGTTTTTGTTTTTGTTTTTTCTTTCCTGTGGTACCGGGGATGAACTCAGGACCTTGCACTTGCCAGGCAGGCATTTATGCTGCTGAGCTATATCCCCAGCCCAAGACTGGTTTGATTTCACATGGAAGCTCCTTTTTAGTGGTTTCTGGTCCTTTGTACTCAAGACAACCCAACGAGACTGAGCCAGGAGGATTGCAAGTTCAAGCTGAGCCTGGGCAACTTAGTGAGACCCTGTCACAAGATAAAAAATAAAGGTCTGGAAAAAAATTTAAAAATAAAACCAAAGGCTGGGGAGGTAGCTTAGCAGTCTTAAGTACCTGCCTGGCAAATGCAAGGATCTGGCTTTGATCCCGGGTACTGCATGCTGTGCTGGCCCTGGAACCCGGATCATGAGGAGTCTGAGCTGCATAGGGAGACCCTGTACCAAATAAACAAACAAACGAACACTTGATTTAAAAAAAGTAACAAAAGTAAACTTTAGGGGCTGGAGAGATGGCTCAGTGGTCTAAAGCACCTACTTAGAACAAGCTTAGCAAAAGCATCAGGGACCGCGGTTCAATCCCCCAGC
>NW_004524604.1:3647276-3662911 GCF_000260255.1 Octodon degus | reverse complement strand
ATAAATAAATAAATAAATAAATAAATAAAATTAAAAAAAAAGTAAACTTTAGAAAAAGGTCAAAAAATAAAATGGGCTGGGGATGTGACTCAGTGTAGAGTCCCTGGGTGCCATTCCCAGTGTCAATCCCCCCCCCAAAAAAAAAAAAAATCAGAGATTCACCCCTTCATTTGGAGCATACTGTGGAGTACTTTGACCTATGCCAGGTGTCTCCTGGAATCAAGGCAGGAGGGACCAGGTGGAGTGGCTTGGGGTGCCCGGTGCTCACCCCAGAGTGTGCAGCCTGGTCGGTGTATCTTTCATCTGCCGCTTTTCAGTTGTTCAGAGCCATAACAGGGTGGCCCAGGTGCATGTTTCTAGCCCAGGTGTTGAGAGGTTGCTGGCTTGCTGGTGGCCTTGGGATTAATAAGAAGACTGTTCTCCCAGCCCCCACCTACTGAGGTCTTCCTCCTGTCCAGTGAGAGAGTGCCTCTCCACCTCTGCCACCCCAGAGGGTCCTTGCTTTTGGTGCACTTTCTGCCCATCTCTTCTCCCCTGGGCTCTGCCCTGTGAAGGGTGCAGAAGGCAGGGAGAGAGGGCGCTGTGCAGCAGGACCCAGGGAGCTGCCCTCCTGTCTCTGGGTGCCTTGCTGTCTCAAGACAGGCGTGCATGCTGCATGTTTGCACACGCACGTGCCTACACTGGCGTTCTTTGAGCTCACTTTCGAGCTTACACCCCTGGCAACCTTCAGCTCCTCGTGCACTGGAGAGGTGGCCCTGGGGATGCAGTGAGGGCCATGGTGCATTCCATGCTGATCAACCTGGAGCCCTTGCTGGATTGAAGCTAGGCCTCAGTTAAACTCCATTATACCCCACTCCCTTTTGGTTTTTGTTTTGAGAGTGGGTCTCACTAAGTTGCTCAAGTTGGGCTTGGACTTGTTATCTTCCTGCTTCAGCCTCTCAGAGGTATGCACCAGAACTTCCTCTGGTCCTGCTGGATCACTCTTGTCCTCCCTCAGATATGTACTCCTAACTCACCCCTTCTGGCACTGTAGATGTTCTCTGTAACTGCTGAGCTGTTTCCCTACCCCCGCTGGGTTCTCGCCTCAGAATTTCTAACCTGGCTGCCTCTAGAGCACCACTTTCCTCTTGCCCCTCTGAATGCAAGCAGTACCCCATCCATATTTCACTGTTTGTCTTTTCCTTCGGCGGAGAACCTCATGATGCTAGGTCCTGTGCACTGGGCGGTAGTCCTCTATATACAAAGATTCCAGGGCCCTCCGTCTCCTGAGTTTCTTTCTTTTCTTTTCTTTTTTTTTTTTTGCAGAACCAGGGATCGAACTCAGGCCCTTGTGCTTGTCAAGGAAGCACTTACTCCACTGCACCATCTCCCCGGCCCCTCCTGAGTTTTATTTGCTCCCTTTGAAGGCCACTCAGCCCTTCAGTGTGGAGGGTACAGAATGTGCTGTACAGCCTCAAGAGAGAGTGCTGAGGGTGTGCAGGGAAGCTGGATGGATGTTTAAAGGAGACAAGCCGAAGTAATTCTTTTTAATTTTTATTAGTCTATGTTTTCAGTGCATAATGATCACATTCCTCAAGGGGAGCTGGCGCATGGATGTGACACATCTTTGTTTACTACCTTTCCCTCCCTTGTCTAAGAGAACCGTGCTTGTGTCTGATTTAGTTCCCCTAATGTAGTCTCGAGGCACATTGAGTTTCCCATGGAAGACTCGTTTGCTTCTTGTGGCAGGATAGTGCCCTGTGGTGTGTAAACGCCGCGTTGTCCTTCTCCATCCACTGATGACACACGGCCACTTCTGAGATGGAGCTGCTATGAACATGGGTGTGCGTGATCACTACTGCGAGGTCTTAAGGCTTTCAGGGTGACACCTGGAAGGGGAGTGCCTGGTCAGGTGGAATTTCTCATCTTCAGTTTTTTGAGGACTCTCCATGCAATTTCCATGGTGGTTGTGCCAGTTTTTACATGAAGAATAACTCTTAGCATTTGGCTTTGTCATGGAGGTGTCTCCTATGAGGGGAGACTTAGCCAGGTGTGGGTGGTGGCACATACCTCTCATGCCTGCTCCTCAGGAGGCTGAGTAGAAGGAACGCACGCTCAAGACCAGCTTGAGCCACTTGGGCCAACCCTGTCCAAACAATTAGGTGGCGAAGATGAGGTAGTTCTTGTACTTTTTCTGATTTTCTTCAGTGCTGGCATTGAAGGCTAGCACCTCCAGAGTGCCTGCCCAGGGCTCTGCCCTGCTGCACCCCAGCCTACGTACTCCCGGAGCAGTGTGTCTAACATGACTTCAAAGGTTCTCATGGGTGGACCTGCCAGGCTGGCAGTTGGTGTCTGAGCCTGGACTGTCTGGGCTTAACATACACAGGATTTCGGCGGAAATGAAGGCTTCCCTTGCGGGTGGGCAGTGGGCGTGTCCAGGAAAGGTAATTTATCTGCAGCTAAGCAGCCAAAATTCAAAAGGAGCAGCTGAGTGGGAGGGAACTGAGGGCTCCCTGGGTAGCTTGCCGTGGAGTGTTTGCTCGAGGTTCAGTCCCCAGCCCCTCTCACACACGCTGGTTATTGCCTTCGTCTCTAAGGGCTGGCGTTCTACCTGGAAATGGTGGAGACTCAATACATTTAATGAGTTCAATCATGAAAGATCAGTGAGGATTGGCCTCTGCCATCAAGAAATGCTTTGTTTTCTTAGTTATTTGCCTGCCGCTCCTTTTTCTGGGCTTAGGACTTGTCTTTCACACACGCTTCCTTATGGCTTTCCTGGTTGTCTGGGCTCACAGAGCAGGAGCATGCCACTTTGCCAGCCAGCACCTGCCTGCTTCCTTCGGAGGGTGAGGACTGACTGTGGGTCCAGGACTCCACTGACCTTTCCTCCGGGCTTGCACTGAGGGAATATGGGAAGTGACAGCTCTTGTGAAAATAAGCTGGCCAGTGGGTGGTAGGTGAGCTGAGGGGAGAGATTTATGAGCAACATCCTGTTCTGGAATCACTGCCGGCCGGAAAGGGGGGAGCAACTGTAGTGTGAACCAGGAAGGCAGCTCTGGGAATCAGGTCCACAGGGCTCTGTGAGGCGCTGGGGTGAGGGGAAGCTGCAGGTGCCACTTTTCTCAGGACCGCATGTGGGTTGGGATAATGACGGACGGATGGCAAAGTTGGCCTCGTCACCTGTGGTTTCATAGTGGCTTGTGGAATTGTGGAGAAGAAGAGAAAGTGCTGGATGTGTTGGACAGAGCGCAGAGGGTGTCCTTGTCCCAGGCCTTGCAGTTCCCTTGCAGTCTGTGTGGAGGTCTATACCAGAGTGGAGCCATGAGTGTGGGCAGCTGGGGTGAGACTGGGGCCCAACTGAGGGTCTCTGAGGCCACTGGGCAGCCAGAAACAATAGCAACGATGTGAAAGTGGCCCTGTCTCCATCCTGCTCTGCAGGATTTGAGCTGAGGTGGGCACCATGGAGCTGACCCTCCCATCTGGCTCAGGCACAGTAGTTTGGAGGAGGAACCTGGAGGTCACGGAGGGGTCAGGTCCTGTGCTACTGCCCAGGGTGAAGCTGTCACGCGGGGGAGGAGGGTATGTCTCCCTGTGTCATGCTGTAGCGATATTGTTTAGGGCAGACCTGAGCCCTTCTTGGGGTGCTGAGCAGGAGTAGGGCACTGGGGTTCTGAAGATGATGCTTCTGATCCAAGATGCTGTGTGGAGTTCCGTGCGGGAGTGCAGGCTTATGTCACTTCCCAGGATGAGAGGGTGCACAGACATGTGCTGGCCCTGGGATTACTCAGGTGTGGCCTGTTTATCACGTGAGCACAGTGTTCAAGGCAGACCCATTGGCCGGAGCCTGCTGATGCCATGGTCACCTCAGTAGGTGCAGTCACAGGTCCACAGGTGCAAGGGGCCCTGAGTTTTTTTTGTGGTACTAGGGACTGAACCCAGAGGCTTTTTCTTTTCTTTCTTTCTTTCTTTTTTTTTTTTTTTTTTTTGCAGTACCAGGGATTGAACTCAGGACCTTGCACTTGCAAGACAGGACTGAGCTATGTCTCCAGCACAAATTTTTTTTTTTAATTGTATTTATTTATTTATGTGTGTGTGTGTGTGTGTGTGTGTGGTGCCAGCTCAGCCCACCAGGGGGCGGGGCTGGCTGGCATGTGGTGCTGGGGGATTGAACCATGGTGCCTGTGCTTTGCTAAGCTTGTTGTCAGTAGGTGCTTTAGACCACTGAGCCATCTCACCAGCCCCCATCCAGCACAAATTTGACTGACTTTCTTTCTTTCTTTCTTTCTTTCTTTCTTTCTTTCTTTCTTTTTAATGTATTTGGTACAGGGTCTCACTACAGCTTGGACTCGTAGTGATCCTCCTGTTTTCAGCCTCCCCAGGACTAGGATCACAGGTGTGCACTGCCACACCCGGTCTTGGTGGCCAATTCAATGTGTGGGTGTGGTGGGGGAGAGGCTGGCAAGTGGTGCTGTTGATTCCCAGAGGCTTTGTATTGAGCAACATTCCCAACCTTTTAAGAAAACATTTTTAAAAATTTGTGTGTTGGGGGGACAGGGTCTCACTAGATTGATTAGTTACCTGTACTAGGCTTGAATTAGTGACACTCCTGCCTCAGTTTCCCAGAATGTCAGGATTACAGGCATGTACCACATCTTGGCTTCTGTTATGGTCTTTGAGAGAGGTATGAATTAAATAGCATACAGGCCCCGAAACACTTGCTTGTAATCCCAGCTCCTGGACAAGCTGAGGTAGGACCATCTCTTGGCAATTTAGCAAGACTGTCTCAAAATACGAAGGGCTGGGAATGTGCTCCCTGGGTTCAAGTCCCGATACAGGAAGGTTGACTAGCAATACTATGCGTCTGAGGCATCTACACACAGCAGGTGCCTGCCCAGAGTTGCCAGGTAATATGGAAGGAGCTCAGTTTGGGTGGAGAGCCATGATGGCATCTGGGAAAGGATTTGAGATGTTGGCAGCAGCACATGCCCTGGGCATGAGGTGTGCAGGGGAAGAAGTGGCCCTTTTGTGCAAGGAGGAGGGAGATGGGGCTGTGGCAGCTCCTTCCATCCCAGGACCGCAATGCCTTCTGAAATGTAGGGATGTCTTCTGGAAAGGAGGACAGTGAAGCTGGGAGCAGGGATGGCGGGGTCTGCTGGAAGAGAGGTGTCCTGTGGGCACACGGGTTCCCAAGACCTAGTCTGCGGGAAAGCATGAAGCGCCACATCCAAGCTTTGCTACAAATTAAAGTGAAAAGATTGGGTACTTTATAAGTGAAACGTAGCTACCTTTCACTGCACTGGCTTCTTTTTTCCCTCTGTCTCCTTGCAGATTTAAGAGTAACTGGCAGCGTGCATGGTGTTTCTGTAGGTCATGGGTGACTGAGAACAGGGCCAGGAGCCCTGGAAGGGGGAGTGCAGCAGGGAGAAGAGAGGACTAGCAAAGAGGGGCAAGGTCCATGCCAGGCTCTCCAGTAGGAGTCCCACTTGCAGGCAGGCAAGCAGTTGGGGCCCGTGTCCTTGCCCTGCTCCGCAGCTGTGTGGGGCTTTGGAGGTTCCCTGTAGAAAGAGTCTGCAGATGGCTTCAAGCTGATGCTGATCTCACTGTGCTTTCCAGCTCTGCCTCTTTGGCCGCCGCAGTGTCCACATGCAGACACCTGCATTCTTCCAGCAGGAGGGTAAGGCCGCACATGGCGCTGTGGGTGGAGTCTCCAAGGTACTGCAGTGGGACTGGCCAGCAGCTGACCTCTCCTGGGTTCAAGAAGCAGACACTTTGTTAGGGAAAGGAGGTATCCAGGGAATATAACAGCCACACTCTTCCTGCAATCACAGTGGTGATGAGGGTTTTATTAGCAGGGCTGTCCTTTAGGAGAACTGATGTCTTTCTTTTTGTTAGTTCATGTTTGTGGTCCATGGTGCTCACTTTCCTTGCGGGGAGTTGGTACATGTGCAGGCCCTGGCTTAGTTGTTCTTAGCCCTTTCCATTCTGCCACTTATTCAGGACTCTCTGCTTTAACTTCCACCATGTCAGGGTAGCGTTCAGATCTGATCTTCAGAGGTGGGCAAGGTGGGGCCCCTGTTCTGTTAACTGAGAAGAGAGGCAGTAGTGTGGTGGACACTCCCACAGGAGAGAGCAGAGGCAGCTCCAGGTGCCCATGAGAGCTCTACTGGCTGAGAGCCCTGGTGTTTGTTCACAGAAACAGGGCCAGGTGTGGGGGTGCACACCTATAGTCCCAGCCCTCAGGAGGCAGGAGGATTGTTGTGAGTTGGAGACCAGCCTGGGCCTACAAAGTGAGCTCAAGGCCAGCCTGAACTGCATAGTAAGAACCTGTCTCAAAAACAAAAACAAACTCTGGAAAGAACTGTGGGCAGCAAACATGAATGTCATTGTTGTGCAAGAGCACAGTACGGTGGGGGCCGCTCTCCCAGGTCCTTGGCGCTGGTTCTAGGCCTTCTTCGCCTTGGAGCAGGGTTGGTGGCACTACCTGCCTGGCTGGCTCTATGCTCTGCAACTCCAGGTGATGTGGCTCAGTCTCTGCACCCTCTGAGTTGTGCATGGCTGGATCCATACTGCCCAGGGAAGCAGTACATGACTGGCCTTGCTTCCTGTGTCCTCTGCACACGTGGACTACAACCTCACATTGTTGCTTTCCCCCCAAATCCAGGTCTTCCCGTGCCTGATTGTGGCTACTTTTGTTCTTTCCAACACTGCTTAGGTTTCATGGGGGAACCTATTCATCCTACCTTAGCTTTAGTTTCAGACCGGCAGACGCCGTGGTCTTTGCACACTTGTGTGTTGGGGACTCATGTTGTGAAGGCAGCCTGTGTTTACAGGAGCTACCAGTGTAGGGCAGATCTTTACTAATAGAGTCTCTTTACTGGCCAGATGTTGAAAACACAGTGAACAATAAAATAGACTTTGTCCTGCCCCATGCAGTACATATCCTAGCAGAAGAGGCAGAATCAAATTTAAACTGCTGTGTGAAGTTTGGATGTGTAGCTAGGTGGTGGAGCACTTGCTTCGCCTGTGTGAAGTGCCAGGTTCAAGCTGCAGCACCGCAGACAATCGAGCTGGGTGTGGTGCCACTGGCCTGTAATCCCAGCATTTGGGAGAATGAGGCTGAGGCTGAGGCAGAGTGTTGGGAGTTCAGGGCCATCCCATGCCAACAAAATTAAACTACTGTAAGCTAAAGTTCAGGAAGGAGTAATTATTGCAGGTAAGTAAGAGTCTCAGTAAGGTTGTAAATGAAGAGTGACCAGATGTACTGATGAGCTCAGTGCTGGAGGGGTGTCAGGAGGGTAGCACCAAGAGCTTGTTGGTTTTGTTTTTGTTTTCTTCTCCTTTATAGTACTGGGGATGGAACCCAGGCCCTTCATATGCTAGGCACGTGCTCTACCATTGAGCTACTCATTTTTTAAAACAGGGTCTCAGTGAATTACCCAGACTTGACTAACACTTGGGCTTCTGCTTCAGCCTCCCATGAAGCTGGGATTAACCCTGTGAGCAGGAGTGAGGAGAACTGGGTGGCGAAGAGGCGGCTCTGCAGCCAGGACTGGACAGCATGTACCCTGCGGCCTCTGCTGCAATGAGCTTTTTTTTTTCTAAGGATAGGCTCTCCCTATGTAGTTCCCATTTGAATTCACTAGGTGGCTCAGGCTGGCCTTGAACTCACAGGAATCCTGCTGCCTCAGCCTTCCAGGGCAGGGATTGTGGGTATGTGTCACCACACCTGGCTTTGTTTGTTGTGTTTTGAGATGGGATCTGGATAGGTGCTGGAGTTCAGGCTGGCCTTGATTCCGGTGACCTTCCTGCCTCAGCCTTCTGTGCTGCCCAGCTTTTTGCTTCTGTTTTGAAACTACAGATGTGGAGGGGTTGCACACTGTGCATTAGAGCACCCCCCCATCTCGCCTTCATTTTTCAGCCCCTTGTCCCCACAGCACCTTCTTCCTGCCGCAGCAGCCAGTCCCTGCAGGCTGTCCAGGTTAGTTAGTCATCACCCTGTGTCTGGAGTCTCACCTGGTGCTGGGGCCACTGGCACTGACATGTGTTTGCAGAGGGCTTGGAGAGGCTGGAGGGAGTGGCCCTGACTCACCATCCAGAGAGAGGTGGGGGTCTGGGTGTTGCTGTGGGAGCGGCTCCCTTCTCCCCAAGCTGAGGCCTGCGCTTCCTGGGCACCTGCTGCTCTGCAGCCCTTGGTGAGTCAGACACCCGGGGGGCGCGGCTCTGGGAGGCTGCCATCTGTGTGAGGAGAAGGGAGCTCTGCAGTGCGCAGTGCAGGGGCATGGGTTGGGGGGTGTGATTGCATCCACCTGAGACTCAGAGCTTTGTAAGATGACGTTTTGTCCATAGTGGCTCATCTCTCACCATTAATTTTGCTTCCATATCAAGTGGGATCTGTGTAGTAAATACACAGGGTCACTCACGTGTCCTGCTTCTCAGTGTTAGTCCTGAGGGGGCTCTGCCAGTGCCAGGGCGCTGTGGGGCTCCGGCGTGTGGCTGCTTGCCGCCCTTTTGCCACTCTGCCTTGTGTCCGCGCGGCCATCAGCCACACTCCATCTGGCCTCCGCCTTCTCCCCTTGCTTCTCAGCTCCTCTCTCTGCCTGCTCTGCTCCTTCCAGGCTGGTGTTCTGCTTTGACCTTGCCTGACTCAGCTCTGGCCAGTTTTATAGCCAGGAAGCTTTGCCTCTTTGGCATGTGAAGCACTGCCCTTTGGGTCTGTGTGGCCCTCCCTCTGGGGCCCCACATAAGGCCTGGTTTGTGCCCTCGCCCACTGCTCAGCTCAGGCAGGTTCACCAAGGCCACAGTGAGGCGGCCTGGATCCCAGGAGCTGCTTGAGAAGGCAGCCTGCATGGGGGTGTGCAGCGGGGGTGGGGGTGGGGCATCTGAATTACTCTCCTTTTTTCTTTTTGGGCCTTCACACTGAGCTACATCTTCAGCCTTTTCTGAAAGCAGGGTGTTGATCTCACTAATTCTTAACTCCCTCAGGTTGGAATCTATAAATGTATGATCCTCTTGCCTCAGTCTCCCAGAGTAATCCCCAGCTGGGATTACAGCTGGGATTACAGATATGTCCTACCTCCCCTGGTTTAAATTGCATACATTTTTAAGGAGTATGTGTAATAGCTTTTCTTATCTTTGTGAAAATTTTATTTGGAAACTTCTATAATATCAAACCTGTCCAAAGATAATTTTTAACATGTTCCTTTAATATAAAAAGTTGCTCCAGGCTGGGCGTGGAGGCCCAGGGTACTCCCACAAGGCAGAGGTGGGGGGACTTGAGTTTGAGCCCAGCCAGGGCACCTTATCAAGACCTTGCCCACCAAAAAAAATAACAAAAGGGTTGGGGATAAAACTCAACAGAGAAGGCCTTGGGTTCAATCCCCATTACTTCAAAAAAATTAAATTAAATTAAAAAGATAGTCATACATAATAAGAGACAAATGACACTGCACCTAGCTCATGTCTTGACTGCCAGAGTGGCAAAAATCTAAAGTTTGTTGGTACGTTTTTAAGTTGTCTTTTAACCAAGGCTGTAGGGGAAAAAGCACTGTGCATAGTGACTGAGAGCACAAAATACTGCAGCAATCCATACAGTGTGCAGCAGCTCCTAGAATCCCAGGAATCTTCACATATGCTAACGATGGCTAGCCACAGCCCTTCCTGAGGGGGCTGGTTCGCACCCCCAGGCCTGCTTAGGAGCTTGGGGCTTCCAGCCCCACCCAAGTGTATTGCAAGTGATAAAAATATAGCTCGTGAAGAAGTTTGACACAGATCCACCCTGTAGTAATATCCTGAACACAGCCATTAAATTAAAAAGCTATCAGGATATTTGGTGCTGTTAATGGGAAATTTTTATTAATGTAATAACAAGTATGAAAATATGTGAGATAAAAATTTGTGGTTATGCCTCTTTTGTTTGTTTTTGAGATAGAAGTTGAGGCTGGCCTTGCACTCACCGTCCTTCAACTCCTGCATCAGCCTCCTAAATGCTGGGATCACAGTGTGCTCCACCATGCCAGGCTGTTGTTGTTATTTAAAAAAGTCTCTGCCTTAACGTTTATTTAAAACTGGAAAACTTGTCCTGGAATTTTATCCTTAAAAACAGCTAGAAGGAGAACTGAATGTCCTCACTTTTTCTGCTCTGTCCCAGCTGTGTAGCCACAGCGCCCACCTCCCACCCCCGCTTCCTACTGGGGACCTCATGTTACAGTGGCCAGCAGTGGTGTTGCTGGTGGATGGAGCCGCCTGGCACCTGTGTGTCCAGGGCAGAAAGTGGACTCTGGCTACATGACCCCTCTGACCTGGTGAGCCTCCCCTGCACTTTCCTGGCAGCTGGGACCCTGACAGACCCAGGCTACCAATGCTGGGCCATCCAGATCTGCCTGCCAGATGAGTTGGGCATTGCCAAGGCTGCTGTGGGTAGAAGCCCTTTTCCCGAGGCAGTGCCAGGCTTATCCCGCAGAAAGCTGGGGCCCAGGACTGCAGGGAAGTGGGACACCCCGGCTCTGCTCTGCCTGGCTTGGAAGAGATGTCTGGAGACAGTAGCCAGCTGTGGAGGCAAGGCGCCGCAGGCCGTGGCTGCTGCTCTGGGAGCTGTTTTTGCAGACCTGAGGAGAGCAGTTCCAGGCGGTGCCTGAGGCTACTGGGCCTGCCAACATGAAGGGGGGGGGGGGCACAGGCAGCCTTGCGATGGGTCTGGCGAAACTGCTGTGGCTGCCTTGAACTTCTCTGGAAGCCATTGGGCTTCAGTGTTGCCAGCCATTGCCTGCTGGCAGAGAGCTGCCCCAGCCAGCTCGTGCAGGAACTGTTCCAATCTCACAGGCCAAGGAATAGCCTTGCTGCTTTAGCCAGCTCCAAGCCAGGGTCGAGGGTGACTCCTCTAGGTAGTTGGAAATAGGTGCCCTGCATAGGTGGCCTCAGCAGCTATTTGTTGTTTAAAAGGGTGGAGGAGTGAGACGGAGCTGTCAGTTGGAATTATCAGGCCCAACACCAGAGAAAGAAAGATGGTCCTAGAGGACCCATGTCCCACAGTGGTACTCTCTGCCGCAGCCTTTTTCCAAAGGACAGGCTGGGCATGAAGGTGGACACTGGGGAGTGGACCTCACTTCATGGTATCTTAAGAGGAGTGCTGAGAGTAGATAGCAGGAAAAAGGACTTCCCAAAGGAGTGTAGTCTAGCCTGGCATGGTGATGCATATCTGTAATCCCAGCAACTAGGGAGGCTGAAGCGGGAGGAGCGGACGTTTAAGGTCAGCCTGGCTAACTTACTGGAACTTGATTCAAATTAAAAAAATAAGGAAGGGCTGGAGTTCAGTGCAAGTCATGGGTTCTATGACTTCCTTTGGGAGGTCACAAGTGCTCCCCAAGAGGCTGTGGAGCACTGCAAAGTGGAGGTGCGTGTCAGGGCCCTATCTGACACCCCTCTTAGCATCTGCATGATTTGGAGAAAACTGCCAGCTCCCAGGTTCACTGTCCTTATCTATAGACCACAGGGTGTACACATTGTGCTTGATAGAGGCCTGGGCTGGGAGCTCATTCAGGAGGGAGTGGACCTAGAACACAGCGGGTGGGGTGATGTTCCTTCTCTCTTGCTAGGCAGAAAGTTCTGACAAGGCCTCACTCACCCCTGGACTGGGCATAGTAGGAAGATGAGGCGCCCTGAGCAGGGGCTCACACAGGAGGAGGTGTCTGCTTGAATTTCCAGGGAGCCGGGCTGGCACTGGATGTTAGCTTCCAGCCAGGATCCCCACCTGGGGAGGTGGGGAAGTCTCCTTTGTGAGAACAGAGGGAACCGTGAATCCCAAAGCACTCTTTTAGCCAAGCATGGTAATGCACACCTGTAAACCCCAGCTACTCAGGAGGCTGAGGCAGGTGGATCACAAGTTAAAGCCCAACCTAGACAATTTTGTGAGACCCTGTCTCAAGAAAATACAAGGGGTTGGGGATGTGTCTCGACACTTCCTGGACTCAAGCCCCAGTACTGCGGATCAATCAACAGAAGGTCTATGAGAAAACAAAACATTTGTGATTGTCTTGTCTTGTCTTGTCTTGTCTTGTCTTGTCTTGTCTTGTCTTGTCTTGTCTTTTCTTTTCTTTTCTTTTCTTTTCTTTTCTTTTCTTTTCTTTCTTTCTTTCTTTCTTTCTTTCTTTCTTTCTTTCTTTCTTTCTTTCTTTCTTTCGGTGCTGAGGTTTCACATGCAGAATATATGATTCACCACTAAGCTGTAGTCCTGCTCTGTGATTTTCTTAACTCTTGACCTAGAATGCTTAAAAGTCCTAAGCTAAGTCACTTAACAGTCCTTGGTCACGATAATGTCAAAATGGTTATTAATCACCTTTTTGTTACTGAGATTTATTATATTTTGGATTTAGAAAATGGAGTAGCTTTTTCTCTAAGTTAAGTTTTTAGAAGGTAAAGACTTAAAAAAAATGTCTCAATAGAGTTGTTCAGGACTGCCTCCCTCCCTCCCTACCTCTCTCCAGGCTCTCACTATGCAATTCAGGCTTGAATTGGCCTTGAACTCTATATAGCCCAGGTTGGCCTTGAACTCACAGTGATCCTCCTGCCTCAGCCTCCTGAGTATTGGGATTAAAGGCTTGTACCACTATGCCCAGCCTAAGGGACTTTAGACTTAATAGGTGCTTAATGAACAGTGATTTGATTTTTTTCTTATTTTGCATGTGATTTTGGTAGGAAGCAGAGTTCATTGACCTGCCTCAAATAAAACATCTATATTTTTGGAAGACAGCCTTGGTTCTCAGATAGGATGTGAAACTTGGACCCCAGATTTGGCTCTGAATTGTTTGGATTCAAACATTCACTAGGGATAAAAACAGCACATTTGGGATAGTCTGGCACCACAGAAAATGCCAGTTGTTGGTGTAAGGTCTTTCATGTGTGGGCAGCTAGATCACAGTGTAATTTATAAGCTGTAATCTGCTGATCATTGTGGCCTGCCTGGCTATGTCTTTTTATTCCCCACAGGAGAAGAAATCATCCTTGTAGAGACTGGGAAATGTCTCCTGTCTTCCAATTTTTATTTTACTTTTTTTTGTGGAACCAGGGATTGAACTCAGGCCCTTGCGCTTGCAGAGAAGCGCTTATTCCACTGAGCCATCTCCCCGGCCCGTCTTCCAATTTTTAAATCTTTTTCCTTTTCATATGTGTGTTCAGGGACATTTGAGAGTGACTTGAGATGGAAAAGCCCCAAATACATAGTTATTACACAGACTTTTTTTTTTTTTTCTTTTTGAGACAGGATCTCATTGTGCAGTTCAGGCTAGTTTTAAGCTTGCTTTGTAGCCCAGGATGGTCTCAAACTTGCAATGATCCTCCTGCCTCAGCCTCCTGAGTTCTGGGATTACAGGCATGCACTACCAGGCTGGCTACACCAACATTTGTCTAGAGATCAAGGCATTCACCCCACACAGTGGTGCACACCTGTTATCCATATTTCCCAGGGGCTGAGGCAGGAGGATTACAAAGTCTAGGCTAGCTAGGGCAATTCCATGAGACCTCATCTCAAAAAAAAAAAAAAAGAAAAGACTGGACGTGTTTCTCAGCGACACAGAGCTTGCCTTGTGTTGTCAGAGTTGTACAGGACAAGAAGGTTGGGGATGGAAATAGAGACTTTGAGGGTTTGTGTGAGACTGATTGCCTGGAGCGATACTTCTTACCTGAGAACACGCAGAACCCCCTTAGATGTCTTGTGTTCCAAGTGCATTGCTGCCCAGAGTTTGGGGTGGTGAATTCCTGGGAATTGTTAAAATACGGGGGAGGAGCGGGGGTGGGGGCTATGCCCTTGGCTTCCCCTGTTAGCAGCTCTGGGGCAGTGGCTGTCACCACCCCACTGCATGGCACCACCCCACTGTGTGGCTCTTGCCCCAGCCTGGCAGGAAGCTGCACATTTACCCAGTGGCCTCCAGTATGGGCAGGGCTGTGACCGGCGTCGTGCCAGGAGATTCCGAGCTGGCATGGGTGTCCCTGTCTTCACAGTGATGTCATGCCTATTTTAAATTACTGTTTGCTATTATTTCCCCCTTTACCTTGTATTCTCAGAGTCCTAATACTAAGCAAATTGTGCTTTAAAAAGCCTTTATTTGTTTGTTTTTAAATAAATTGGACTACAAGACCTGCCAGCCACAATTCCCAGGCAGGTGCCTTCAGGGTGTCAGTGCCCCAGGTGGCTCCAACTCGGGAAAGGCCAGAGCCAAGTCCTTGGCGTGCATGTGTGCTCTGGGCAGATCTGTGGCTGCCCTTACACTGTTTGGAACATTGAAATGGGCTCACTGATCTTCACCGCTGCAGTCGCGGATCCTGGTCAGAGCCCACGGATGGCAACTTCAGAGGATTCCTCAGCTGGTGCCATCGGGGCACCTCTCACTGTATCCCAGCTTATCCCACATTCCTCTGTGGCCTCTGAGCTCAGACCTGCACAGCCTGATGGGCCTGCGGGGGCTGGGAAGGCGTCGGGGCAGAACTGCTTGCCTGACTGCATTTGGCCCAGAGCCAGGCTGCGCTGGGGGAAGGAGGAGAACATGCTGGGTGCCAGGGCTGGCAGTGTTTGCACACAGAGGGCTTGGGTGGAGGGTAGAGGGAGGTAAGGATGCTTGTCAGATCCCAGCCAGTCTGGGAAGCAAGGGTGTTGGGCAGCCAGGGGGAGTTCTATTCCAGTTTTCACTCTGAAGGAGGGGACAGTGCTTTGTCTGGTGGTGACATCTCATGTGTACTTTAGAAATTATATATTTTGTGTTTTGGTCATAGTCCTGAAGACTGGGGAGAAAGCATCGATTTAGCGAGAAAAAATAGTTCTCACTATGCTGTATGAAGAGCTGAACTAAGAAAGTGAGATAGAGGGCCTAAAAGACTGTAATTATTTTTAATTTCACAAAGGAATTGAGAGCTCAGCACACTGCCAGCCCTAAGCAGTGGTCTCAAAGCTTTTCAAAACTTCAATGTGCACACGGGAATCACCTGAGAGCTAAGTGAAACTCCCAGCTCTGCCCACGGAGTTTCTAATTCTGCAGGCTTGGGTGGGGCCTGAGAGTTTGCAAAAGAATGAAGGAGAGCAGCAGGAGAGAAATAAACAAAACATAGGAAGGGCCAACTGGAAGACAGGAGTGTGGTTGGACTGAAACCCAGCCATACCAATACGTATCAAAAGCAAACCCACCCACATTTCGGCTACAGGTTGGGGGTCATCAGTTCTGGCTTTTGTCCAGCACAGTCAGCTCTGCAGCCTAAGTAGGAGAAGGCCAACATTGAGCAGCAGGTGGAAGAAAGCTGAACTGCTGAACAGTGGCTGTGTTGGTGCCCCAGGAGGTGGCCGGAAGTGCCTTGGGGACAGAGTTCTGCAGGGCCATCCTTCTATGTCTGTGGGGCTTGGCCAGGCAGGGCCTCTGTCACCAAGAGCAGATGTCCCTGGAGATAGGCACAAGCTGGCCAGGCGAAGAGCACAGTCCCGGAGAGGTGGAAACCCCATCTCCCCCTTGGAGCTTAAGATGTGCATGTACTTGTTTAGTTTTTTGTGTGCAGTAATTATTATTTTTAATTTTTTCCTTTTTTTAAAAAAAGGATTATACAGGGGCTGGAGAGATGGCTCAGTGGTCTAAAGCACCTACTTGAAACAAGCTTGGCAATGCACAGGGACCGCGGTTCAA
>NW_004524604.1:3620070-3647176 GCF_000260255.1 Octodon degus | reverse complement strand
GGGCTGAGCTGGCCACACACACACACACACACACACACACACACACACACACAAATAAATAAATAAATGTTTTAAAAGGATTATACAGTAAGAATGTATTCTTTTTTTTTTTTTTTTTTTCCCGGAACCGGGGATTGAACTGAGGCTCTTGTGCTTGCCAGTGAAGCACTTATTCTACTGAACCATCTCCCTGGCCCCAAGAGTGTATTCATTATATAATATTTTTAAAAATTTAAAATGCCCAGAAGAAAATAAGTCACCAGGTCCTTCCATCTGGTGATGTCCATGGCTAGCAGTTTGCTATCGACAGGCATTTTTTTTAACACTTTTGCTGGGTAACCCAAGATGACCTTCAACTCACTATGTAGCCCAGATTGGCTTTGAATTCCTGATCCTCCTGCTTCAGCTTCCCGAATGCTGGGATCACAGATGTGTACCACAGTACCCATTCCTAATAGAGCTTATTAATAAACATTTAATTTTTATGAAATTAGATCCTGCCAAATTTTATTATGAACATCTTGTTGTGTTATGAAGTGGTTTTTTGTTTGTTTGTTTGTTTGTTTTGTAAAATTGGAGTGTGAAAGGATATTTCTGGAGGGTAGAGAGGGAGGCTGATCCTGAACCTCCATCTATCCCACAAGCTGCTCAGGATTTGGGGGCTGTGGCCATTACCTCAGAGCAGGTGCCAGCAAAGCCATGTTCTTCAGGGAAGGTGACCAAGGCCTGGGCATGTGCAAGGGGTCAGGGAAATCCAGGGTTGTGATTGGGGGCAGTCACATTGATTATGCCCTGGTGTGGCAGAGGACTTTGGGATTACCCCCTGGGCTTGGGCCATATCCCTCTGCCCCCTTCCCTTTCCTTTGCTAGGCATGTACTCTACTGTTGAGCCACATTCCTGGTCCTTTTGATTTTATTTTGAGATAGGACCCAAGTTACCCAGGCTGGCCTTCAGCTTGCGATCCTGCCTCAGCTTCCCCAGAAACCTGGGGTGACAGATGTACTACTATGCCTGGTTCTCCTTAAGTGTTTGAGTAATTGAGTAATGGAAACCAGGGTGTGTGTGCAGAAGTAGGGCCTTTGCACAGGCAAGGAAGGTGGGCAGCTTTGCTTGTGCCAGGAATACCCAGCTATTTAGATAGCTGAGGCAAGTGGATCACAAGTTTGAGACCAACCTGAGTAATTGAGGAAGACCTTGCCTCAAAAAGATAAAAAGGGAGGGGGCTGGAGAGATGGCTCAGTGGTCTAAAGCACCTACTTGGAACAAGCTTGGCAAACACAGGGACCGCCGTTCGATCCCCCAGCACCACATGCCAGTCGGCCCCACCCCCTGGTGGGCTGAGCTGCCCCCACACACACATAAATAAAATTAAAAAAAAAAAAAAAAAGACAAAAAGGGTTAGGGATAAAAGTTCATTGTTAGCATGGTTGCCTGGCATGTGTCAGGTCCTTAGTTCAGTCCCCAGTAGTAGGAGGAAAAAACAAACCCTCAAGAAAAGGTGGATCTTATATTAAAGGTTTATTGCTGGTCTCTACAATTAAAGAACATGTAAGATATGAATTAGTTAGTTTTGTGTTATCCAAATTCTTCTGCTCTGCACAACTCGCCCGCTGGCCAAAAGTGCCCTGAAGGCAATCGAGAAAAAAAAAAAAAAAAAAAAAAAAAAAAGTCCTGGGGGCCTGGCCCTAGCTCAGGCCTTTAAGTGGCTGCTTCCACAAATTCTTCTGCTCTGCATGCTAGAACTCCTCTCTGGGGTAGTCTTTCTGCCTTCATCCCTGTGATGGATGAGCTGAAACTTTTTCCCCGTCCATTCCATCTCTTTCTTGGAGGAGCCAGCCCTGTCTTGTTGCATGGGAAAACTGCCATTTGCAAGCCCGAAGCCCCAACAGATGG
Source organism: Octodon degus (assembly GCF_000260255.1). Lineage (NCBI taxonomy): Eukaryota > Metazoa > Chordata > Mammalia > Rodentia > Octodontidae > Octodon > Octodon degus. The sequence continues at coordinate 3,645,282 of NW_004524604.1, read as the reverse complement.
AGTGACAGATGCCTTGTGCCACATCCACATGGGTTGTACTCTGCCAGTCACATAGGACCACCCCCAAGTCCCTTTCGCACCCCAGGAGGTGTGTGGAGCACAGAGAAGGGTCTGACTGCAGGCTGAAGTCCTATGCAAAAGGTCTGATAGGGTCCAGGACAGCGGTTAGCATTATGGAGGAGACACAGGGACTTGCAGCTTGATTCCCAGATCAGAGTCTCTGAGGAAAGCAAGGTGAAGTCCCCCAGCCCCCCAACAGTGTGACCCTGAAAGACCCAGAGAGAGGCTTTGCACTATTGGCTGCACAGAGGAAACAATTCTCTTTGCCTGGCCAGAGGAGACTGAGTGTTGAGGAAATGGCTGGTTCTGTTGACTGGAAAGTGAGCCTGGGCCTCTGGTAAACCAGAAACAGGAGAAACTGAAGGATTTCAAGGGACAAGGCCACCTGGAGACCAGTGGAGATCATGTAGTGTTGGGTTCTACCTGGAGTTCGAAGTGAATATCCCTGAAACCATAGTGATAAAGGTGATTATAGATGTACAGCAGTGGAAGACAGCAAGTCCAGTGTATAGGTGACTTCTTCAGGAGGTGGCCCCTACTGCCTGCAGAGTGCAGGCCTGATTCTCTCTGTTCAGGGCAGGGCCTGGGCAGGACACCCAGCCAGAGGCCTTAGCACAGCAGGCTCAGGAAGTGAGCAGAGCCCCAGGAACCTACAGACACAAGCAACATGTGACACCCTGTTTTGGCTCTTGGAACAGAAAGAGAACATTAATGGAAAAACTGGTGAAGTAAAAATAAAGTCTGGAGTTGAGTTAATGGTGACAAACTAATGTCGCCTCTTTTTGACAAATGCTCGCAAAATATGTCAACAAGGGGGAAGCTGAGTGAGGGGGTTTGAGAATCTGTTGCAACTTTTCTGAGAGTCTTAAGATTATTCTAAAATTGAGTTTAGTTTTGAGGGTGTGTGTGTGTGTGTGTGTGTGTGTGTGTGTGTGTTTGTGTGTAGAGGGAGGCAGATAGCCAAGGCCCATGACATGGGGATTTTTTACTGATGTACAAATAGGAGATATGGAAAGGTATAGACTGGAAGTAAACAGATGTTTAGTGAAAAAGGGGTGGTTGCATTTCTTCTAGAAGTGTTGAAAATGTGCAGATTCCCAGCTGAAAGCCCAGGAGCTACATCAGGTCTCCTCTGTACACTTCCTGCTGCTAAGCAGGCCCAGTGAGGTCTCCCAGATGTGTCTCACTAGGCATCGCCATCACGATCCTGACTTCTGCTCCAGGACTGCATGGCCCCCCACAGAGAGCTCACCTGTGGGACCTGTAATGCTTACAGCTGGGCAGTGCACCATTTAGGACTGAGTTGGGAGGGATCAGACGCTACTTGCCAACAGGAGGGAGGCAGGTGGAAAATGAGAGTCTGAATACTGGTATGAGGGTGTTTGCAAATTAACGACCTGGGAATAATTGACTTAGAACCTTTGCCCACGCACCCTGAGACTCGGGCAACCCCAGGCTGGAGATAGGTAGAAGGCGGGGGGTGTGGAAGAGATCTCCAGAGCAAAACTGGGGATGGAGAGCTTCCAGGACTGTGGAGAGGCTGCCCTGAAGAGGCAGCCTGCCCAGTGGCTGGGAACTCCTGCCTTAGTTTCCCTTTCCCAACTCTGCTTTCCTTACAGTGCTCTTTGGCCACTTACCGTGCTTCTTTTGGCAAAGTGATTTCAATGGTGCTTTTGAGTATCATTCCACCAGAATGAACCCAAGTGGCAGTTCTTAGATATGACCAGTGTGCCCTTAAAATCGAATCCGTAAGGAGCAGAACCTTGAATGGCCACTTTGGTATAGACACACACATTGAGGAATTTCAGCATCCATCAGGAGACAAGATAGTTTTAAAATCTGAATTGTATATATTACAAATATTTTGCTTTTTACCTATCAAATTACAAAAATAGATTTTACAGTGTTTTAAATATACATATATAATATGTATAAACAAAATATACATATATCATATCTGTCCATATAATTAAATTTGTCAAACAGTAGAGCACTTGAGTGACTATTCTCCCTTCATTCTTAGATGAGCAGGATTTTTTTTAATGAGCAGAATATGTTTATTGAGGGAAAGAAAGCGGACAGGAAGGGACAGGTAGAAGGGACAGGCTTGCAGAGGCCTTTCCTTGCTGCCCAGGGCAACGTGCTCTTTTGTTGTGTAGCTAACACCTTTCTGTTGTCCAGTACCTTTCCATGATAGTACTTGCCTGAGAAACCCTTTCGCATTGTAGGCAATCACCTAGTCAGCTGGAAGTTTCCAAACTTGTCGTGGAGGCTGACAGGTGAGCTTACCTAACTCTTCTGTCAGGGAGCTGAGTCTGCTGATGGGACCAGGGCTTGCACCCCTGACTCAAGTCCACAAGAGCTGGCTGCTCCCTAGATGGGGTGGGGGTGGGGCTGGGGCTGTAGGAACCATGATTGTGGTGAAAGTCCTTGCATTTCATCAGTCAAAGACGTCTTAGCCCCAAGAAGGTTAAGAATGCCTTTGCTTAGCTTCTGAACAGGACTGCATGTCAGATGTGATGGCACCTTCCACATGCACGGGTGTGAGGTCCCTCTGTTCCCTTTGTAGGGTGTCTTCAGTCACACACAGTACTGGGTGGGAGAGCTGCTTCTCCCGTGCTTCTCTCTAGTGTTTTTACTTCTGTTACAAGTCTAGCGAATCCCACTTCCCTTTCAGATTACCCTAATTTACATTGGGGACAGGGTTAAATATTTGCTGTATCTCCCTGGCACGACCCCCCTCCCCCCCCCATTGAGCTCAGGCCCTTGTGCTTGCCAGGCAAGCGCTTATTCTACTGAGCCATCTCCCCGGCCCAATCTTTAATATGTTTAAATGTCAGTAGAACAATTAAAGGTTCACAGAGGAAAAATGGAATTTTATTTTCTTTTTTTAGCAGTGGAGGGAATTGAACCTAGAAAGTCTATCCATGTTCAGTGCAAATGTACCCCCAATTATTTTATTTTTTTCTACCCCATGCATTTTTAAATGGAGAAACCCACAGATATAGAGGGCTGATTATATGTATAATACTTATTTTATTTATTTATTTATTTATTTATTTATTTATTTATTTATTTATTTTTGCAGAACTGGGGATTTAACTCAGGCCCTTGCACTTGCCAGGCAAGCACTTATTCTATTGTGCCACTTCCCCAGGCCCCCTTAAAATACTTACTTTAAAAGCCCCATTATATGTCAATAAAAAGTTTTTATTTTAACTTATTTTCCAAAACTAAAATGAGAAGTGGCATTATGTTACATTTATGGAAGTTTTACTGTCTGATAAGAAGACTGCTTGCTTGTCATATCTGCTTCTGTTTTTTCAAATGCTGTGATGTTTGTTGAAGTACGTGAAGCAAATACTATAGCTTAACACAGAAAAAGGAAGTGTTACTCTAGCACGGTCTTTAATACCATGCCCCCCTTCACAAGCTGTGGTTTTCTGGAGGTTAGGTAGTGTAGTACCTGAAATGAGTTGCTGCGTTTTTTTACTTTGATCATAAAACCCCTTGCTTGCCTTGCACTTCCAGTGGGCCGCTCACTCATGCATGATTCTCTGCTCTGGTCATGTGGAACTGTGGTTATCAAGTCATACAGGTCTAAAATCGAAATCACTGCTCTCTTACCTGATCTCTTTAGGAAGATCTTCGGTGCTGGGAAGATCTAATACTTACAATGAATGATGAATATAAAATTCTCCAAAAATGGTTAAAATCTCACATTTTATTATTATTTTTATTTTTTGGCAGAAACCAGGGATTGAACTCAGAGTTTTATTATTAGCAGTAAATGTTAATTGTTTTTCTTGAAGAAACAAGTTCACTTTGTTCGTTTTTAAGGAAACAGCTAGCTGATCCACGGATTTGAACCGCTGCTCACGTGACTGTTGCAGTGCCGTTTGGCTCTCCCTGATGACCTTTGACTTGACTCAGATACAGGAGCCAGGGCCCCGCAGAACTTCAAAACGGCGCGGGGGTCAAGATCAGTGAAATACATAGTAGTTCTGACCACAGCTTCATTAAGGGCATTTGTAAAGGAAATGGCCTTTAAAAAAAATAGTGATAATAACCTGCTCCTGTGTGGGGGTGAAGAGGGGGTGACTACTGGTTTCATCTGTGGTCACTGCCCCGCTTGGTGCTCAGATGCCAGGAGTCCTCACTACAACCGCCTCTGGTGTCGCGCACCCCCAGTGTCATGTTAACACAGAGCAAAGGCAAATACAGCCCTGTGTCGTTCTAAACATAGCGCTGACCTCTGAGAAGGCCTTGGGGACTCCGAGGCAGCCTCTAGCCAGAAGCGTGGCGCCACCTCCCAGCACTGCAGCTTTCTTTGGTGCTGCCTTTACTGTCAGCGGCGGGCACTACTCCCGGGTGGGCCACCTCCTCCGGAGCCGGCACGACCCTGGCCGGCATGCGACCCTGGCCGGCATGCGGCGTCCACGGGGCGGGGTGCACGCCGCAGCCCTCAGGTTTCCACCCGCGGGCCCCTCCCTTGGACTGCTCTTCCTCCAGTACAGCTTGGGTGTCCTGCCTGATCCTGGGGGTCCCAGTTTCCGTTGCACTTCTTCCAGTGCTGACTCTTCAGCGGTTTAAATCCTGCTTTCGGTTTTATGGTCAGTTCCTTCATTACTTATGGACTCAAACGGATTGTTTTGCATTGCGTGGTGCCTCAAAATGAAGAGGTCTTGTACAGGTTGTCTCCTTGTAACGGAATCAAAACTGAAAGCGAAGTGAAGCAAGTGTGACCCGGGTGACTAGTGTCCTGGCTGCGGCCTGGGCGCGAGCGGAGTGCGCAGTGGTTTCGCGGGCGGTCTCCGGGCTACAGCCGGTGCTGGGTGCTGGGTGCTCGGTGCTCCTTGCAGGGACCTGGGAGCCCCGCCCCGCCCCGCCCTCTAGGGCCGGGCTGTACCACCCACTTTCCTGCGGGGGAGCGCGCGGAGCGGGTCGAGCGGTGGCCGCGACTTCTGCAGGCCGCTGCGGCGGGATCGCCCCCCTCCCCAACGCCCCGCGGGGCCGATGGACGCGGGTCCCCAACTGCGCAGGTGAACTCCCGGAGCGAGCGCGCAGGACAAGTGGCGGCGGGGAAAGCGGGGGTCGCGGCGGCCGTCGGGTGGGCCTTGGCGGGCGCGTGGGGCGGGAAGTGGCGCCCGGTTCCGCCGTGCAGCCCGCGCTGTATCCTTAGGCGTCGGCCCGGACTCCTTTTAACCCGCCGGGTCCTGAGCGGGACTTGGGCAGCCGCGCCAGTGCGAGCGCGCTTAGGGAGGCGGTGGGCGCCGGCCGGGGTCCGGACTCCCCCTGAGTCCTCACGGGCTGGGGCACGGGGCGGCTGAGGAGCCGCGGTGCCGCCTCCCTCGGGCCGGTGCTGCTGACCAGGAGTGAGAGTGGCGAGAGGGACAGGGCGCAGTGCAGGGCTCACTGCTGTGTGCGCGACGGCGGCGTTCCGGGGAAACTGAGGCACTCGTGCGGACGCGCACCCTCAGCCGCGTGGCGTGTCGCCTCCCACGGGGACGGAGCAGCAAGCACCCGGGCTGGTGTTTGACGCAAGACCCTTACTTGGGGAGGTTCCCCAAGGCTCGCCAGGCTTCCGGTCGAGACCGCGACTAGAGAAAGGGATGCTAAAATGTTGACATTGGGGTGGGTCTGACTTTGAAATGTTTTTCTTAAGAAATAAGAACCTCCTTGTAACACCTCCATTTTATATTTAATCTTTTCAACTTGTCGGTTTATCCACCATGACCATTTTATTGATTGATCTGATTGTTCGTAACCCGGGGCCCAGTGAGAAGAAAACCTGGATGAGTGGTTGAGAAAAGAAGGTGCTTCTTTAATTTTGGTAATTTTTAATGGAAACTTTAGTAATTCTTTTAGCCAGAATATAGACAGAAAACTATAGTATCCATTGTGATATTACCACAAGTAGAAACCACATATATTTTTGTAATCTCTTTATAGTTCATGTAGATGTCTTAAAATAACATATTCATCACTTTTATGAAATTAAGGAACTGCTTATCTAGAGTAAACCAGTAATAAAAAAGACAATACGATAAAAATACAGTGAAAATTTAAATTTTAAAAATTACTGCAAACATTCTCAGTAACGCCCCCCCCCCCTCCCAAAATACTCTCCGTGTAGCTATTGCATTGTTTTGCCTCTGAAGCAGTTCTGGAAGGTTTTTATGTCTTCAGTTGCACTGTTGTGGCTGTCTTTGGATAATGAATTGATTCCAGACCTTTTCCCTTCGTGGTCATTTTGACCTTGGGGAAGACCAGAAGTCACACGGTGCGCGCCAGACTTGGTACATAAGGTGGATGAGGACTGTTATGGATTTAGGAGTTGCTTTTCTGTTGTATGGCGCTCAGCAGCAGCATTCACAGTGTTTTTCCCCATACCTCGTGGACAATAAGGAAAGAGGACTCCTAGGACCACTTCAGAAAGTGGCAAGAACGATGGGATAAGTGTGTTTGAAGCAAGGGGTATCCATGTGTCTTGTGCTGAAAGAAAGTTTTAAAAACTTGTAAAGTTTTTAAACACTAGTTTTTGGTCAGCCTTTTTTTTTGGTGGAACCAGGGATTGACCTCAGGCTCTTGCACTTGCCAGGGAAGCGCTTATCCCACTGAGCTATCTCCCAGCCCAGTCAGCCTTTTCTTTTTTTAATACTATTGTCTTTTTAATGACTTGATGGGTTTATTTTTATGTAATCTGTTCCTTTTGTATCATTATGTGTTTCATTTAATATATTTCTTTGCTGCACGTGAGCACCGTTACTTACCGTCTAGGCACCTGGCACAAACTTGTGGATGGAGATACAGCTACTTTGCTTTGTGAAGTCAAGTCAGTACTGAAAGTGCTCACTCAGTAAGTGTGGGGATTTGAACCCAGATGTGAGCAACTGTGGTGCCCGAGCCCTCTCTAATGATCAAAATAGAATAAAATGGATGGTAAATTGAATGCTGTATGTGCCAGACACACCTTAAACAGCTTTAATGGGATTACGTCTGGTTCTCCTCAGTCCCTTCCATGGTAGATGCTTTTATTAAACCCTCCTGGTACTTGAGGAAAGTGAGGAAGGGTCTTGCCCCAGCAGCCCTTCCTCACATGTGCTGCCTCTTAGCTGGATGAGGTAAACCCTGAGAGCCAAGTGGGGGCAGCAGGCTTGAGCTGTTCTTCTGCAGTGCCTGTGTCTCGGTGGTGGTCGGAGTTGCTAGCACTGTGGGCAGCCCTGTGCCAGCAGCAGAGGAGCATGCCGTGGGTCTTTCCCATGCTCTGCCTGGCTCCAGACATGTCCTTGAGCGAGGAATGGGGAAGAAGCCGAAGGCCGCTGTCTGTTATTTTCATAGCTGCATGTTGAGAGCCTATCTTACGAGTTGCAAATACCCTGTTCTTCACTTATACCCATAGTGTGGTCTGGGCTTGTTCAATATTGTGCTTTGTAGGAGAGTAGTTGGTCTTTGTGATCCAAAGAGAACATAAGGAAAAAAGTCAAGCTATTTTTGGGTTTCAGGGAAACCCCAGTGCTGGGCCAAGTTTCCCTGACTAGTGCTGAGGGATGCAGAGACGTGACTTGGGGCGTATTACATTGGGCAGAAACCTTCACCATCTGTCACATGCAATATCTCTTTGCTTTTGACACAATTAATTCAGATCCACTGGACTTAATTCATAGTTCAGTGTTGAGTCACAGTAGTTTCATTGTAGACTGGAGTAATTTATAGAACTAGATGAGGACTCGGGAACCTTGGGGATGGTGCAGTAATGCCAGTGAACATGAGCACTAACCCTGGCAGTTTTCTCCAGGTAACAGGCCTCCTGTAGGGCACTGCCATTCTAGACCTGGCACCTGTGGTAGGTCCGAGGTGATCTCCATGGGAATGTGCAGTCCTCTATAGGCAGCTCCTGAGGGTAAGACTAATCTCTTTAAACTAGAAGTACTTTGAGGAAGGAATTGCCTTGGCTTGTGGAGCTTTTTAGAATTGAGGTTATATGTTTATCTACCTCATCCCAAAACCTAGACGTAAGACATTTTTGCTTTAGTTTTGTGTTTTGATTACATTTACTGAATAACATGTGAATTGTCTAGGCTTTTAAAAATTAAAAGGTTTGGTCACTGTTTCGGAACAATTACTGGTAGGCACTTTGATTTGGCACAGTGGGGAAAGGGTACCCTGGAAACACAGCCCCCTGCAGCTCTGTGCATGTGCTTCCCTTGGAACCTTGAAGCATAGCAGACACAGTGGACACAGTTGCCAGAGGGAATCCCAGTGGACTAGTTCTCTTTAAAGTGAAATAGCTGGGGCTGGTGAGATGGCTCAGTGGTCTAAAGCACCTACTTAGAACAAGCTTAGCAAAGCACAGTGGACCGCGGTTCAATCCCCCAGCACCACATGCCAGTCAGCCCCGCCCCCTGGTGGGCTGAGCTGGCCACACACACACACACACACACACACACACTAAATAAATGTAAAAATAAATAAATAATTTAAAAAATAGAGTGAAATAGCTGCAGATCATACTTTAGTTTCTAGATTCTTTTTTCTTTTATCTTTTTTATTTATTTTTTTTTTTTAAAGGTAGGATCTCCCAAGTTCAGGTTAGCTTTGAACTCAAATGTGTCCCAGGCTGGCTGGCCTCAAATTTATAGCAGTCCTCCTACCTCAGCCTCCTGAGTGTTGGGATTACAGGTGTGTGCCACTATACTTAGCTAACACCTTGCAGATCCTGATCTAGAGTACATGGATATTATTCTTTATGAAAATATAAAAAAAAAAAAAGCTGGGCAGGGTGGCACATGCCAATTGTAATCCCAGCACTTGGCTGAGTGAGGCAGGTTTGCTGTGATTTTTGAGACTAGCTGGGCTACATAGTGAGTTCAAGACCAGCCTGAACTACACATGACACCCTGTCTCAAGAAAGAAAATAGCATTTCCTCTTCAACCTAACAGTTTGTGGGTATCCTTTCCTATGTGTATTAGCTTGCATTGTACTGAGGAGTCATGTTGGTGGACCAAATCAAGATGAGGACTTTTTATGAATCTCCATGTCCTGACCCTCACTGAAGCATCCCTGAACTCTGGAAAGGCGTATACTCTGGGCCAGCCAAATAGCTCAGCATATGTGCAGGGGCCGCAGGGGCGAGCATGGTGATGCGTTCCTGTAATCCCAGCACTTGGGCGGCTGTAAACAGGAGAATCACTACGAGTCCTATCTAGTAGTGAGACCCTGAACACCCTGTAGACCCTTTCCAAAAAAAATACAGGGGCAAAAAAAAGAGTATACACGTAACTTCAGCTGCCAGGGACTAGCAAGTTTTCAAAAGCACCTGAGAAGCCCTGGCCCCACCTCACCCCAGGGTGGGCGTCTATATGGGTGGAGAAGTTGAGCTTGCCTTTTGGGGCGGGTGGCATCTGATGGCTGTGGCAAACAGCTTGTCAAAAGCAAGACTGCAAGAGGAAGTTAGGTTTCATCAACTCTCCCACGGGTCATTTTCTTTTGAATTTGACTCATGTTAATGAAGCTTAAAAAAAAAAAAAAAATCAGTAGGCAGATTGTTCCTGAGATTAGCTGAGCTGGGTTTTGGTGCATATCTTTTCTTTCTCTCTCTCTCTCTCTCTCTCTCTCTCTCTCTCTCTTTCTTTCTTTTTTGAGACAGGGTCTTGCTATGCAGCCCAGGCTGGCCTTGACCTTATTTTATAGCCCAGGCTGGTCTTAGATTTACAGTGATCCTCCTGCTTCAGCCTCCTGAGTGCTGGGATTACACATATGTGCCACCATGCCCGGCATATCTTTGATTCTGCCCAGCATATATTTGGTTCCGCTTTCAAACTGGCACAGCCCCAGCTTTGCCCTGCCCTGTGCGCCCACTATTGACTTATGAGCCAACTCCCTGGATGCAGAGCCATGCAGGCTCAGTGTGCACCAATATCAAAGTAGAATGTTACTGTATCTTGGAAAGTACAGTTAAAGGAAGAGCTTTTGAGTGGAGATAACACATACAGTATTTTGACCACGTAGCCACCCCATATCCCTGTATGACGCCAACATAAATATGCTGTTGACAGCAGTGAGGCACAGACAGGTCTTGTAAGTGATTTGTTTCTGCTTCATCCTGAGCCCAGGTGGGCTTCCTGACTCACAGTCTGGAGCTTCTTCCAGAACAGGGGAGGAGCAATGAGTCACCTTTTCTGAAGGTCACTTGGGTTATGGGGATGTTTTTTGGCAGTGGTACTGCAAGAGATCCCAGGGTTAGGAGTTCCCTGCATCCTCAAGGGGTAGTGTGCCCTAGCTGGGCCTTTATGCTTCTGAAAATGAGGTTTAATGCAGGTAGCATTTTTTTTTAATTAAGGTTCAAGTATATTCAGGAATGCAGAATTAAGATCCATTTCTTATCTTAGTTCTGTATTTATATGTCTTGTGCATCTAAATTTATAAACAGCTGTAAAATAGGGGGTTTATAAAGATGATGAGCTTCACTACTGCTCTAAAGTATTACAGTTTGACTGCGGCTAAATATGTAAGCTTACTTTTCCATGTAGCAGACTTTGCCACCTCATTTGTTCAACACTCCTGGCACATGTATTGTGATTCTGAATGTAAGTGACATGCACTGGGAGTGCAGTTTACCTCCAGGAAAAAATTTCTTAGACATGTCTCTTGGCTAAGAAATAGAAACACTTCTTTGTTTTTGCTTCAGTTACATTTTATTGATATATGGTGAGTGCATGACTTTTACAGGTGAAATGATTACCTGTCTTTTACTAGTGTGGAAACTGTTGGAGGAGTGCTGCAGCAGTAGTCTTAGCTTTTCTTCAAATTGTCTTGAGTCATTTTGTGATGAATAAGGTGCTCCAAATAATGCTGCAACTAGAATGCTCAGTGTCTTGCTCCAGTGTAAATATATCAGAAATTGTTTAGATTTGTACTAGAGACAAAAATACGATTGATGACTTTTGGAGCTAATGCTGCAGGAGCCAAAGTGAGGATTAACTTTCGAACTGTCTCTGCTCGGGCTTCTGGTTCTGACAGTGAGCAGTGTTGAGGACCCATCCCCTGCGCAGACCTTCCCTTTCTGTCTGTCCTCCAGGCATTAAAGCTTAACCTGATGGCCGTGGTCTGCTGAGAGCCTTGTTCTTGCTGAAGCTCTTTTTTCTTGTGTGGCTTTATTGGCTGTGTTTTTAATTTAACCAGATGAAATTAGGTTCCTAAAGTAGTAATTTGCTATCAGATTTTAAAAATTCAGAGGAAATGTCAGGGCTAACATTATTATGTCCCAAGCAACTGAAGTAAGCAAAGAAATATTTATTGACATGTAAGTTGTCTTCCTTGAGCGTCTGGGTAGTATGTGTTCAAAGGGCACCTACGAGGGAGTGCAGCTGTGTGGTCCCAGGAGTTTCCCTCTGGCTGGCTTCTCAAGGAGTCTGCACTGACATGGTCCTTGGTAGGGGCAGGGAAGAGATACGGCTGTAACCTGAGGTGCCTGCGGGCCTGTATGTTATTCAGAGGGTCTTGGCATATTTTTTTCAGTATTACTTACTCATAGATTGGCACTTAGTTGGAGGTTTAACTAAGAATATTTTATGGGTACTGTGGTTCCAGGAGGCCCAAGGTTCTCCAATGAAAGGTCTGGCAGGGAATTGCCCTGGAGCTTGTTCACAGGCAGGTTCTACCTGCCCCTTCTGAACAGAGTGGCCAGGGTGGAGCCGGTGGTGACCTGCTAGGGGAGCCTTTGAAACTGTCTCCGTGTGGTTACTTTTGATTTAATGTGTATTTATATGTAACTATTTCCCCCTCTTAGTGAGACACACCAGAGGTTAGCTTAGAATATAGGTAACTCCATCCATCAGTTTCTCTTCCTATTAGGAAGTGTTCAAATGCCTGGATGTATATCACTGTTAAAATGTAAGAGAAAGGGACGGAGATGCAATGCAGTGTCTGGTCCTGCAGTCCTTTCTGAGGAACTGCTTCTTTTCGAGGACCTGGACCTCTCTGTGCCCTTCTTGATGCCCCCAAGGCACCCTGCTCAAACATAAGTTGCCCTGTTGCCCCCACCCCACCCCACCCGCTCAGCACAGGCTCTTGTCTTCCATAGGGGAGGACTTTCAGCTGGGGCTTGCTGGTGGCCAGTGTCCACACTTCATGAAAACTATAGTGAAAGATTTTTGTCTTGTTATGTAACAAGCATTTCCTTGGTGTCCTGTTGTTGAGCAAATAATGTTCAATAAGAAATTTTAAATGGGCCTCCTACTGGGAAGTAAATGTTCAGATCACAGCAGATGTACTTCCTGTAACAGAATTCAGGAAACACACTCTGGTATGTGGGTGTTGTAACTTTTCAGTTCTTGGAACGTTCCTTCAGGAAACTGCCTTGTCAGAAGCAAAGCAATTGGTGAAATATGAAGCACGACACAGACAGTATTGTGCAGCGTAATTAAATTTTGATTTGGTGCATATGTTTCTGTGGTTGGGACAGACCTGGGGCGATTCCGTGGCTTTTAGCCGAGGTGCTGCGGGTCTGGATAACTTGCTTGGTTGCTCTTCCCCCTCCCCTGCTCACTTTCAAACACAGGTGAATCTGATTTACTCTGGAGCCATGGAAAGTGGTATAAAATTAACTAGTTCCCATTGTCTGGTGCAAAGCTAGGAGACCTGTTTCCTAACCAGCTTTGCAGACAATATTTACTTTTGTCTCTCAACTGACAAGACTGTTTACCTTAGCTATTTCTGAGTAACGCGGCCTTAGCTGGTAGCTTTGAACAGCCAAACTGTTGGCTGATGCACGACATTATCCTTAAAAAAATTTTTTTTTCATCTAAGGAAAACATTTCACTGAGTAAATATGTTGGGTCTAAAAGAATTTTTGTTATATATTTTTCCCCACTAAGACTGGCTAAAACAGGGATGTCTATTGGAAAGTTAACTGAAGCTGTCATCTGTATTTGTCCCAATGACTTTGATTTAGCAGTGGCACTCCTAGGAATTACACCTTCCTGTCACTATGTCTGTGTGTCTAACCCCTTTTCAGTGTAGGCCATTCTTTTGCTGTCTTTTAAAACGCTGTGTAAATATGAACTTGATGCCATGTGGAAAAATTTAAGCTGTAGCACCAGTACTAGAATAATAAACGGAAACTGAAGATTTACACTAGTTTTTAAATGGTGTTGTGCTACTTACATATGTTGAAAGAAGAGTTAGTGTTCCATCAGTGTGGTCAATTTGTCTTGTCACCTGGTTTCAGTCAAAGTATTCCAATTAAATTTTAGTACTTATGTATCTGATTGATATTAGTGCTGAGGACTGAACCCAGAGAGACAGAGTACACCAGAGTACAATATCTCAAGCCTTGATTTTGGTTTTTAAATGTGAATTATATCAAGAAGACAAAAAGCTTGGATTTGGTCATTGTGAAAGGATGAGTTTTATAATTCAACCATTGCAGACATTAGGATTAATGTCTATTTACTCGTATGACAGGGGCTTGTTCTTCCAGACACCTTGAAATCACTCTTTTGTTAGCAGTCAGATTACTCTAGGGAGAAAGTGAAAATTTGGCTTTCCTATTGCTGAGTTTAGTTTTATGTTTTGGAGAAGTCCTGGTAGATTCCATAATAGGCCTAAAGTCTTAGTTCTTCCTAAAGTCACAGGTGTTAAGCATTTTCTTTTCTTTTTTTTTTTTTTTTTTTTTGGTGGAACCGGGGATTGAACTCAGGCCCTTGTGCTTGCTTGGGAAGCACTTATTCCACTGAGCCATTTCCCTGGCCCCCTAAGCATTTTCTTAAAGGGTGAAATGGAAACACTATTGACCTTTTGGTGGCTATGTAAGTGTTTATTTTTGGGAAAGGAGCATAGTCGTTTTTTTGTTTTTTGTTTTTTGTTTTTCTTTTCTTTCTTTTTTTTTTTTTTTTTTTTTTTTTTATACCAAGGACCTGAACGCAGGACCTGAGCACTGAGCTACATCCACAAAGCTTTTTAATTTTGAGATAGTCTCATTTTGAGTCCCTAAGTTGACCAGGGTGGGCTCAGACTTGTCGTCCTCCTGCCTCAGTCTCACAGAATGCTGGTGTAGGCTTGTGTCATTATGCCTGACAGTTCCCTTTAATGAAGGTATAATCACTGTCAACAGTTCTTATAGCTCACCTCATGGGAGTTTCTTCCCTGCCTTGAGTTGTTTTAAATGCTGATTGAGTTGTATTTTACATATCATTGTAGTAAGGGATTACAAGGGAAAATATTTAATGCAGGGCACATAATTTATAGGATTATTTTCCTGTATTCACCCAAAGAGTCAAATGCAAAGCAGTGTGGGAGAACTCTCCACACATTAGAGACACGAAGAATCTGACTGAGGGCCTGGATCCCACAGCAGTGTCCTGCATGAGTCCAGCGCAAGACCTCGATCCCGTGGCAATGTCCTCCGTAAGTCCAGCTGGAGGCCCAGGGCCCAGGGCAGTGTCTCATGCAAGTCTGTATCAAGGATCTGACCTGGGAAGGTCCAAAGGTCAGTGGGGAAAGCTAGAAAGTCTGCACCAGCAGAGTGATCTATGGCAGCAGGCTGAGGGATTTGCGCTGGAGCCAGGAAATGACACTCCAGGTGAGGACCAGCACTGCCTGGAAAAGAACTGCAGCTGTCCTCAGTGACAGAACTGATGGAAAACATAGATCTGTTTTTTGAACAGAAATAATCCATCGGGTGCTCTGGAAGTATCTTCAGGTCTAAGTCGGGTAGGGAAGAAAGCTTGTCTTTCTAGCGTTGGTAGCTGTGCTTTCGGGTCTCTGTTACTACCTTTCCACGTGTTCCCAGGGCCTTCCCTCCACCCTGGGGACCTGGGGGCCTATGGGCCATTGCTTCCTTCATTCTCCTGGTGTCAGTCTGTCTGCCTATGCTAGTGTTAATGCCCTGCCCTGCCCTGCCCTGCCCTGCCCTGCCCTGCCCTGCCCTGCCCTGCCCTGCTCTGCTCTGGTGATACCGTGTTAGATACTTGTCCACACTGTCCTGGCTGAGGCATCCCCGTTGCAGAGGACAGCACTGCACACAGCGTGTGCAGGATTAGAGGGCTTAATCTCATCCTGCAAGGGCCTCACAGTTTGGTGCAGGACATGAGCAGAAATGAGTCCACAAAATGGCAAATAAAACAGGTACAGACTGTGCTAGCTCACGTGACACAAACCAACCAGGTGCTGGGCTGGAGGATGGGAGGAGGGAGGGGGCATGGCATAAGCAAGACAGGGAGCAGCAGGTATGGCTAGCTGAGGAGCATAGTGTGTCCCTCTGGAGTGTCACGGAAGTGTGTGGCCATCGTGGTGTTGGGAAGTGACAGTTGTGTGGCAGTTTGTTGAAAAAAAATTTGGCTGTGTACTGTAACAGCAAAGGTTGAGTTTTTAAAGGAGAGGGCCTTTGGAGTAGGTTCATTTGTACACAAGGGTCAAACATAGGGGATGTTTTTCTTAGTTTGGGAGCCATGGAACAAGGGGTATAGTAGAAATAGAGGAGCCCCGCTCAGTGAGCATGGACATGGGACCTGAAGCTGCGTGAGTGAGAGCAGGATGGAGCAGAGGAGTGGGCTGCACAGAGCTGCGGGCTCAGGGGCACCAGGTGGCCATGGGCTCCTTCTCCAGGGCTCTGCAGCTGCGATCCCATGAAGCCCCAGCCCCTGCACCACCTGCTGCAGTTCACACTTATTTGCACACCAGTGTAGTTGGTCGTAGACCTTTTGGGGACACAATAATATATGATCATTGAAATGTCGTATAAGCATAAAAAGAAGATACTCATTTTCAGAATCTAGAGCTACATGGTACATTTAAACATTAGACATTAGTTACGTATTTTGGATTTTGTCTGTTTGGTCTGCCATGCAGTGAGATGAATGAGATTCAGCCGCTTAATGGACTTTTTTAAAAAAATGTATTTAGTACAGGGTCTACAGGATCTCACTACACAGATTAGACTTGATGCTTCCTGTTTTTCAGCCTCCCAAATGCTGGGATTACAGGCATGCACCACCATACCCAGTCTCAATCACCATCTCAGTGCGCCCCAGGGGTGGGGCTGAGCCAGCCCTGCATATGCTGCCTGGGATTGAATCCCAGTCCCTGGTCTGCCTAAGCAGGCGCTTTAATCTGCTGAGCTATCTGGCCGGCCCTTAATTTTTTTTTCCCCTTGCATTTTTGCTTTACAAACCTTGATGCATAGATAATTATATTGTTTCTCATACATATGTGTATGTGTGTATATATATGTATGTATGTATATATATATATATATATTTTAAAATTTTTAATTATTTTCCCTCTTGTTTGAGGCAAGGTCTTACTGTGTAGTTTACCCTAGTCTGCAGTTTATTGCGTGGCTCCAGCTGACCTCAAGTTCATAACACTCCTGCCTCAGCCTCTTGAGTGGAATTACAGCTGTGTACAGTGACCAGATATTCTTTTTAGATGCTGCTTTAGCTGGGTGTGGTGATGCACCTCTAATCCCAGCATGCTGGAGGCTGAGGCAGGAGGATCCACACAAGTTCTTATTCAGCCTTGCCTACTTAGGAGGTTCAAAGCCAGCGTGAAGACATAGTAAGACCCTATCTCTCTTCACACACACACAAATCATACTGTAGCTGGGCTTGGCAGAGGATGACTGGAGTTGAAGCTACCCTCACTCACATACCCCTCCACGCCATCCCACTCCCACTCCCACTCCCACACCTTCTTAGTATTCATTTGTTACGTGCTCCTCTGAAGGTTTGCTTGATTCCAGGCTTTTGGAGGACTGTATAGGAGTACTGACTGAATGCAGGGTTTTGTGCTTATGAGGCAAGCCTTTCCCACTGGGGAGCTACATCCTTTAAATTTTGAGGCAGCTTCTTGTTGTGTTGCACAGACTGGTCTGGAATTCTCTTGCCTCAGTCTCCCCAGGAGTTGGGGATAGAGACATGCACCTTCATGCCCAGTGAATATAGTTTTTGTTTTGTCTAATGTGTATCCTTATAGGGTGTGGTGACACACCCTGTAATCCCAGTAATTCCAGCACTTGGGAGGCCCAGACAGGAGGATTAGGAGTTCAAGGCCAGCCTAGACTCCATTAAGACTCATGATCTCAAAAAAAAGAAAAGTGTCTTTAAATCTTTTATCCACATGGTCTGTGTTTTGGGTGAGGAGTGAGGGAAAGTTCTGGAATGCTTCCTCCGCCTAACAGCACAGCGTCTCCCATCTTCCCACCCTGTAGAGTGTGCAGGACTCGGGGCTTTCTCAGGGTTCTTCCAGCAGCCCAGTGTGTCAGACAACTTCCTCACAAATGTGTCAGCCCTCATGCTATTTTTAGACTGGGGTTGAAAAACAGGATTACCATGTTCTCTGTAGGGTTTCATGGAATGGAAAAGCCTATGCTAGAATGTCAGGGACCCTGAATCACCAGCCAGGCTCCACTCACCATACAGGCATTTGGGAAGTCTTGTTTGGCTTAGTTTCTCTTGAAAGAATTCAAACTGTACCTCTGTTTTTGTCATCAGAGAATTTGTGTGTGTATGGGGGGGGCGGGAGGTGTTGGCTGATGTGCTTTGTTTTTGAGACAGGATCACCCTGTGTAGTTCATTCAGGCCGGCCTCAAACTTGGGTGGCGGTTCTCCTGACTGAGCCTCCCGAGGCTTTCAGTAAATGTGGCTTTGAGCTAGCATAGCTCTGCACGTGGAATCATCCTTCCATGGTGATGTATATCTGACTTCAGGAGGGGCTTTTCTCAGTCTGTTGCTATCAATTATCTCCCTTCCTACCAGCTTTTATTCCATCATCCTTAATTAAATTATTGTATCAGAGGTTGTATTATTGTATCAGGAGTACAAATTCAGATGTGTTCCTATTGTTAGTTTTCCTATAAAAATTGTGCTTCAACTCAAAGAGACCCATTGAAATTATTCACTTATTTGAAGGGTAAAATCTATTATAATTTAAACATTTTGACAGTATTTTCTGGGCCAGGCTAGCCAGAGTGGGTGATTATTGTAAAAGTTATTGAAAATCTATTTTCTTATTTATATTTTTATACTTAATTAATTTTTGTTTTTTTGAGACAGGATCTCCTTGTGTACCCACCGAGGCTGGCCTTGAACTCGCTGCCATTCTTCTGCCTTAGTCTCCTGAGTGCTGGGATTACAGGTGTGTGTCACCATGCCTGGTCTCCATTGGCTGGCTCAGTGTGCCCCCCCAGGGGTTGGGCTGGTGCTGCCTGTGGTATCAGGGATCAAACCCTTGTCCCCTGTTCTTGCCTAGCCAGGCTCTTAGTCCACTGAACTATACTGGCCTTGGGGTTGCTATTTCTATTGGTGAGCTTCAGTTCCCTGAAAGACCAAAATAGCCGGGCGTGGTGACACATGACTATAATCCCAGCACTGTGGAGGCTAAGGCAGGAAAATCGCTATAAGTTTGAGGCCAGCCTGGACTGCATAGTAAAACCCTGTCTCTCTCTTTCTAAAAGAAGAAAAAAAAAGTAACTTTGACCCAAGGATTTTTGTTGTTTCTTTGCTTGGAGGTACTCAGTTGAACACAGGGCCTTGAACACGAGGCCTCCTACGTATTGGTGCTCTACCTCTGAGCCACAATTCCAGCTCCATTTATTTTGAGATCGTCTTACTTGATAAGTTGCCCAGGTAGCCCTTGATCTTGTGATCCTCCTGCCTCAGGCACTGAGTAGCAGGGATTGTGGGTGTGTGCCCTGTCAGGGCCATTACAGTTGTTTGTCAGGCACTCGTTTATTGGATATTCTGTTGTGTCCCAAGGGTGAAACTTCACAAGCTTGGTGCTACTTAATGCACAAAACTGATCCTAGCACCCCCATTACACGGATAAACAGGCTCAGGCTACTGAGACCAGGTGGTCAGCAGGGACAACACTTGCACAGCTTCTGTTGTGCTCCCTTTCCTGTTGCTGGGACAAAATGCTTGGCACTGGACACTTAAAGGAGGAGAGGCTGGGCACCCCAAGCCACACCAGCCCCGCCCCCAGGCGCACTGAGCCAGCCACCTAGACTAGGCGTTGTGGCGCACGCGTATAATCCCAACGCTGGGCAGGCTGAGACAGAAGGAGCACTGCAAATCTGAGCTGCATAGAGAGACCATGTATCACATGAAGAATCATCATCACCATCATCAGAAGACGAGAGGCTGACCTGGGCTCTGTCCCTGGCCAGCTGGCTCTGAGGAAGAAGTGCAGGTGCAAGGGCCCAGTGGAGAGCGCTGCTCTTAACATGGGGCCAGGAAGCAGAGGGAGAGGGAAGACAGGATACAGCTTTCCAGCCTGCCCTGCCTCCTGACAGTGCATTCAGCTGTGGACTGGGCAGTGGACACGTCCCGAGAGGAGCACAGCCACTCCCCTTCTATAGGCCACTGTGGCTTTGGGGGTGCCCTCCTGAAGCAAGAAGCCTCTGTTCATCTCACCTGGACTATGTGTGTGGCTCTTCTGTCCTTCATGCACTTGTGCATGTGGCCAGTGGTCCTTGTTCTCCTCGTGGAGCCGTGGAAGGACAAGGAAGAGGCAATGGTGGGGATGACTGTCTGTGAGGTGCATGGTGACAGGAGAAGGCAGGAAGTAGGGAAGCGTGGGGATTGTGAGCTGCCAGGGAGGACCTGGAGGTGAGTCTAGGCTGGCTGTCTGGAGTCCTTCCCCACATTCTGGTCCCTGTGGTGCTTTGGTTTCTGTGTGGGATGTTTGGGAAGTTGGTGACCTGGTAGTTGGGGAAAGCCCAGAAATATTTGGGGAGGGGGTGTGCATGGTGAACCCACTCCTCCAGGACCCTCCACCTTTAGGAGAAATGGTGCTCCAGTGAAGCTGCTGCCCTTGCTTCCTGGGCTGAAACGTATGCATTTGTCAGATGCCCTTTCCTGCCATCCCTGGCTTCTGTTTCCCTGTGTCCTCTCATCCTGCTCCACATGCCAGGGCTGTGGAAAACTTCGTGTTGCTTGGTTTTGAGTCATTTGTTTTCTCCATAGGTGGAAAAGTGAGGGGAGGGGAAGAGAGAAGAGGGCCTCAGGCAGAAAAGGGAAAGAGGGGCAAGGATGGTGGGCACCCTTGTGATCCTATCCTTCTGGGAGGCTGAGGCAGGAGGATATAAAAGTCTGAATCCAGCCGGTAGTGACTTAGACTCTGCTTAAAAAAATATAAAAGGGGCTGGAGATATTGGTAGTATGAGGGGGATGCCCCAAATTCAGGCTCCAGTGTGGAAGGCTAAAACCCCTTTGCCCAATTGTGCTTTAGTTTTGTGTCTCTGTTAATCCAGTTCCTGGATGAATCTCCATGTTGGAAGTGGGAGAGCTAAGGCCTCCCCAGCCTGGGGCTTACGCTGTTGACTGTACCTAGTCCAGTAGGGCTGGCTCCCAAGCAGCTACTGGGAAGGTCCCGTGTCTTTCCTTTCTACACTTTGGTGATGGCTGCTGGCCTGGGAGGAAGCGCTGCTGTGACTCTGGGGAGTACTTCTCCTTGTAGCGGTGGCTCTAGCAGGGGAAGCAATGACAGCACTGCTGCCTGCAGTGTCCGGGGACGTTTTGATTTTCCCCACTGGGAGGAGGACTTTATGCAACATATAAGATGCGGCAAGGACCTCACAGTGCCTAGGACAACCCACCCACCTGGTCTCTGGTCCTAGCATCAGGGATATGGCTGAGAGCTGCGCTAGGCTCCCCAGGTCTCAAATGCGGGTGATTATGGGGATGCACGCATTGTGACTGAGGCATGTCTGGGCAGCTGCTCCCCTTAGGCAAGGGGAAAAGTGATACAGTGACCTGCTTGGAGCTGCCCTGTAGGAGAGGTTGGCCAGTGCTGTACTGGTGGCAGAGACAGATGCAGGGTGTGGGGTGATTTAACACTGCCCCCCACTCCATGGCCACTGTGTGGTCCCCATGAAAACTTTGTGCCTTGCCCCTGGTGCCATCCCCATTCTTCATCCACAGGTGCAAATGACTCATGCAGGGGACCACAGCCAGGAAGTGACAGAGTGTAGGTTGAAACCCCCACCCCCATGTGACATCTCACTGTGAACCAGCTTACAGCAGTCACCAGCCAGCAGGCCCTGTTCTGTGCTGAGTTGCTTAGCCTCCTGGTGCTGGCAGACAGTGTCTCCATTTGGGACTTCGAGTGCCTGTCCAGTCGCATGCAGAGTGAGGTTGGTGGCAGCTGCACTGTGACCAAGCTCAAGGGAGGTCACCTAGGAAGCGAGGCCTTGCCGGGGAGCCAGCACTGTCGCAGTGTAAGGGTGCTTGTAAGGGTGCTGCTGAAAATCTGGGCCTTTATGTGCTAATTCCCAGACACAGCTAGATGGGTTCAAACCAAGTATGGTCTCCTGAAACCTTGGGCTGCCTGACTTTTGAGGAAAACCATGTAATAAGAAAAGATTAAAAAAAAAAATAATAAAAGGTGATTCTGGGAGTTCCTTTATTGGCACCGAATCAACACATGATAGATGGGAACCAGAAAAGATTCATCTTCTGAAACCTTCCAGATAGCCTGTTTTCTGGGTAGGGAGAGGTAGCGCTTCTGGAATGGGTGGGGACTAGGGAGGCAGTGGGGAAGGGGTTCAGGTCTTCCAGGTACTATGAGAAGCTGCCTGAGGCTCCCGCAGTACACACTCAACCCCAGCACAGTTTCCATGCTGCCCACAGACCGCCAAGGCAGGACCATTCTGCCTTCTTTCCTGCTACCTTTTGGTAGAGCATTTGCAGTTCTAGAGGACTTGAAACTTGAGATTTAACCAGCCCTTTCCAGCCCTTCAGTCAGCTCGGGAAATCCTGACCGGCCTGCATAAAGCTATGGAAGCAGCAGGCGTGGTGGCACACACCCTCACTGATCTGGAAGGCTGGGGTGGTAAGATTATGCGGGGTTCAAGTAAAGTATGGGCAGTGTAGTGACTTGGTGTGACATTGTCTGCAAGTAAAAAAAACATGAGTTGGGTATATAGTTCAGTGTGGTAACCCTAAGCCTAATCTCTAGTACTAGCAAAAAAGTAAAAAATAAAAGTAAAAACCTGCAGAGGAGCAAAAGTTGCAGCCTCTCAGATCCTACCACAGTGCTGTGACCAGACCTCATTGGCTAGCCGTGGGATCATTATTGCTGTGGCAAACGTTTCAGAGCATTTTGGAATCACTGAATGACCCGGCATGCAAGTGAGAAGCTTTATGACAGATGATAGCTATCAGCATTACGTTTTCCTGTCATTATCCTATATATATTCATGTGAAGACAGTTTACCAGGACAAACCTTAGTCCGCTCTTTAAAGCTTCCCTTCTCCAAGTGACAGTAGCACTTGTGTGGCAGAACATAGCCTCTCCAGCCCCACTATGTCAAGTGAGTGCTAAGGAGCTGAGGCAGGAAGGTGCCCCGGGAAGAGGTGGGCTGAGGAAGTTAGTCAGCACGCATCCTGCACCCAGGCTCTCAGCCTGCTTTTTTGGACAAGATAAGAGAATCTGGTAGTGGTTGATTGTCCTCTTTGTAGTGTGTGCTATGGATCTGTAGATAACTGAGGCCCCAAGCTGATGCGGACAGCTGTAATTTGTCAGTCAAATTACTTAGTTGCTGTTCCTGGTTTCCTTCCAGGCCTGTTCCCCTCTGGCCTTGGGTGGTAGGTGACTGTAAGCACTGTAGGGGTGGCTGGCTGGTCTCACTTACCTTACGTGGGAGCTCCTCTTGGGCTGGGTCCCCTAAGGGCATGTGGGATAGTTGAGGAGATTACTAGTGAGGGACCCAAAGGAGGGCAACCCCATAAGGGAAGGAAACTCTGGGAGAATGTGCCCAGGTTCTCCCCACCACCTGTCAGGACTCAGCTTTCCTTTCTGAGGGCTGCTACCTGCTTCCTCCTGGCCTGTCAACCCACAGTTGGCCTTTTCTGTAAGTGGAGCTCCTCAGATCTGTCCTTGCAGTTCCCCACTCTTAACACAGCTGCCCTTGAGGAGCAGTAACTTCTGATCTCTGTTCTCCAAATCTGCACCTCCTCGTGCAGTAGGTGGCAGGGGAAGTCGAGAGCTCGCTCCCAGGCTTGTCTGAGTGCTCACCGTGCTTGGCGGCGCTTACCTCATGTCCTGGTTTATTTTGTGCTAACCTGATCATGAGTTTCAGCACAAGGCTGTTACTCCATTAAGATGCAGCGGGGCCGGGGCATGCAGCTCGGCACTCTCCACTGGCACCCCCAGCACTCGGACTGATTTGGGGTTGAGAAGCAGAGACCTCTCCACCAAAGGAGGGTAGAGCCCAGGAGCCACTAGCATGGTGCTCACTGGTCACACTGCACACTACGCTGATCTGGGGCGGGGGTGGGGCGAGATGTTTAAATGTGATTTAAATGTGATAATTAGAGCAGAGCACAGAGACTTTTATCTTTTCCCCTCAAATTTGGAAAGTGGATAAGGAGAAATTGGTGTTACTGAGGAATGGTGTATTTCAGAGGAAATTATTTCTGAAACAGGGTCTACTTTTTTAGAATGAAAGCTCTCCAAATGAGATAGATAGGTTGATTGACTGATTGATTTTTGAGACAGGATCTCACTATGTAGTGCAGGTTGGCCTTAAATTTGAAATATACTGTAGTGCAGGGTGGCCTGGAACTGCTCTCAAATCGTCCTGCCTCCGCCTCCTGAGTGCTAGCATTACAGGCATGCGCCACTGTGCCTGGCTTCGCAAAATGAATTTAGAAATCACTCGTGGATTTTCTTTTTTAATTAGATGTCTAGTCCAGGGTCTAGTTGCAGGAAAGGGCTGCACTGTGAGTATTTTAGGCTTCGCAGTGTTCTCAGGATCTGTAGTGTGGTTCTTCATCTCTGCTGGGCCCAAAGCAGCTCTGAAACAGTTACAGAGAGACAGGCAGGACCTCCCAGTGTCCACCTAGTAATTAAGGCAGGTCACATTTAGTCAGGGTCATAGGCCCATGTGGGGTAGTCCTTGTTTTTGTTTCTTGCTAACTCTTCATTTTGTGTTTTTAGACTGAAATTTAAGCATTGATCAATGTTAAATGTGACTCCTCAAAAATTTTCTTCCTTGGTAATCCTATCCTTTAGCCAATTGGCTTACATGTCTGAAACTTTTGGTCCAAGCAGTTAGGGAACAGTTTGAAATGGGAATATTCTACTAAATCCTGAGCTTTGTTCTTAACCCCATCTGTGGAGCTGTGAATGCTGGCTCTGCACACAGAATGTTCCACCAAAGTGGGGTGCAGGGAATAGCAAAGATAACCTGAGTCCGGAAGCCGGGCCAGAGGCGCAGGTAGGCTCTGGAGTGACTGTGTGCTCTGTTCTTCCAAGAAATGAGGAGGAAAAGGGCCTGGACGCAGGGTTGGTTTTCTGGGGTCTTCTGAGACTGCTGAGAGTGAGCTCTGATATCACAGTTAATTTCCTGAAAGGGTTGGTCACACACACCGTAACTGAAGTGCTTTGTTTGAGGTGGATGGGAGGGGGTGTCTGCAGGAAGCAAGCCTCCCCCTCACAGGCACCCGGCACCCTGGGGTGCCTCTGATCCCAAGAGAACTTGGAGTTGGGGCCTGGGTTGAGGTGTTGCACGACCATGATGGCTTCTGCTCCACAGGGTGCTTCAAAGCCTGTCCCCTTGAGAGCTGTGCTGTCCTTCAGGGTTTGGCCCAGGCATCCCCATCCTGGAGTTTGGCCACCCCATCCCCTCCATCCTAGGCTGTTTCTCCTCCTCAGCCCTTCAGCATTTGTGCCCAATGCCAAAATCGCTCTTAACATCTTTGGGTGGGTTTTAGTTTTCTTCCTTTATGTAGCTCTGGGTTGTGGACTTTTTTATCCTCAGGTCTAGCACTTGAGGAGTCAATATTTACTGGGAGTAAGTGGATTTTCTGTTTTCATTCCGTGAGGCCTAAGAGTTCACAGGAAACTGTAGATAAGCGCATTTGTGTTTTTAAATAACTTTAGTTAAGTGATAAAAACAATACTCAGAATGCAGTTCTGCTTGAAGAAATTATTTCATCATCAAGGTTCCTATATAATCAGTGGTCAGTGCATTAGGTAGTTGTGCATGTTTGCTCATTGTATGCTTAGGCCAAGCTTTTCAATACATAACTAAAGACACAATATCTAAAATGTCCATAAGTGTATCCTTTTTCTTCTTTTTTTTAAATATTTTTTTAATTATTTATTTATTTTTATTTATTACATTTATTTATTGTGTGTGTGTG
>NW_004524604.1:3596854-3619970 GCF_000260255.1 Octodon degus | reverse complement strand
GGGCTGGCTGGCATGTGGTGCTGGGGGATCGAACCGCAGTCCCTGTGCTTTGCCAAGCTTGTTTCAAGTAGGTGCTTTAGACCACTGAGCCATCTCTCCAGCCCCCTTTTTCTTCTTTTATGAATTGAACTTGCAGATCCTAGTTTGTGCATGTTGAAGAAGATGGCATTTATTAACATTGATCCATACCTTTTATTCTGCACTGGAGAGAACTGTGTGTTGGTAGTGATCAGGGCAGGAGGATAGACTCTGCATGAAATTTTTGGCGGCTGGGCCAGAATCTAGCCCAAAGAATCCTTACAAGCTTTGTAAGGCACCCAACACTGTGTAGGGTCAGATGAAGGAAGATTTTGCCAGAAAAACAATGGCCCACTGTTTAGCTTTAAGGAGATTCCAATTATAACAGACATTAGGAGATGAGTTAGGGATAGGATGAAAATGAGAATTTTTAGAAGCATGTAATTGTTGCTTGTTGCCATATAAAATACTAATATATGCTTTTAGCTTTCCTTTTTCTATAATCTCCCTGTTCTTTCTACTTGGAATGTCTGTTGGAATGGAATGGAATGGGAATTGCTTCTAGTTTTTATTGCATTAAACTTTCTGTGCAAACAAGTGTGGCATGTATAATTACCACATGGAGAGCTAAATAGAAGATGTAAATAAGAGGCATGCTGATTATTCCTTTAAAAAACACAGGCAATTTACCATTTTATTTTTGTTGTCTGTGTTGTGTAATATACAGAGGATGAGCATTCATGGTCTGCTCTAAGTTAGGCCCCTGATTTGCTAGGATCCTGAAGGTGAATCCTAGGAAGTCTCCTGTAGCTGCTGGATGTGGTGGTGCACGTCTATAATCCCAGCACTCAGGAAGCCGATGATCCTCCTTCATCGGAGGCCACCCTGGGCTGTTTGAGACCCTTTCTCCAGAACAGAGGCTGTGTGCACAGCAGTCTGGTCAGCAAAGTTTAAAATTCACCAGCACTGGTTTCTGGTACCAGAGGTTGTGTGTTGACTGGGGGTGGAGGGTCCTTTTGGATAGACTCCCATAACGAAAGAACCTTTACTAATACTTTTTTGTTTATTCCATAATTGAGCATGGATGCTCATGGTAAAGAATAGATGTTTCTTGCTGTTGTATTCTTTAGAAAAATAATTGCACCTTACTGGTTTCCTTCTTACCTACTGCCTCTTCCTGTTCTTACCTTTTTAGCCCAACCTTTTGCCTTTACTGTTGCTGAGCAAGAGAAGAGACCTGCAGGGCTGGGCTGGGCTGGGCTGGGCTGGGCTGGGCTGGGCTTCAGCAGCTTCGCCCCTTGCTGTTTGCCCAGGTGCAGCTGGGCTGTAGGGCTGGGGAATCGTCCCTGCCAGGGATGATTCCTTCTGTTTGGAAGGGAAACTCCTGCGCTGTTTCCAAACTCTTCTACGGACTGCTTCTCTTGCAGTGTCACAGTGTCATTTGTGTTTGGAATTACCTGGCACTTATGCTGTCAAGTGAAAAAAAACCACATGCACATGCAGTCTGTTTGATCTCTTATGGACTCGAGGGTTGTTTTTTCTCAAAACAAAACAAAAAAGATCTCAGGACAAATCCTGAGGGCATTTCACTGACCTTCTCAGACCAAAAAGCTACAACTCTTGTTGCATAGGTCCTGCTTTACCTTGGTCTTAACCATCCAGTAGAAAAGTATGATGTCGAAATATAAGAAATAAAGCCATGCTGTTGGGTTGAGCTGTGGGGGACTCAGGTCAATAATTTCTGACATTGCCAGTTAAATATAAGACCCAATGCTATTATGGGCTACTGGACTCTTAGAATATTTTGCTGAGTTTACACACCTATAATATTCAATAACGGAACTTAGGAAAAATGGGGTATACTGATGAATGTCCATTTTGTATATGTGTATTCAAAGAGGTTGGGATAGATATATAGTTGTATTCTCTTAATGAATAGAATGATTTGTTCTAATGGTGTTTGTAAATGGGATCACAAGTCCGCATCTTGTACAGCAATTAACCACTAAGAAGAATATATGCAGTGTATTATTTGTTGAAACTGTCCTTCCGATATTATTTGAAACTGTCTCATTGCTATCTGTTTGACAATAAAACTTTGAGAAAAAAAAAAACAAAAAAAACAAAAAAGAAACCTTGCTTCTCAATAATTTCTTGGGAGAAGTACTGCCTTTTTAAAAAAAAAATTCTCTTGGGGACATTTCAATAGACTCATGATACACAAGATAAATTTGAGAAGGAAAAAAAAATTTGAGAAGGATTTGCTTTTCCCTTGTTTTTTTCAGTGGTATTTGAAATTTTGTTGACTTATTTTAAGGTGCTGTTACTGACTGGCGAGTTTTGCTTTTTGAAATACGTATTTTGAAAATACTTCAAAACTATCTGATCCCCACCCCCTGGTTCTTTCTTTGTGGAGGAAATCATAAATGGCAGCTCTGGTCTGTGAGGAGCAGGTGTGGTAGCTGTAACCCCACGGGCACCAGGATATTGGAGCCTGGGGAGTCAGCCACAGTGACTCTGTGAGGAGGCGCAGAGCTGCTGACTTAGGCACGTATGAGGAGACAGAGGATACCTGGACAGATAAGTGAGGACACAGGACCATTTGCCACAGTGGCGGGAGGAGATAAAGCCAGGGGCGTGTAGGCAAGGCGGCCCTGCAGCTGTGGCTCCTGCCTGAGAACCTGGTGCTGATCTGAGTGGTGAGTGCAGCGCACCTGCAGATCAGGCCCAGGATGGAGGCGTTAGCAATGCAGGCTCAGCCTGCTGCAGGCCCAGAAAGGAGGCCCATGTGGCAAGGAGGCTGGAGGAGGATAGACCCGGAGACCGCAGTTTGCTACGGGAGGCTCATGGCAGGCTTGCAGCAGTGGAAGGAGCCACCTAGTCTGATTACATTTAGAAGGATTTCTCTGCATCCTTCATTTTCTTGTGTTTTCCCCATGATGCATCACAGGTAGACTTTGTGGGGTATCTTTTTCTCCACTGGTATTTTTTGGGGGACAAGCTCTTGCTGTGTAGTCCAGGCTGGCCTCAAATGATGGTGATCCTCCTGCCAGTCTTTCTGGAAACTCATTGTTAAAAGTTTTAGTCTTAGAGATAACTTAAATATTTTGACCCTGTTGTATGTATTTGTTGTGTGATCTAGACATCTCTCCCTTTTCCCTCACTGTGTGATCTAGACATCTCTCCCTTTTCCCTTGCCTCCTGTGTAGTTCAGCGTCTTAGGACTAATGACTATGGAGGGAAGATGAGAACTGTCACCATCTCCACAAGCATGCAGCCCTAGCCGAGGCTTCTCTCTTGGCTGATTCGGAAAGGGATGATGTCAGCTTTCTTCTAGGCTTGAGTCATTTGAGGCAAAACAATACGGCAGAATTGGGTTTAGTCCTCAGACAATGAATCACATTCTGTTCTCAAATAATAAAGAGGATGGCAGATTTCTGCAGACTCTGGAGCAGCTGAGTAATGCATGAGTTATAGTCACTGCAGATAAGGTAGATGTTAGCATCCCTTCCTAGGCACAGTGCTAGGTTGGACTCTGCAGGGCTCTGATAAGGAAAGTCAGAGGAGCACAGATCCTCCTGGTAGACGTAAATGCAGACAGCAGGTATAGCTTGGCTATAAAGACCCTGGTGCCAAGCGGGACCTTTGGAGACAGCGAGGTGATTCCACAGGGGGCAGGAGAGCCAGGGTGGTGCCTCTGTGGGGCTGCCAGCTCCCAGCTAGATGGGGCAAGGAAGTGTCAGGAGGGGAACAGCAAGATCAGACTCATGACTTTCTGGAAGATCAGTTGCAGCTGTGTGAGGAGGAACTGGTTGGGAATAGTCCAAAGGAGAACTGAGGCGGTCTACAGAAGACTTATTTTCTAATGCTTAAGAAATGCAGTGCCCGAAACAGTACATGTTTTATTAATGAAGCTGGGGAGGGGTAAATTAAAGTAAGAAAACATAACTTAAATTGGTTTGCCTGCAGTCTTCCTTGGTTTGGGGCGGCTGGGCTATTCAAGCATGTTGTGGCCCTTGCCGGCCTCGGGACTTCACAGGTGTGGATATGGTCGTTGGTCAGCTGAGTGCCAGTGGAGACGAGGCCAGCGTGCTGGCTGATCCTGGTACAGACTGGATCTGCAGGGGAGAGCTGGAAGCCCCCAGAGTCCTTACCAAGCAGGGCCAACATGCAGGCAGGCACAGGTGGCTTTGATCACCAAGGGCCTTTTTAATTGAAGGGGGAGATCTAATGACTCAGGTGACAGATCTTATCATAGGGAGCCTGCTGCCCTGGGGGGCTTTCTCTGCTTCCCTGACTTGACTGCTGGTAAGAGCACTCTGTGTTTCAGGAGCCCTTTTCAGCACATGAGCTTTCTGGAAGGTGTCGGTAGCATTGATATGCTCACGTTTCGTGTCACATTGAAAATTAACCTGAGCTATATATAGATTGCCAAATCTTTGTGGTCCGAGGTGGTGTCTCTAGTTGAATAGTGTGATACATGCCTGTGGTCCCAGCAGCTGGGGCTATGGCAGGAGGATTGTTGGGAGTTCAAGACCAGCCTGGGTTACAGTGAGCTCAAGGGGAGTCTGAGCTGTCTAGTGAGACTGTGTCTCAAAATATAAAATAAAATAGAAAGAAAGAAAAGATTTCTTGTCTTTGGTGTGGTTTGTGTAATTGTTCTGTTTTCATGGTGGCCGTGTGCAATTGGTACTAGTTTTACTTGTAAATATGTTGGGGGAGCTTTTTTTTTTTTTTTTTTTTTTTTTTGCGCGCGGTGCCGAGGATCAAACTCAGGACCTTGTACTTGCCAGGCAGTGCTTATGCCACTGAGCTATCTCCCCAGCTCTACTTGTAAATATGTTGGGATGGCAAGATGCTTGTCATATACAGCACTAGGAGAGCTTTGGCACAGGTCTCCAGTACACCCAACCCACGGCTTTCCCACGCCCTCCCACATCCCCATTAAGGCCAGCTGAAGAGGCAGACCAGTTGTGGGGCTGGTCCATCTGTAGTTATTTATATCATCTCTAAGAAAACAAGTGGGTTACACTGATGACCCTGGTTAAAAACTCAGTATTGGTCTCTAAATTTTGGCCTATATTCCCAAATACATTTGGTGTGGGTTTTTATTTTTTAGTACTGTACTGAATCAGAACTTTATATTTGCTAGGCAAGCGCTCCACCGTGGAGCTGTGTTCGC
The DNA here is from genome assembly GCF_000260255.1 of Octodon degus. Lineage (NCBI taxonomy): Eukaryota > Metazoa > Chordata > Mammalia > Rodentia > Octodontidae > Octodon > Octodon degus. The sequence goes on along the minus strand of NW_004524604.1, from coordinate 3,614,770 downwards.
AGCTCATTTATTTAATTTATTTTGAGGCAGGTTCTCACTATGCAGTACAGGTTGGCCTTTGCCCATTTCTAGGCTGGCCTTTTACTCAGTAATCTTCCTGCCTCAGCCTTTCAAGTGTTGAGATTACAGGCAAGCGCTGCCACACCTGGCTTTTGCTTTGATACAGGGTCTCAAGTAGCCTAGTCTGGCCTCAACTTTGCAATCCTCCTGCCTCAACTTTATAGAATACTGAGATTGCAGGCGTGAACCACCATGCCTGGCTCGTGTGATTCCAGGTTTTTGTAATGTTTGTGTCCACTTGGACCTTAGGTGCAGATTTAAATGCATGCGGGAGTACCTGGTGGACTCATTTTGTAGAGTACATTAATATGATGCCACATTAGAACTGGCAAGACTTTTTATCCAAGTTTGTCCAGTTAGCTTCTGTCACTGGTTTTAAGTTTATGCTGGGTAAGAATGTAAGTTTCCCTGTCCTGTGGTTACCTCCTTTTGGATGAATAGGAAGGATGGAGCAGAGGATATATGGGTAGTGTTTCGGAGGTTGAGTTAATTTTGCAAAATGGGGTCATGTAAACATCACTGTGTGTCCCTCTGAGCAAGCCCTGGAAGCAGGCAGAAGTGAGGAGGAAGCAGGCTGCTCTGTGAGGAGGCCTGGGCTCCTACAGGACGACAGCTGGCAGCACTGTTTTGTTACTGCATTTGGCTGCTGTTGTTTACATAAAATCAGATTATAAAACCAGGTTGGGGTTAAGTCCCTGTTTTTTCTTTTGTGCTTGTTGTGTGGTGGGGGTGAGGGGGGATTAAGCATGCAAACCTGGGAGCATGTAAGCAAGCAGGTTTTATTAGGAGACAGCCTGCTGTACATTCTTTCACACCCATGATGCAGGAAGGAAAAACTCCCCTTCTTGGGGAAACATTTATTCTGCCTTCAAACCTGGGACCACTTTGATTTCTTAGCTTTAATTGTATGTGTAAAGACATAGTCTAATGGCAAACTAAGAGTGCTTGAAAGGACATTGACAATTTTCTGTGAAGCCACCATGTCCTATGTTGTGACAGGGAGCGGTGGAATGTGGAAGTAGAGGTCAAAAAATGGGCTAAAGGTAAATAGAGGGAATTTCTCAGGTGGAGAAGCCTCTCTAGCGCAGTAGGAGTGTAGGTGTTCTGCCCTTTGCCATGTTTTCATTACATGCCTGTATTGCTGTTCTTTAAGACGGCAGTTTTGTGTGCTGCTCAGAGGTCGGGAAGACCCGATGTTCTCAGACTTCCTGTGCACTGTTGATCTTGCGGTTTCCTTGTGACCATGTGTCTCTTCTGTGCTGACAGAGGTAAGTACCTTGGAGAGATTACCCTCAGTTCTCCAGAGGAGAATTAGAATTACAGACGTGAATTCTAGAAGGACTTGGTGGCATCTGTCTGAGGCAGGCCCCTGGGAAGTGTCAGGGTGATAAGTGGGCAGTCAGCTGAGTTGCTGTGGGAGCCAAGTGACACTCAGAGCCCTGTGTGACTAACCTAGTTTAGCAGTAGCAGCAGCGCCTGTGGGCTCCAGCCTTGGGAAGGCGTCTCAGCCAGGCAACACCTGGCCGGGGTGCTGCCGAAGCTCCAGCCCAGCTGGCGCCATTACAGTTCTGTCTCTCCTCACTCCCTACGCTGGGGGGCAGAGAAGAGAGAGGAAAGGAGCCGCTCCTGCCAATTCCTGCAGAGCCGTGACTGCTGCTGCTCACGGTCTGTGTCTGCTTGAAGAGACAGTGTATGTAGCTCCCCACTACCCCAAGCCAGCACAGGCTGCCTGCGTGGCCATGCTTAGGCTGGGCGGGTGGCTCTGTGCTCCTTTCCAACCATGAGGGCATCTTGACCCATGTGAGATCTTCACGCCTCCTTTCAAGTGTCGGTGGCCAGGCCATGCAGCCAGCTCATGCCATTGTTTTACAGGGTGAGTCCACAGTTGACCTGCCCTAGTCCGGCCAAGTCTGTGGTGTCCTCCAGAGTCCTTCTCGTGGTTCACTTAATGTAACAAATGCGTGGCAGAGGTGGTTTGCCGAGTTCTTGTAGAGGTCTTTGGGATGCATCAGGGTGAATCTGGAAGACTGAAGGTGGGAGTCTATGATCTGAGGCTAGACACAGCCACTGAGAGTTGCTCCTTGTCTTAAGATACCTTGGGACGCTCCTGGTGGGATCTCTGGGTGTCTACGGGAACTCGGGCTGCGTGCCTCTCTCTTAGTTACTTTTCTCTTATTGCAGAGACAAAATACCTAACACCCAATATTAATGGGGACAAGGTTTTGTTATTATTTTTATTTTTAGCCTTTTTTTATTTTTTATTTTATTGAGAAGTAAATATGAATGAGACAGTTTCAAAGCTGAATAATAGGATAGTTTTGATAATCAATACATTGTACATTGTTATCTTCTTAGTGGTTAGCCATAGTACAAGAAGCAGACAGGATATCCTGTCCAAACACTTAGTACACCTCTTTCTTCTCATTGAATTAAGTGACAGTAGCTGTATATCTATCCTATTTTGTATATATAAATACAAAATGATCTTTCCTTTGTATTCCCTTTTTTTTGTTTAGTCTTGTCAGAGGTGAATATTCTATTGGCATCTAAATACTAAGGTGGGGGCTGGTGAGATGGCTCAGTGGTCTAAAGCACCTACTGACAACAAGCTTAGCAAAGCACTGGGACCGCGGTTCAATCCCCCAGCACCACATGCCAGCCCGCCCCACCCCCTGGTGGGCTGAGCTGGCCACAAACACAGACACACACAGACACACACACACAAATAAATAAATAAAATTTAAATAAATAAATACTAAGGTGTTTGAATTCAGCTAAACAATCCAACACTGTTTAGCAGTCCATAATATTAGTGGGTTATCCTCAGAAATTATTGACTTGAGCCTTTTACAGTTCATCGTATTAATATGACTTTACTTTATATAACTTGTTTTTATACTTTTCTGCTGGATAGTTAAGACCAAGATAAAGCAAGACCTATATAACAAGAAATGTAACTTTTGTATCTGATAAGGTCAGCCAAGTACCCTCAGGATTTATCCTGTAGCCCTGTACCGCACTTTGTAGATCCTTTGTCAGTGTCAGCCATGAGGATGAGTCAAAGCCATTGCTTGGCCAATGTGCTCTCTGTGAAAGCCTGAGAGAATGTTTTCTCTCCATGTGACTCTCCCCAGGCACACTGTACATTATCGATCACATTCCTCTGTGGCTCTATGATCTTGATCAGAACATTTGGAGTGCAACTGAATTACATGTTGTTACAGTACAGGTTCTCCTAGGGACAAGATTTATTTATTATTTAGCTCACAGTTTGTACAGGTGACTGGCTGTGACGGGACGTGGCAGATGGCATCGCAGAGAAGTAGCTCATGGTAGGCAGAAGACAGAAAAGTAAAGGGATGAGACTAGCCTCTTTCTGCCCCCTTATGTTGTATCCAGGCTGCTGGGATTAGGGATTACCAATCCCTGGACTGATCAGTCACCCCCATAATCCCAGCACTCTTAATCCTAGCATTGTACCATGAATCAGTCACATATTCTGAGATCCAGCCACCTCTGAAAAGCCCCACCTATGATTGCATGAAGCTTTAGGGGACATCCAGGCACAGTTATAACAGCCTTCCCCAGGGCCATCCTGTGATTTAGGGCAGCTGCTTCCTGCCCCCCAGGTAGTTTCACATTTTCCTCCTTAGGCTGGGTGATGCCCCTGGGCTGAACAGGTAGGTGGCTGGCATCAAGGGCCCGGGGCTTAGCCTGGGGTGGCAGTCCTGTGTTGGTGGCCTGTCCTGGCTGTTTCAGGGCAGATTTGTTTCTAGCCTTTCTGTGAAGGAAATCAAAGTAAAAAGGCTCTCATATTCGAGATGGCTTTTGAGGCCAGAGGTTATTATGGGGCCAGTACCCTCAATTCTACAAATAAAAAACAAAAATAGCACTGAAAGAAGAAATTACAGCACAGTGTTTGTGAATTAAGGATCCACTGTGTGTGACTGGAAGGCCCTTGCTCTGAGAACTATCTGAGGTTCTCAGTTCAGACAGGCCTGTGTGAGTGCCCGGAACCCAGCATCCATCCATCCATCAGTGGGGCACTCACTCAGCTGTCACCTCACAGAGACTGTGGTTGTGAGTGGTTACGAACAAGTAGGCCCAGGGCCTTGCTAGCAGGGCTGTGCTTGAGAACAGCAGCTTTGTCGTCTTAGATGTCCAGGCCTGCCCTTAGGGGCAAGTCCATGGGTGCTGGGCTCCCTTTTCTTCCCCTTAGAAAATGGAGTTGGTGGTCCTGCTTTCCCTGTGCCTCAGGAGACCTGCATGGAGGCTGATGTGCACTGCCCCAGTCAGCGCCGCCTGGGAGCACTGGAAGAGGCGGCTGCTGTCCTTAACACTGAGCCCCCAAAGGAGTGTATTGCTCTTATCCCCACAACCCAAAAGTTTGTTTGCCAGGCACCTCTCAGGCCCTGCCTCGGATCTACAAAGGGAAACTGGGGTCTCTTGAGTCCTCTTTTTGTGACCATGATGCTGTGTGGCGTCTGAAAGCTCTTCCCTCACACACAGTGCTGCTCAGGCCTTGGCTGGGACCAGTTGGGAGAACTTGGTGGCACTTGGAACTTGGTCTGTGTGACTCTGTGAGAACCTCTGCCCAGGCTCAGCCTGTGGTGAGGTCATTGTGTGTGTGTGTGTGTGTGTGTGTGTGTGTGTGTGTGTGTGTGTATAAATGTCCCTTCTCCACATGGGCAGAGAAAGACCACCCTTAATTAAAGTGATAGGGAACTTGTTATTACCCAGAGGTAATTACAGAGCTTGTGAATCATGTGGAACAACAGATGCTTCCTGAAAAATCCCTCCTTAAAAATGTGTGCATGTACCTCCTAGGTGCTAGCACCTTGGTTTGAAAACAGTGGTGCACTGCAGGCTGAAAAGGGTCACCCGTGGCATGAACTGTGTGATTATGTTTCATTTACATTTCCCCAATTTCAAAATGAACTCGGAGAAAAAGAAAATATTCCTGAAAAATTTTTGCCCCAGAACTTCTAATAAACGATTCTCTGAGCCAGTGGTGGCAAACCTACAGTCCTCATGCTGCAGCAGGCTGTTTGTATCGCTGCAAGCTCTAGGAGGTTGTCGTCACTGCCCCAGCCTTTACAGACCTATAGCAAGTGAAGAGGGAAGCAGATGAGGTCAGGCCTCAAGGGTTTCCTGCGTGCTTCCAGCCCTCGGGCAGAGGGTCTGTCTTCCTGGGCACCGGGATGCTCAAAGGCCAGGCCTCATTTACCCACCCTAGCAGCAACCTTCATACACCCCTTGCCGCTTAGGAGTTCTTCAGTTGGAAAATAAGGATGTTTTAAAAAAGGTCGAAGTTCTTCTGAAGGTTAGCATAGTATTATTACATGTCTGCCAGTAGAATATTGGTGTGGGTTTTTAATATTTTAAACAAATCATGTTAATCCTTAATTAATGGGACTCCTTAATTGAGTAGATTTGTGTGTGTGTGTGTGTGTGTGTGTGTGTGTGTGTGTGTATGTGGTCCCTAGATTTTAGAATTACATAGTACTAAGTTGCTGTTAGGACTTTTTCTTGTGCGTGTGGTGTGTGGTGGTTGGGTGTGTGTGGGTGTGTGTGGTGTGTGTGTGTTTTGACACAGGATCTTGCCATGTAGCCCAGACTAGCCTTAAACTTGCTATATCTCCCAGATGAGTATCCTACTCAGAATATTTCTGCTTCAGCCTACTCTGGAATGTTATAAAAGAATGGGGCTTACTTGGCCCCTGCTGTGGTATTTCTACATCATTTTTTATTATTTTGGAATAAAAATCCAGACGCATTGGCAAACCCAACTGAGGCTGAGATGAGGCTGCTGCAGAGCTGAGCTGTTCTACTCAGAAATATTTCAGTAATTCACAACCAGTGTACCTCTGTGTGAGGAAGCAGTATGGGACTGAGGGCAGAGGTAAGCAAGGGCCCTGAGGGGGGCGTTAGTTGAGATGTCCCGACCCCCATGTTAGGTGCTGCGCTAGAATTTTGCTGTTTGGTCTTCTTTTCAAGAACAAAGCCAGGGATTGTTGAGAAGTAGCCAGAATTCTGCTTTAGAACTCGGAGCCAGAGGCAGTGGGCACAGGGAACAGGGCAGCAGTGGGGTCCACTCTGTGGCTGCAGCAACAGGGCCAAGCAAGAGCTCCCTGAGCAGGTGCCTGCAGCCAGCCCGCTGCCCGCGCACCCGGCCTCTCTGCTCCAGCCAGGTGTTCACGGTGTGCACGGCCCTGAGCTCAAGTCACGCCCTCTCTGCCTGCATTAAAAGCAGCCAAGAAGCTTAAAAAGTTATCTTCTGGCCAGCTGTCCACAGAAGTGGCTTCTATGATTCCATGCAATAATGGTTTGTGGCCTCTTCTGAGTCAGTAAGAGGAATAAGCATAATCAGTAAGTACCTGAAAAGAACCCCCGAGTGGCCATCTGCACTGGGCCACTGCCGACCTTGAGCTGCCAACCTTGAGTCGAGGCGCCCATCAGCAGCACGTAGCACGCGGTTGCTGTTTGACTGCAGCCAGGCTGTAGCTCAGCTTCTCCTGTTTCTTTTTTTTCTCTTTCGTGGAACCAGGGATTGAACTCAGATCCTTGTGTTTGCCAGTCAAGCGCTTATCCTACTGAGCCATCTCCCCAGCCCCCTAGCTTCTCCTGTTTCACTTTGTCCACTGACAGTGTGGTGGCGCAGCCTGTAATCCCAGCCCTTAGAGAGCTGAGGCAGGAGGATCGCCACAAGTTTGAGGCTGGTCTGGGCTACATGGTGAATCCAAGGGCAGCCTGAACTACACAGCGAGACAGTGTCTCAAAAAAAAAAAAAAAAAAAGCAAAATTAAAAAAAAATAAGTACATTCATTAATATAAATGGTTACCTCTTTGTTATAAATCTGATCTCTGTGGTCTGAGAGGTGCTTGAAACAGATTCTCTTTGCTGTCTAAAATTCCATGAGACTCTCTCAGAGCCCCACCTACCTTTAGACCGAAAAGCTGTGGAAAAAGCAGATCATTTTAAAGATGGTTATAATTTTTTTTTTTTTTTTTTTTTTTTTTTTTTGAGACAGGGTCTCACTTTGTAATTCAGGCTGTTCTTGTAGCCCAGGCTGGTCTCGAACTCTAGACTGATCTTCTTGAGGCAGTCCTCCTGCCTCAGCCTCTTGGATCCTGGGATTATAGGCTTGCCCGTGTGCAGCTAAAATGGTTATAATTTTTCAAATGCTACTTTTTTTTTTTTTAAACATTTATTTATTTGTGTGTGTGTGTGTGTGTGTGTGTGTGTGTGGCCAGCTCAGCCCACCAGGGGGCAGGGCTGGCTGGCATGTGGTGCTGGGGGATCGAACCGTGGTCCCTGTGCTTTGTGAAGTTTGTTCCAAGTAGGTGCTTTAGACCACTGAGCCATCTCACCAGCCCCAAATGCTACTTTTTACACATGTCTTTCAAAGGCAAATGTAACATAAGAGCTACTACAAGTAAGTTTATAAAACTATATTACAAACATTGTGGCTGTGGTTTAATTTAAAAGATGTAGGAAAAATAAAAATATCTAGAGACCAGCTTCTATGCACAATAGCAGTGCCAGAGCTCAGTGTGAGAGGGAGGGTCTACGCTGATGGCATTCACACGTTAGGGGACAGGGAGAAAGAGATGATTGGCTGGTGTGTGAGGCGCGTGCTTCGAAGTGGATCTGAGGAAGCCCTTAGTGGCTGTCATTTGAATGACTCCTGAGAGCTGCTGGTAGCTGAATCCCAGCAGTAGGTGGTGTGAGAGGCAGCAGGCATTTGTGTAATTGGAACTAAGGCACCAGAGTCTAACCCTGCACAGTGAGGGAAGTTGCCTGCCTGGGGTGAGCAGAACGGAGGTGCCCACAGGGCCCTCCTGCCGCCCAGGTCAGCTGTGCCTGGAGAGTTGCTTATCCTTTCTTGCTGGAAGCCTGGTTAGGGCTGGGAGGAAGGGGCTCCCCTGCAGGCCTCTTGTGCTGGGACCTGAGGGGGAGTTGAGCCTGTGTTGCAAGTATGAGACAGGCCTGCCCTGGCTCCCAAGAGGCCATGTGTGAGCAGATCCGTGCCAGGTTGGGGGATTTCACTACCAAGGAAAGATTTCAAGCATATTCCATCATAGGCTATAGCCACAAATACTGGTTCACTCAGCTGTGGATGGTGATGAGAGATCTTGAGCAGGGAGGCGGCTTTTCACAGGAAGTCTGAAGGAGAAGGAGAAGTCTGGGGAGATCTGGGAGCGCCCCAGGTTCTTGTCAGAGAAACACTAGAGTGAGAACCAGGAGGGTGCTAGCAGGCCTCTGGTGCCAGGGCTAGGCTGGTGATGGTGTCTGAAGCCACAGCAGGGAAGTGTTTTCCTGTTTGTTCCAGTAGCATTGAAAGGAGGTTTCAGTGGAGTTCCTGGAAATGGCTCTGTGGAGGAAGACAAGGACTTCTTATCGTTCGTGTATCTTTACCATTGGCCATCCCCTGTGAGGGTCTGCAGGAAGCAGCTGACTGCTGACATGCACGAGAGCTGGAGTTGCCTTGTCCAGACCCCATCTCTGTAGCTTGTTCCTCAGAATGAGCTTTAATGCCTTGGTGTCAGGACTGACAACTGAGATATTTCTATGCAGTATAAGTAGGGCAGTCAGATTGTAAGACACTCTCAGTAGGTAGAGCTGACATCTATAATTGGATCTTCTCATCCTCGATGTTTGAAGTGAGAAAAATCATCTTTTTGGATTTACATGCCAAGGCACTGCCGGTAGAGTAGGCTGGGAATAAAGTAAGTACTGTTTTGGGTGCCTGGTAATCTTTTAATTATGAAATAAGCTTTTTTATTCTAATCTTCCAAAATGTATGATACAGATCCAGGAAAACAGCTTTTCTAAATTTTATATCCTGCCGTCTCCTTCAGATGAAATGTGTTTCTACGTCTGCCCCATATTTTGCAGTCTGAAAATGTCTTTCCTTTTGTCTCAGTTCCATGCTACCTATAAAAGGTGGCTCATCTTGGATTTGGTCCCAACCTGGTCTACTCCCTTGGTCTGGGAGTAGTCAGTGAACTTGGTCTCTTTGCTGTGTGTGTGTGTGTGTGTGTGTGTGTGTGTCGCACGCACACACACACACATTCCTGCAGATCAGGCCCAGGGCCTTGCATGTGTTGGGCAACCATTGTGCCAGTGAGTGATGTGCCCAGCTGGGCTGAAGGACTTCATATAACATTCGTGCCATTGCTTCATCTATAGCTACCTTCACTTCCCACTACATACGTGCACATGCTCAGCAAAACTTTGGGCACTGATAGATGGTGTTGTTTTGTTCTTTTGCGGCGTCTGAAACAGCTTGTACAATGAAGACAGAAACTTGCTTCGAGTTAGAGAGAAGGAAAGACGCAACCAGGAAGCTCACCAAGAGGAAGAGGAGTTTCCTGAAGAGATGCCCCTCTTTGGAGAGCCCTACAAGGTGCGTACTGTGTACTCGACGGCCCTGCTGATTTTTGACGGTGTCAAACCTTGGTAAAATGATGGATGCGAGGAGTTCAAATGAGGGTCACAACTGAAAAGAATTCACCCTCAAGAGTGCTTTTGAAATCTGAAAATTCTTTGAATATTGTCATAATTACTAAAGTTGGTGGTTTTCTTTTGTAACATTAGTTTATAATTAGTAGCATGTGTCTGTGACAGGCTCCTCAATAGAGAAATGAGCTAAAACTCTATAGTTAGGTTCTGTAGGTTACCTATGGAATTGAGCCTTTCATTCCTTAGTGGCATTGCACAATAGCTCATTAAGTGATTCCTCTCCGTAGATGTTTTTATTTAGTGCCTGACTGTTGCCTTTTCAATTTCCCAGACAGCAAAAGGTGATGAACTATCTAGCCGATTACAGAACATGCTGGGGAACTATGAAGAAATGAAGGAATTCCTGAGCATTACTTCCTGTTCTCAGTGCCCGGATGCTACGGACAATCGGTTGGGGAAGCCAAGATACCCTTTGCTTCCTGAGCGGGGGAGTGGCATCCCATCCAGCCCCTTCCAGACTGGAATCCACCACCCACCCCTGCACAACACTTTCCCCAGGCCTTTGCCTGTGGACAGCAGCAGCCACCACTCAAAGATGGTGCAGTCGAGAAAGGGCCCCATGCCAGGCTCCCGTGCCAAGGGCTGCGGCCCACCAGACACACAGCACCTGACTCAGGACCGCCTTGCGCAGGAGGGCTCCACCTCCAGTCAGCACAAAAGGGGGGACCGCAGAGCCGACAGAGACCCCGGTGCCCCTGGGACGGGTGCTGCTCCAGCCAGTGACCTGTCTCCCTTCCTCTCCTCTCTGCCCTCCCCAGTGCTGCCCCTGTCACCTGTACATTCCTCCCAGCCGGCTCCCCCCAAGACACAGGGAGGCAGCAAGGTACAGGGCGCTGGCAGCAGTGGTAAAGGCTGCTGCCCAACCAGGTCTCCCAAGGACCCGGTGATGAAAGCCCATGACAAGGAAGTCGCCCCGGACAGCATGACAGCTGTGACCAGCCATGGGGTCGGTCCCCAACCACCTCCTCAGACATTTCCACCTCCCCCACTGCCCTCTAAAAGTGGGGCCTTACAGCAGAAGCCCACAGCCTATGTGCGGCCCATGGATGGGCAGGATCAGGCCCCCAGTGAGTCTCCAGAGCTGAAGCTGCAGAGCTTTGAGAGGGGGGACTCAAAAGCACCTCCAGAGGCCCGGCTCACCAAGCTGAAGATGCCGCCCCTGCCTGTGGAGGTGAGTGGGCTGTCACCTGGGCAGCCCCAACGTGAAGTCCTGGAAAGATGGGTCTCTGGGAGTGAGGTGGGGCAGGGCGTTCCTTTAGCTTTAGGAACTTCTGGGGTGGGCTGTTTTCTTGTTTGTGTGTTTGTTTGGTCTTTTTGAAGAGTGTTTTTTTTCCTGAGGCAGCATCTCACTGTACAATCAGGGTGGCTGTGAACTCATTGTGTAATCCAGGCTAGTCTCGAACTTGAGGCGATCCTCTTTCCTGAGTCTCTCAGGTGCTGGGTTTGCAGGTGCATGTCACCTTGCCTGCTTTGGGAATTTGTTAACCCATGGAAAACTCAGGCCTGAGGTGGATTAGTGAGGTGTTAGGTGTTGAAATGCAGTTTGTGGGAAGGCTTAAAAACTTTTTACCTCTCTGTATTTAATACCCAGTAAAATACAGATCCAGAGAGTACCATTTGTGTTTATACCTTTTGCCCACAACCAAGTCAAGACAGGGAACATGTCTCTGGAACAAAGTTCCAGGAAGGTTTTGGCTTTTTTGTTTATTTGGAGGGATCATGGACTTTTTTATCATTGTGAAGAAAAGCAATTTTGGCTAATACGTCCTAAGCCTCAGTGAGTCCTAAACCATAAAAAAGTAAAGCTAAGATGTCAAAATGTTGAAGAAAAAAACCTTTATTTTTAAAAGAATTATTTCCTGTGATTTGTAAAGAACTTTGAAACAAAGATTCTGTTCTAATATTTTTTATTTACTACTTAAGAAGAGTGGGTGTGTGGTGACATTTTGTTTGAGCATGAGTCACAAGTACAATACAGAATGTTACTCAACTGTGGGGTTTAAAAGTAACAAAAACGGTATTTTTTAAACCAAGGAAGTATTCCTTTTCTGTTCTTAAGTGGCAGTGTTGTGTTGAAAGAAGAGAAGCAAAACTCATATTTTATCAGTGAAATTACACTAGTTTCCAATTACTCTAAAATTGAGATTACTGGTAAAATTGCAAAATTAAGTATCTGAATTTAATTTAATCAATTTTTTGGTGTTTTGAGATGGTATCTCACTGCATAGTCCAGCCCAGTCTTGAACCGATAGCAGCCCTACTGCCTCAGCCTCCCGAGCACTGAGATTGTGGGTAGCCACTATCCTGTGGCTTGCAGTGCAAGTGTGCCTATTAATATAAAATTGTTGATTTAGTTAGCTCAGTGCACTCTGTTTTGCATTGTCTTTGCTCAAAGACATTTGTGCCACCTGGGTTTTACTGAACGCCAGAAGGTAAAATGCCTACAGCTTAATAAAGATTATGGAATCTTAGCTAGAAAGAGAACATAGGTGTTCAGTGGGCGAAAATCTACCCCTCTGCAGTGTCTGTCAGCTTGGGCCTAAAAGAGGGATATTGGGATGTCGTCCTCAGCTTTGAGTGTCCCTGGATGGCTTTAGAGTGTGACTTTGGTTTGAGGGTCAGAGGAAGAAGGAGAAAGTAAGTGGTGGAGCTGACTATGAGGGTAGAGCCAGGTACGCCACTCCCTTCCTTTGTGGATGACAGTGCAGACCCAAGGAAGGGGTGTGTGTGCCTGGACATAGGAGCTACACACAGGACTTTATTGAAAAAGGGGACTGGCTAGAGATGGGAATAATAAACTAGGCAGGGTTAGAATATTGATTTAAAGGTAAGCACTCAATCCTTTCTTTGTGTATATAAGGTCTAATAGGAACTCATTGCATTTTGCTAAAAGATGTAGTTAGTAGCCCAACTAGAGCTGAGATCCCATCCTTGGTCTTTCAACTTTGTTGCCATGTCCAGTGGTGACAGTGGCTCCAGAGGTGGTGGTGATGGTGGTGGTGATACACGTATGCCATTCGGTTTTTTTGGGTTTTTTCAATACTTGCGTCAAACCCAGACCTTTGTGCCAGCTAAGTGCCCCATCCCTGAGCAACATGCCCAGCTGTACATGTATTTTTGACCAAGAGTTGGACTTCGTCTTCTAGACTGAACCGAAGGTAGAGCACTGGGGATGGATAGAGTTAGTTTCTGAGCTCTACAGCTTTTCTCTTACACTTATTCTTTCTTTCCCTCTAGTATTAACCTCGTGGTGTGCCAGACACTCTGGCTGTGTAGCAGAAATTGGGGTAGACAGGACCTGTCTCTTAGACCTTGTGTTTTGCTGGGCATTTGCTAATGGCTAATAAACCCAAGTTCTGACAGGAGTGCTGCAGGAAGTGAGCAGAAGGGTGCTGAGAGTAAAAAAGCAGAAAGCCACTTTCAGGGTGACCAGCGTAGTCCTCTCTGGGGTGACTTTCCCAGGGGTGTGCATGAGGAACTTGAGTCAGCTATGCAGGTGGAAGAGGTGTTCACTTCAGGCCAAGAAACAAGAAGTGCAAAGTCAGGGTTTGGAGAAGTAGGTGCAAGTGGAGTGTGGCTGGATGCAAAGAGGAGGGGTGACAGGGGAACGCAGGCGACTGGGTGAGGCTGCAGAAGCCTTGTAGGTGTGACCAAGGGTAACAGAGGACGTGAGCTTGTGATTGACCTGTCTGTCATCTTCCTGGAGAGAGATAGCCAGCTCCTGACAGATCAAGACAAAGTCATGGAGACAGCTTGGAGGTGGGAGAGAGGTGCCAGGGAGTCGACAGGGCTTTGTGATAGATCAGGGGAGATGTTGCTGGAGGTGAGGCGCAGCAAGGTATCAGTCAGGCCGGCAGCTTTCATTTGAAAGGTTTTGATGGCACCCTGATGCCAGCTGCTGAGCTGGGGCCCAGCTCGAAAGCCAAGAGCACTCATGGGGGAAGTTTAGATGCTGCTTCATCTGGATGGTGGTGACACACTGACGGTCACACACAGAAGTCCAGCCCTGGGGGAGATGTCCAGCCTGGAAAGAACACATCTGGGGTTTATTAAAGCAGCACCGGCAGGTCCTCCCACCAGGCAGGGTACCTTATTACCCATCAGATTGTGGGGGGGTTTTAATCTTGTTTGTGTTTTGCATAACCTACACAGATTTTGTATTTTAGGGAAGGGTCCACAGGGTGTTCAGAGTCTCACTACTAGATGGGACTCTAGTGATCTGCCTGTTTACAGTCTCCCAAGAGCTGGGATTTCAGGCGGGTGCCGCCACGCCCAGTCTCAATTGCAGTCTCAGTGTGCTCCGGGGGCAGGGCCAGCACAGCAGGCCCAGGGATTGAACCCCAGCCCCTGTGCCTGCTTGCAGGTACTTAATCTGCTGAGCTATTTGGCCAGCCCTCTACCCATCCAATTGTGGCTGATGTCCCTAGGGTGGTTGCTCTTTCCTTCTAGGAGTCTCCCGGGTCAGGCACCTTCCTCAGTGCCACACACGACTGTGGGCTCCTGACTGGGCACTCCCTCTCCTTGTGCTCCAGTTGAGCCCTCCATTTTCAGTGAGCTGCCTGCCAATACTGTGTGAACCCCAGGTGGGAAACCAGAGGCTCATATGGCCTTTGTGTGTGCAATACATGCTTTCCCAGTCTCTGTTTAGCTCTCATGTTTGTATAAACCTTAGGAAGAGGGACTTACTGTTATGAAATGATCTGGTGCTCTCCAGAGGCTGTTTTGGGCATGTGGAGATAGTGGTGTCCTCTGGTGTCCACGTAGAGTCCAGCCACTTGCCCCCATAGGTGCATGGTCACTCCAGCAAGTCCCAACCCAGCACAGCACCCCTGCCACTGCAGGCCTCCACTGTATCTGGTGAACACTGTGGACCCAAACTCTCCTGCTGATCTCGAGCATCATTCAGATGGCTTCCCATCAGTGTGTGCACAGTTTGACAAGTGCTAATAGGAAACTGGGAACCAGGGCCTGTGACTTAGCCCCATGAGAGCCATGGGGCTCGCAGAGAGCATGCTGTTTGGGTGAAGTGGGGCTGGTACAGTAAGCAGCAGCTCCTGTCCTAGGCAGGAGGAAAGCAAATGCCAGATGCTGCTCAGAAATGGTTCAAGATGTTCTGAGTTGTACCGGCAGACTGCAGATCGCAGGCAGTTTCAGTTTTATCCTGGAACTCATGTGCACAGCAGAATCACCTGGAGAAGCCTATTAGAAATACACAATGGTTTTTGTTATTTATGTGTTTTTTTTGTTTTTTTTTTAATGTGCTGGGGATTGATTCCAGGGTTTTTGCACTGAGCTACACTACTCCCTCACCAAAAAAAAAAAAAAAAAAAAAAAAAAGGTCTTGCTAATTGCTAGATTGCCCAGGTTGGGCTAAAATTTACAGCACTCCTGCTTCAACCTTCCAGAGTGCTGGGATTATGGGGTGCACTGCCATACCTAGCTAGAAATATATATTGTTAAAAAAAATGCTTCAGTTTTTATCCTAGGTAGGTTGAAGGATCTGTGCCTGTGACTCTCATGAAATTTGTTCTCATAGCCTGGAAATGCAGACTGTCCCAAGAGAGCAGAGCTAGGTAGTCAGGCACCCCCCATCATGAGACCCTCACAGAGTCTCTCGGGACAGAAGGATCGTGCGGATGGATGAGGCCAACTCCCATGTCTTCTTCTTTCTCCAGAGCTTATTTTCTTTCAGCCTCCAGCTTTTTAAAAGCTTTTGTGTAGATTCTGATATAATCTTATTTAGCTTTTCAAGATTTTGAAAAAAAAGTAATTTTATTATAGTAATATACAAGTGAAACACATGTAATCTGGAAGTCTGAAATCCTCCCAAGTCAGAACTTTTGAGCACCAACCAGATGCCACCAGTGAATTGTACCTCACTTCACATGACAGCTGGTTGCAATCAAAATGCAGGTGCACCAGAAGTATATAAAATTACCTTCAGGTGATGCCCAGAAGGTGCAAATGTATGAAAGAATTTCATGCTTGGATTTGAGTCCTGCCCCCAGATAATCTCATTATGCATATGCAAATACTCCAAAACTCCCACAAGACTGAAATCAAAACTGGGCTGGTTCTAACCCTTTTGGATAAGGGATACTGAGCTTGCACAGCTGCCTTAGCTTTGGTTCCGTGAAGCAGAGTTCTGCTGGCTTGGGCACCTGCGCAGCCTGTGCATTGGCCTGGGGAGCTGGAGGGCTGCGGTGGAGCTTCCTGTATGCTCAGTTCCCAGTGATGAGGGAGGCGGGGAGCAGACAGCAGCACTCAGTGGGAAGCCAAGCCTGATCTCAGTGTGGCTTTGTTTCAGACCTGCAAATGTCTAAAGTATAGAAATTTAAAAATAGTAGCAAGTGACTGGCACATGCTTTGGGCAAAAGCCTCAGACAGGCCACCTGAGATGGGTGGGACTGCTAGGCCTTTTGTTCTACCTGTATAATGTGATTTTCTTCCCCATTTGCCTTTGAGCTAGTATTTGCAAACTAGAGAATTTAGTTTCTTTTTAATCTCCATTTTCCCAAAAATGGTCAGTTCATGCTAAGTGGAGTCGTACATTTTTAGTTTTGGTACCTGACAGGTTTTGAAAAATACCTTGAATGCTGAAAGAATCATTTTAACACAGAAAGTACTTTTACAAAGTTCTAGAATTACTGGCAATGAGTTAGTTTAAAAGGAAGAATTACAGCAGCCCAAGAGGAAAGCTTAAAATTCAAACTGGAAGATCTTTCTGGGTGGTATTAATTGGAATTGTTTTCTTTCTGTTCCTTCTCAAAAATGCCAGAAGTACATTTGGTACCGGGATAAGAAATTCCTGTTCCTCCCTATTGTTTTCACACTCGATCTTTGTGGATGAATTCTGATCCCCTGTGGTGCTCCGTAGCATTCACTGCCAAGCCAGAGATGTGTAACCTCTTGAATCTGCCGGGACCGTGTGTTCTCCCTAGACACACACTCCAGATTGTGTTTCACTTGAGTGAAGTGGTAGTCTTTAGGGAGAAAAAGCTCACTATTCAAAGGAGGCTCCTGTTGATGCCTGAGTTAGCAGTTTGATTTTGGCTGCTCAGTGGGGTGACAGTACTCCTGAGGCATTTCAACAAAATTCCTCTTAAGAGAGGATCCTGGTTCAGGTTATCATAACATGCTTTGTTTTCTTGGCCTTGGATTTCTCATCTCCAGTTGCCAGGAGCTACAGTATTTGAAAAATCATGGTTTTCAAGTTTGTCCTTGCAGTATGTGCACATTTTTTTCCTAAGAACTCTGTAAGTAGCCTTTTTTTTTCTCTCTCTCTCATATGCATTTCTTGAAGGGTTGTTTGCTGTTTTTCAGGCAGGGTCTGGCTGTGTAGTCCAGGTTAGCCTTGAACTCACTATACAACCTAGGTTGGCCTTGAACTCAAGGCAGTCCTACCTCATGCTCCAGTGCTGGGATTACAGGACTGTAATCCCTCACACCTGACTTAAAGCAGCTATTTTTGCACAGATTTTGTCCTCTTCTTTAAAGTCTGAAGGTATCCTCAGGAGGCAAAGGCAGGAGGCTCACCATGAATTCAAGTCCTGCTATATAGTGAGTTCAAGGCCAGCCTAGACAACATAGTGAGACCCTGTCTCACAAAATCAAACCAAACAAATAAAAACACCAAAGGTTGAATTCGCTAGATTGACAAAGCCCGCCTTTGGCTTTCATGTTCAGGATCCGCACCATTTTGTTCCTCACTTTAGCTTGGCCTACAAACTGTTTCCCCAAGACTGTAGTAATTGGTCAAGCCACTCAAATGGTCTTAATCCCCTCAGCTGGAGGGCTATGAGGGTTAATGTCTTAATCTTGGGGCTTTAGTACTTAAGTAATTAGAGGTCCTGTTTCTAGCTCTTTCAGATAAATTTAGGTTTTTAAATTCCAGTTTACAAATAACAGAATTCTGAGAATTCACATTAGGCAAGAATTTGAAACTTTAAGAAGAGCATTCTACATTTATCTTCCTTACACACAGTCTTGCAACCTTAAGCTTTATAGACTTTCTTTTTCCTTGGAAGCCCAGCTTTTAAAATTATTTTTAGAAGTTATTACTTCACACTGGGATTTTTAGAAATTATTCATGCTGGGCATCGTGGCACACACCTATAATCCCAGCACTCCAGAGGGTTGCTGTGAGTTTGAGGCCAGCCTGGGTTATATAAGTAAGTTCAGGGCTAGCTTGTGCTACACAATGTGACTATATCTTTTTTTTTTTTTTTCCTTTTCTTTTCTTTCTTCCCCGATACCGGAGAGCCTATTCAGAACCTTGCACTTGCCAGGCAGGGATCCTGTCTTTAAAAAGATAAAAAATGTAAAAAATT